>NW_020837974.1:15395877-15852930 GCF_003676395.1 Aethalodelphis obliquidens
CTAAGGAGATGAGGATGGAAAGGGAGACGGGGCCTCGACTGCTAAGGTGAAGGTGTGGAGCCTGTGGGTGGTGGGGAGCCTCGGAGGGCTTTAGAGCAGAAGAGTGTCTGGATGTGGTCTAAACAGTGAGTGGTTTGGAAGGTGAGTGGTCTGGCTTCCGTGGGGAGGAGACATATCTGACTATGGGTTAGAGTCTCTCCCACTGACTCTTGAGGGCTGCAGAGCATTTCCTTATTATTTCTCCCCCGGCCCATATCATGGGGGCTCCAGGACACACTGCCTTCTCATCTGGGCCTCCTTTTCTGCTTCCACTCTCTGCTGTGTCCCCTTCCATTATCCTGTCTGCCTTTGACCAGATGGTGGCCCCCAATCCTGACAGGGGTCCAGGACCCCTGTCTCCCTTCCCAGGGCCTCCCTGGTGTGTGTGATAGAGACAGCCCTGGGCTGAGATGGCGGGCTCAGGGCAAGTTTTCCTTCTTGTAATTTAACAGATGTCTCTTTAGTGCTTCCTGTGTGCCAGGTACTATTCTAATTGATACACACATAGTCATTCACTTAATCTTCGTACAACCTTGTGAGGTGTGAAGTATCTGCATTTTCTAGGTGGGGAAACTGAGGCCTGAAGAGGTTAAACAATTTGCCCATGGTTACAGCTAGTAAACGCCAGCCAGGTTCGAACCCAGATGCTCTGGCTGCAGAATCCAAGCTCTTCCGGGAGTGAAGGGTGGTCTGCAGCTCTCCTCCCTCTTCCCCCCTGCCCCTCCCCTTTCACCCTAGATCAAAATGGACTCACAGATGACAAAGCAGGCACTGAATGAAATCGAGACAAGGCACAACGAGATCATCAAACTGGAAACCAGCATCCGTGAGCTGCACGACATGTTTGTGGACATGGCCATGCTTGTGGAGAGCCAGGTACTGCCTCTGCCACAGGCCTTGGAGAACCTCACCCGGGTCCCCGGGATCCCCTCTTCCAGCCCAGCTCCCACCCCATCCTATGCATGTACCCTCTGCAGGGCGAAATGATTGACCGCATTGAGTACAACGTGGAACATTCCGTGGACTACGTGGAGCGAGCCGTGTCTGACACCAAGAAAGCTGTGAAATATCAGAGCAAGGCCCGGAGGGTGAGCCGGGGCAGGCGGGCCTGTGGAGCAGGTGGGCTGGAGCCGAGCGGGCGGGGCTGGGCTCAGGCCAGGGCTGAGGTGAGTGATGAAATCCCGCGAGAGGCCTTATCTCTGGTTCTGACCTCTTCCTTTTTCTGTTTTCTCTCCCCTCTTCTTTTTCCTCACACCCTCCTCCCCATCTGTCTGTCGGTTTGTGTGTCTCTTTACCTCTCTGTCTCTCTGTCTCCTCCCTCCCTCTCGCCCTTCCTGCCTGCAGAAGAAAATCATGATCATCATTTGCTGTGTGGTGCTGGGGGTGGTCTTGGCGTCATCCATTGGGGGGACGCTGGGCTTGTAGGCCCCCCACCCCTGTCCCTCCCAGACCCTTCCCCACCACATCGGGAGCAATACCCCCACCACCCCTTCACTCCATCCCCTGCTCCAGGCTCACCCTCAAGACAGACCCGGGCAGCACCCGCAACCTTTACCGCCTGTCAGACCCTGGAGTCCCTGGACCTCCCCCCCGCCATGGACCACCCCCCGCCCCCGCACGTAGATAGCAGCAGGCGTGATTACACGTGCACACCAACATGCATGCCGCCGGCACATGCTCGAGACGTGTGGACTCCCCAGCGTGTGTGTGTGTACGTGTGTAGATGTGTGTAGAAGCACCGAATCGCCCTCTCTGCCCCCACCTCAAGTCTGTGTGTCGTCTGAGCTTTCCCCCTTCCCCTGGGTTGTTGTGTAGACTGTGGCTGGGTGTGACACAGCAGCCATCAAGCCCCACTCTTCTGTCTTCTGTGAATAGGGGTGTGTGTGTGTGTCTGTGTGTGTGTGTGTCTGTGTGTGTGTGGCGCCACAGATCCGTGGACACACAGTTTGCCTACATGGAATTTTGTGTTTGAGTGTTTAAATCCAATGTAACAGCACCTCCTCCACTGACACCCCCCTCCCCCATGTCTGCTACAGATGGGGCAGGTTGTGAGTGTGCAGAGGCTCACACTAACATTCCCAGAGGATCCAGGCACAATACACACACAGGCCATGGCAGACACCCCAGCGTGATGTTGAGCAAACCCTCCTGGCTTAGTCACCCCGGGACTGACATGTCCTGGGGAACATGTGTGTGTGTGTGGAGTTCAGTCGAGGCGAGTGGAAGAATACACGTGTCAATAACCTAGCTTGGCCTGTATATCCATGTGCATTTCCCCCAATAGGTAATGTGAGGGACGTGTGTGTGTGTGTGTGTGTGTGTGTGTGTGTGTGTGTGTGTGTCTAGGATGTGCCTGAAGTGTCAGTAGGTCTTCTCCTGAGACAGAGCCCTCCACATTTTGCACTGGACATCTGTTTTGGGTGGGCACAGAAATCTATATTTCTACGCTATCTAGAGTACGCCTGTGCGAGTGTGTGTGTATGTGTGTGTGTGTGTGTGTGTGTGTGTGTGTGTGTGTAGAGGATTTCTACGTAGTGTGTTTCTATCCCCCTGTGTATTATACACACACGTTTACCTTCAAGGACCTGTGCCCCATCCAGGTTTGTCTATCCAGATTATTTGCCCCCTCCCTTTCTCCCCAGAGCTGCTGGCCGCTATCTGGTGTGGCCACACACTGCTGCATCAACATTGTTCAACTGCAGCTTCCTGCCCTGCGTGGTTGGATCCCCTGTGCATACATGCCCACGTGCTTATCTTTCTCGGTCAGATAGGCCTGTACATGTGGAAGCTGGGACACCTCAGTGTGCTCCCACCCGCCCCGGCAGATGAGGCCACACCCAGGCACACACATGCACACAGGAGCCGGCGTATGCTGACGCTGGCGCTGGCACGGTGCCGGTTCAGGCGGGCACTCGTTTGCACATGAATGCCTCCCTATTGATGGGAAGGGCTATTGATGGGAAACATTACTGATCACGGGAATGTCAAGGGCTATTGATGGAAGGGCTATTGATGGGAAGGGCTATTGATGGGAAACATTACTGATCACGGGAATGTCAAGGGCTGCCCCAGGCTCTCAGAAATAACCTTGAGCACTAACCTCAGAACTGAGAGGCCAGCGATGGTCCCCACCGCCCCATCTGATGCTCTGGCCTTTGCCTCAGGAACCTTGGATTTAGGGAACTGTTTATTTCCGACGTACTGGAGTGGTCTAAGTCCTGGGGCCCATGCCCTGGACACATGTCCTGCTGAAATGTCACCGATATCTGTTCCCCTGCAGGCTGAGACTGAGGGTGGGACACGGGCCTGAGTTTCTGACGGTGAGGAAGAGGCCAGCTCCTCCCTTGCTGCGTAGACAACATATGCATCAGTGGGTTTGTGCGATGGGTGGCAGGTGGGAGGTATGTGGGCAAAGGACAGTGTTAGAAGCCTCCCACTCCACTGGCCCAGGAACACAGACCCACATATACAGGATTGAACACACAAGTACAGGAATGCGCCCTGCCTTGGGGTCCGACATCCGTGTGCACAGGGTGGACTTTGGTGTGTGTGCAGATCGTTTCCTGGAGTCCCTCTTCATGTGAAGCGTGTATGTGTGAGAGAGAGACAGTTCAGATGTGACCTTCTGGAACATAGTACCCCACTCCCACCTCAGCTCAGATAGCCAACCTCTTCCCTACCTGGCTGGGCCCTGCCTGTGTGTGGCCAATATATATATATACATATATATACATATATATATATATACGTACGTAAACCCCAAGGTGGGCTGTTCGTTCCCACAGTGCCCTTTGTCAGGACGGGAAGTTTGCCCCCGTATCTGACTGCAGCCCTCCTGCTCCCACTCAGGCTTCTTTGGGGACATCAGAGCAGGCCCCAGCACCCCCCACCCCAGCCTTTTTCCTTCCTGTGGTCCAGCCAGGATACCCTTTCATACCAGGCGTTTCTGGGATTCCCACAGCCTTGGGGCCACAAGGAGAAGGGTGGAGCCATGGCTGGAGTGATGCAACCGCCTCATTGACTGGTATTAGGCCCGTAGCTGCCCATCTCTGGGCCTCAGATGGACCAGAGCATCCCTGAGGGTCTGTTCTGCCCCAGCTTCTCTAAGTCCCACACATCACATGATGTGTTTGCTTGTTGGCTGCTGTGTCTGTATGTGTCCTGGAATGTTGTCTGGGGGCTGGTGTCTTTTGCATGTTCTCAGACAAGTGTGTGCTGCCCGCCCGCCAAGCACCTACAACCATCAAGCCCCTGTGTGCCCCGTGGGTGGTCCCGGACCTGGCCAGGGCTCGCTGCTTCCCCTCCCCCTTTCTCCCTCCCCCTGCCTCTCACAAAGCACACTGCGTGTCCGTCCCATGTGCCTGTGGGTTGATGTGCGCTCTTGCCACGCCTCGAGCGTGCGTACATGATGTGTTCTATGCATTCACCCTGCCCCATTCCCAGCCTGCCCCGCAGAGGACAAGATGGGTGGCCCCCGGCTCCCTCCTCCCCCACCCCGCCTGCTGTGCAGCCGTGTGCGTTGGCGTTTCTGTGTCGCTGGCGTGTCACGTGATATAGCCGTGTTTGCTGACATGAGCCCCTGCCCCTTCTGTTTCTCCGTTGGTTTCTAGAGCTCTTTCCCTCTCCTCCCCAGAGGGAACAGGACTCCTGGGGCCTGGCTGGGGGCCCAGAGCCAGGCCACCCTCTCCTGTTAGCCCTCAGAGTCCCATTTCTCTCTATTGGTGACCAAGTTGCAAATGGATAAAACACAGGAAAATTCTGCCCCCCTCCCAGCCCTGCATGTCCTGTCCCCAGAGCCCCTCACCCCCACCCCGGGCCGGGTCGGGCCCCGTGGGACGGGAGAAATAGCAACCAATCCAACAGCGGGCGTGCTGTGTGCTCACTTCCTTCTGTCCCCACACGGGACGGGCGCCGTGGGGAGTGGGAGACATGGTGGGAGGCGGGTGTGGGAGCTGGACAGGTGGATGGACACAGGCTCGGAGAAGGAGCTTTAATCCAGGGCTTGGACTGGTACAGCATTACTGGGGCATCCTCAGGCAGAGATCAAACAGTGCTGCAGGAACTGATTTGGGTAGAGGGGTGGCAAGAGGTGAAAATACACAGATTTCCTCAGCCTTCGTTGAAGAGAATAAAAAAAGATAAATGTCCAAGGGTAATAAATGTTTTAAAATAAAATAATGGGACGATGAACCCCAAGGGGGGACAAAGGTGGTGGGAGGAGCCAGAAAGCATCTTCACTCTGAACCCGGCTCTGAGGATCACACCTGGATATCCGAGGTCCAGCACGAGGCCCTGTGGAACTTCTACCCACTTCCTGCTTGAAAAGCCAGAAATGGGATGGGACCGTGGAGAACGTCAGGGGAGTCAGACCCTCGCCAACCGGCCGTCAGGCCTGGGTTGAGAGTGAAGACACACTTGCTCCAAAACCCTGCCCTAGAACTGAGGGGTATTAGGACACAGGCTCAAGGCTCATGAATTACAATGTGGAGAGCTCTAGGACAGCCAGTCTGGCACCAGACCCCTCCTCCTCCGGCTCTAGAATGGAGCCCTCCCTCCCCACCAGGGTCTGAGGGCTCTGGACCTGGATGGCTGTGCCATGCTGGCCTCCAGGCCCAGCTCCACCATCACTGGGCTGAGCCCTCCACGGCCTGCACCCAGCGGATGGTGCGGGTCCTGCTCTCCTCCCAGGAGAACAGGGGCTCATAGCCAAAATGGCGCCGAGCCTTGTCGGTGCTGACGGTGAAGGTGGTGTTGGCCATAGCCAGCGTGTAGGGGTTGAGCAGGGGCGCATAGAGCAGCAGCGGCCGCAGCAGCCACTGCAGCAGGACATTGAGGGCAGCCAGAAACAGCAGCAGCCAGTAGGGCAACAGCGGGCGGGTGCCCACCAGCCGGAGCCCACAGGGGCCCAGGAGCTCCATGTTGAAGTCCTCATAGCTCTTGTAGGGCGAGTTGTCATAGCAGAAGTACACCTGGCCACCCATGAGTGCAGCTCGGTGCTGGAGCTCCCGGGCCACCAGCACGTGCATCCAGGCCACGTTACCTGTGGGTAGCGGGGGAGAGGGGGTGCCGAGGAGAGAACCGGGGGCGGATATGTCCTTGAATGCCCTTGCAACCATGTAGATACTGCTCTATTCTGGGCCAGGGCATGGACAAGCCACCCCGTCCTTGGGCCCACGTAGATGCTGCCCACATAACTACGGCCCTGCTGAAGGCTGCTTCTTCCAGGCCCCTGTAGCAATTTACTCTCCCAGGCCAGCCTATATGGTTGCTACTCCTTCTTCTGTTAGTCCTGGGTAGATGCTCCCCCTCTCCTCTCCTGGGAAGATGCTGCTCACAAAACTGCAACCCCTTCCTCAGCCTATGACATGGTATCGATCTCAGCCTTCCCAACTGGCATGGACACTGTTTTGTCTGTGGCCCCTGCAGACGATGCCCACATATCATAGTCTGCTCTGGCCCATGTATAGACCATCCTTTTTTAGCCAGAGTATAGAACACCCCCTTGCCCCAGTACCATGTGGGTCCTGCCCTGTTTTTTTAGCCTCCCCCAACGCCTAGCCCGGGCCTCACCCACGTAGACCCGGCCATGCTCCACAGAGGCTGGAATGGCCCGGAAGAGCCGACCCCCCAGGCGCAGGCCCTGGCGGTAGAAGTCCCTCATGATCTGGTGGCCTTCGCCGTAGATACCGGTGGGACGCAGGGCACATGTCACGAGGGGCAACCCCCCGAGGACCTGGGGGCAAAAGGCAGGCACTGCTAAGACCTAGGACCCGGTGGTTTGCCCTCTGCCCTGATCTCCTCAAGCTGGAGATGGAAGGAATCCAGGGCAGGATGCAAAGGAGCCCACGGTAAGAAATGAACAAACAAAAAACCAGGGGCTGCCCTGGTGGTCCAGTGGTTAAGACTCTGCCCTTCCACCGCAGGGGGCTGGGGTTCGATTCCCTGGTGGGGGAACTAAGATCCCGCATGCCGTGCAGTGCGGCCAAAAGAGGAAAAAAAAAAGAGAAGCCCACAGGCCCTGGCTCTGCCTCTGCCTGGCAGCCCTTTCCGCCCCCGTCTCCTACATCTCATCTTCTCCAGTCTCACCTTCCTCCCATTGGCTTCCAGGACGAGCTGCTCAGCTAGGGCCTTGCTGCAAGGATAGGGATGTCTGTGTACTGCTTCGTATGGGGTATTCTCATTGCCCCTAGTCGGGGGAGAGGGAAGATTCTTAATGCTGAGGGGAGATGGGGCCCTTGAAGTATTGGGGGAAGCTCAGCTCACCTGTAAAAGGGCTGGCCTTTGATGTTGGGACCCACAACTTCCATGCTGCTTGTGTAGACCAGGAAGCGTGTTCCAGTCTGCACACACGCCTCAATCACGTTCCGCGTGCCTGGGGGAAGGCGGGAGTGTATCCAAGCTGAAGCTTCCTCCCCCTCTGCGTCTTTCCCCTCCCCATCCCAAAGCTGGATGAGGACACGTGCCTTCTTTCCCCAGGCCCAGGGAGAACCGCCGCAGGCCAGTGAGGGCCGGCCTGCCATGACAGGGGCAGAAGTGTCCACAGGACAGATTGTCACAGGAGAATCACAGAGGTCAAGGTCAAAGAGGGGGGGCAGGAAACAAGCAACCAAGATCAGGCCACGTGCCAGGGGGTATTGAGGACATTGTCAGAACAGGTAGGGAGCATCTCACCCTGCACGTTGACCTCATGGATGGTCTCAGGACTGGTTTTCCCAAACACGTCCACCAGCCCAGCTGTGTGGATGACCACGTGGGCTCCGGCCACAGCTGCTGCCACCTCGTGGGCCTGGGTCACGTCCCCCTGGATGGCAGTCACCTGCACGGGCCCTGAGAGTGGGTAGGGGCAGCCAGAGGCAATGTCAGAGCTGAGGCCGTCAGCCAGCTGCTGGGTTCGGCCCACACCCTTGGGCGCCACACTTTCCCAGTGTGACTCATTCATCCTATCCATTCACACTGGAGAACATAACAGGCATCATCTTTTCCACAAGGAAGGGCGTCCACACCCTCCCCCGCCCCCACCCCCACCCCCACCCCGTCCCCACCAGTCACCTGTCTTCAGCTCCTCCAGCCAGGGACCCAGGTGTAGGTCAAAGATGCGCAGCTCACGGAGCTGGGGTTCCTGCTGCAGCAGCATGCGGACCACATGTTCCCCCAAGAAGCCACAGCCACCTGTGACCAGGTACACCAGCTTCTGGGCTTGTGCAGAGTCTGCCATGCCTGGCTGGGGAAAGAGACACTGGCGCGCCTGGGTTGAGACACTGCCCCAGCACCAGCAGCCCCGTGACTCCTAGGAGGGGCCCCTGGCTGAGTGGCCTGGAGCAGTGACCCAGAGGCCAGAGCTGTTTCTGGAGGCTGTAGCTGTCAGTGCAGTGGCCAGGCTACCTGCCCTCTGACCCTGCCGGCTGCAGTTACTGAGATAAGGGGGAGGGCTTGGCCTGCAGGAAGGGGTCAGGGTTTGAGGTGGAGGGAGAGGTTCTGGGACAGAAAACGAAGGGTGGTTGGCAGGGAGCTGGGGAGGCAGAGTAGAGGAAGGCGAAGAGAGCTGGGATTGGGGGAAGGGACCCCGGGCCCTGGCATCACCACTGCCTACCTGCAGCCACAGTCCCAGGCCGCCCAAACCGGCCACCGGAGGCCGTCTTCTACAGGCTCCTGGGCCAGCGACACACCGTCCCCTTCCGCTTGCTCCTCCTCCCTCCCGGCCCATTCCAGCAACAGAGACCAGCCCAGCCTCCACCTCTCCACCCCCGACACTCTTGCCACAGGGCACCCTCTGGTGGCCGCTCCGGGCTGCACTGGCATCTGGTTCCAGCAAAACTTGGGCAAGAGGGGTGGGGGAGCCAGAGCCTGCCGGGTGGATGCCGAGTAGGGTTTTCAGCCACAGAATGGAGCAGGCAGGGTGACCTCACTCCCGGTGCATGATATCAGCCTTTCCCTCTTGCTGGATTTCCCAGGAGGCCAGAAGCCCAGCAGCAGCTGTGGTTCTGGGAAGGGAAGGGAGGCCTGACCTTGGCCCCACTCTGGCTGGCCTTGGCGGGGGATTTCTGGATGGCTCTTGCAGCCTGTCTGCTGGCCCAGAGTGATGGTGGCTGAGTCTGCAGGTCTGGGATCTTGCCCAAAAGCCCCTCTACCCACCCCAAACGTCAGGCCACCTATTTCCCTGTCTTCACCTGCCCCACCCTCTGTCCTCAACCCCCATCCCACCCTGCTGTTCCCCAAAGATACTGACAAAGCCCTTTTGTAACAATAAAGTTTAATCACAATTATAAAAATGTGGCGTTGGGTTCGCGCTATTAACATATGTACAGTCCAGCCCAACAGGAAGGGCCCGCCCCCCACCATCCGGGCCTGGCGAAGCCAGAGCTTCCAGACACCAGGGTGGGAGGGTGACCCACAGGGTCTGGCAGGAACAAAAGACGAGGCAGGGTTCCAGGCACAGAGTCCCCAGGACTGGGGGCGCAGGGCCCCCCTCCAGGGGGAGAACATGGCCACTGCCCCTAGAGACCCCTAAACTGGGGAGGGGTGCACGCAGGGCACAGAGGGGAAGTCCCCATTAACACAGAGCAAGGGGGCTATGCAGCCCCCCCAAGAACAGGATCTGTACAGGCCGGCACCCCAGGTTTCCACAGGAAACAGCTGCTGGCAGCTACAAAACATTTACAGCTTCTTCTCCGCAAAGAAAAAAAATCGGGGTGGGTGGGCAGGGGCAAGAAGGGAAGCGGAAGTTGCCTCAAGGGACTGAGGCTCCCTCGCTAGGCTCGGGGCCCCCCAACCCCACATCTGGAGATGGGGCATGTGGGCCCTGCTGAGCCCACTAAGGCTGGGTGGGCTGGGAGCTCAGGGCACCAAGGGGAATAAATAGGGGTGAGGGCACCAGTCCTGCCCCACCTCAGTTGAGGGAGCCGCGGCAGCTCTCGGTGCCACACAGACAAGGGATCTTGTTGTCCTCCAGCGGGAACTTGTAGTCATAGGTGATCTCCTCATCCACGCCGATGGGCTGCTTGGAGTAGATCACGATCTTCTTCTGGGACTCGATGGTGATCACCTTGGCATAGCAGTTGGGCTACAGGAAGAGGTCAGCGTGAGTCACGCCGCCCCCTCGGCCCCTGCCCCGTCCGCTCCCCCCAGTCCGGCCCCCTGCGCACCGTGCAGCAGTGGTTGATGAACCTCGCCAGGTTGCCACACTTGGTGGCGTCGATGATGGTGTCGTGGTCCACCCGGAACAGGTAGCTGCTGCCAATGCCCTCTTGCACGTAGCGCTTCTCCCGCATGTCGGCCACCATCTAATAGAGGACAGGGTGCGATGGTCACGGGGCTTCCCCTCAGCTTCCTGCCGGGCTAGGCCTGACCCCACCAGACCCTGTGATGGGGGGTCTGGACAGTCTCCCAGCTGCCACCCTGGGAGCCTCACTGGCCTGTCCTGGATCCACAGCTCTCCCTCTGGTACCTGCTACCCCAAGGTGCTGACTCCTGACTTTGCTTCCAGGACCCCCACCTCCCAATACCTTTGTCTGCCGTTATGACAAAGTCACCCACAGGACCCCAGGGAAGTCTGCACTGGCCATTGGGCAGGAGAAGCGGTCACTGTCTCCTCCTGGAGTGTCTGCCTGGCCCACGGGACAGCCCGTGGGGACTGGGTCGGTTCCTGAGATGACAGTGGCCGTTTCACGGACTGAATCCTACTCATCCCTTCTCCCAGGACCCTCTCTCCAAAACAGGCGCCCACGGCTGCTGCTGTCCACGCCAGGGCCCACATTCTTGGGTAGAGGGAGGACCTCGTTTCCCAGAAAACAGGACGATAAACCCTCTGCACACTCCTCTTGGGTGATCTCACTCTCTTCCAGGGCTTCAACTGCCAGCTAAGTGGCGGGAACTCCTCCCAAACTTCCATCTCCAGCCAAATCCACCTCAGTGGAACTGCTGGGCGACACCCGGTAGATGTCCCCCGGTCACTGCAACTTCACGTGTCCTGACAAGAGCTCATCTTGACCACACATCCGCTCCTCCTTGCTCCCTATCTCACTGGCAGCCCTACCTACTCCCAGCTGCTAAAGGCAGCACCGAGAAACCATCTCGCCTTGGCCCTCGCCCTCATTCCCCAGAACCAACTCGTTGCCTGGTCCTGCCAGCTACCTTGGACCCACTGCCTAGTCCAAGCCACCCCCGCCTTCGGCTGGGATCTCTGCAACAGCCCCACCCCGCCGTCTCAGCCTCCAGTTCTCTCTGCACGCTGCAGTCAGATGGAACTTACTAACTTCCAAAGTCCTCTCCTGCTTAACACTTCGCAGCAACTTTTCTCCTCTCACCATTGGTCCAAACTCATTAACGTGGCTCCCAAACTCTGCGGCATCCGGCCTCCACCGGCCCCCTCCAGCCTCACGTTGCTGCCACTGGCCCTAGTTTTTCCAAGTGGCCATACTGACCTCCTTGCCCTAAGACCATCCTGCATCCAGGCCTTTGCATGTGCCGTCCTACAGTGGAGAGCACCCTCCCCCTCACCCGGGCCTGGGAGTTGCTCAGCATCCTTCAGCCCCTGGTTTAAACATCACTGTGCTCCCACCTCCCCTGCCTCCCTGAACACCGCCTTTCGTATCAACCCAACACCATCCTTATGTTTCTTGCTGGATCATTTACATCTAGTTTACTAGTACCCATTACTAGTTGTTGAAGGAAGGAAGGGAAAAAAAGAAAAGCAGGTTTCACTGGCTAAGTCTCAGAGCCAGGAGGGACCCCGAGGGCCGGGTGGTTCTCATGTTGGCATCCCAGGCTGCCGTCAGGTCAGGCAGGGGCTGGGCGTGGGGCCTCACCTGGCGGATGTTCTGACCCACGTATTCGATGACCATCTCGTCAGCTGCGATGGGTTCCATGGCAAAGAGCCCCCACTCATGGATCCGGCTCCGGCCGAATCGGAGCTTCTTCTTCCGGAACTAGAGGGCGGAAGGCAGACTGTGCTGCTGGACGTCCCCCTCAACCTAGCTGCTGCTTGCCTCTCCTCAGACCTCCGGGGCAGGAGGGTGTTCTGGCCACTCGCCGCCGGCCCACCCCTAGGGGGCTCCACAACGCTGTCTTCCAGTGGCGCCCCTTCCCTCCTCAGTCCCCACTCCTCACCTTGAGCTGGTTTAACTTCAGCAGGTCACTGTCCATGATGGCAGAGGTGCCGATGGCGCTCAGGAGCCGCCGCTGCTCAGAACGGCGCTCCGAAAGCACACGGTTAGTCCCCTGTGAGGTGCAGGGCAGGGAGGAGGTAAGTGACAGGAGAACTAATGGGAAGAAGATGCCGCCAGTGGGCAGGTACCAGGGCAGAGCCTCACCTGAGTGTCCGCTCCTTCCAGTTGCCGGGCCGAGACGGGGCACACGTCCAGGTACCTGTCCTTCTCCTTCTTGCTGATGGGGTAGTAGCCCTCGCTGCGGGCCGAGCCTGTCTGGTGCTCGCGGGGCCCGTCCTGGGGCCGCCGCTTGCGTTTCGGAGTGCTCAGGTTGGTGAGTGCAGGGTGTTAAGGAAGAGAACGGGGTCCTCACCAGCCAGATCCCTGGGGCTCCGCTCCTCTCTCCCCCGCAGTCCCAGCCCAAGGAAAGGGCGACTGACCTTAGCTGGAGGTCCTGAGCATACTCAGTGTGAGGACAGAGAGATGGAGAGAAATAAGTCTTAGACCCCACCTTTCCTGCCACAAAATCTCTGGGAGGCAGAAAAGAGGCATGAAACAGAGAGCAATGGTGGCTTGGTAGCCAGGGGAGAAATAAATACCCAAGCTGAACATGGCAGAGAACTGGCCAGGGAAGGAGGCCAATGCAGACCCTAGGAACGATCTCAACAGGACAGTGCCCGGCTGAGCGACCGCAGGGAAGCCCTCCCGCCCCCCCGGGCCTGCCTCCCTGTCCTGAGAAGGCCAGCCTCCGGGGCTCAGGATATTGGTGTGATGGACCCAGTGGGTGTCGTTAAGCCAATCAGCCCCACTAGTCTGCTGCAGCAGCCGCTCGTATGTGAGCCGCAGGTAGCCCATGTCCTCCAAGTCCAGGCCCGAGTTCCAAATGTCATACAGGATGGTCATCTGCTCAAACTCGCTGCGGGGCTCGTAGGTGGGGGGGGGCGGGGGCGGGGGCGGCGGGGGCGGCCGCCGGCGCCGGGTGTGGGAGCGGAGGCTGCGCCGCCGGGTGGCCCCCTCGCCGTCGCTGCTGCTGCTGCTGCTGCTCTCTGATGACTCCGACTCCTCTTCCTCCTCCTCCTCCCCATCCTCTTGCTGCTGCTGCTGCTGCTTTGGCTCCTCTGCCTCAGCCACCACCACCTCAGGGGCCTCCAGGACCTCGTCTGCCGGGGAGCTGAAGAGGGCTGCAGGGGCAGGAACTGGCTCCAGGGGCCGAGGGGCCGGCGTGGAGGGTGGCGGCTTGACAGCCAGGGCGTAGTTGTGCTCCAGGAGGATGTGGCTGAGCAGGGGGCCCGGGCGGTCCACCTCGTCCAATGTCTCTGTGGCCTCTGAGTCGTCGCCAGTGGGCAGGGCGGGCAGCCCGCGTCGGGCTGGGGTCAGAGCCAGGTCGGCCAGCACGGCCAGGTCCACTTCTGTCCCTGGCTCAGCCTCCTCTTCCTCGGTGGAGCGGCATCGGCCTCCAGCCCGGCTCCGGCCTCCTCGGGACACCTCCTCGGGCCAGCTCTTGACCAGAGACGCGTGGTCCAGGGGCAGGTTGCGAATGGTCCGCTCCACGGCCCGGGGGACTTTGCGGGAGGCGGGGCCGGGAGACTTGACCTGCGGTGCGGCAGCGGGAGGAGGCTCTGGGGCCGGCACCTCCTCCACCGCAGAGAAGGAGACGGTTTTCCGGCGTTTCTTAGGTGGGGGCAGGAGGGGGATGGGAGAGGAGGGGCGCTCGTCGGGGCGGGGGGCAGGGGCCGGGGGTCCAGCCGGTGGCTCTGGGGTTGGCTGGGGCACACTGGGGGGCGGTTCCTCCGTGAAACCTGGGGAGGGAAGCACACGGGGAAAAGGAGAGGGTCAGCTTCTCGGCCGAACGTCATCACAGATTCGCTACCGGCAAGAACCTGGCCAGCCTCCCTGGGGAGTCCACACCCCAGCTGCCCTCACTCCTCAGCTCCCTACAGACACTCCTGCCCTCACAGAACTTCTAGTCCGATGGAGACAATCACATGAAACACATGTGCAGCCGATCTCTGAAGGGCAGGGGTAGGGGCTCAAAGGAAACACACGCTTGGACTCTAGTCTTTTTACCAAGCCTGGCGGTGACAGAACCACATCCAACAACTAGACACAGAGATCAGACAACCTTTTGTCAGCTGCATTTTATAACCAGGATGCAGTTGTCCAGATCTGAATTAAAGCATCCATTATTTTGACTACAAACAATATTCTTTGTTCAGTGAGGTGAAAAAGATACAACGTAAGAAACTGAATCTTTTCATTAAACTATTTTATAAAATTGCACTGTGGACCTGCCCAAGTGAGAAAGGGGTCAGGAAGTCTCCCCTCAAGAAGCTGAGGGTGGGACTTCCCTGGTGACGCAGTGGATAAGAATCCGCCTGCCAATGCAGGGGTCATGGGTTCAATCCCTGGTCCAGCAAGATCTCACATGCTGCGGAGCAACTAAGCCCGTGTGCCACAAAGACTGAGCCTGCACTCTAGAGCTCATGAGCCACAACTACTGAGCCTGCGAGCCACAACTACTGAGCCCGTGTGACGCAAGTAGTGAAGCCTGCGCACCTAGAGCCCGTGCTCTGCAATAAGAGAAGCCACCGCAATGAGAAGCCCTCGCACCACAACGAAGAGTAGCCTCTGCTCAGCGCAACTAGAGAAAGCCTGCGAGCAGCAACGAAGACCCAACACAGCCATAGATAAATAAATAAATAAAAAGAAGCTGAGGGTGAAGCTGAGGTCCCAAGGATGAGGAGCAGGCAGTGCTGTCTCTCCCCAGCCAACAGGGATGGGGAGCAAATCCTCCCTCTGTGGACACCCCCAGGCCTGCTGCTGAGTGCTGGGGTCTGAACATTGCTCAAGGCATGCATAGCCCTTTCCCCAGGGCCCAGCCCTGTCCTGCAGACCTGACCCATCCCCATGACCGGTCCACAGCCTTGCCCTCTCATCCTAGGTTTTAGCCAGTCAAGCAGGCATGGCCTTTCAGGCCCCCGGCCCTTTGCTCACATGGTTCCCTTTGTTCGGAATGCCTCTCTCCTTTCGCCCATCCAGAAAGTCCACACGCAGATTTTGGACCCAGCTCAATGACACCACCTTTGTAAAGCCTTCCCCAGTTTCCTCAGACATTGGTAACATCTTCCTCTCAGAACCAGAAGGCTGGTGGTTCTCAACTGCCATCTTCAAATTGGCTGCAGCAGATTAACAGCTAGAATTTTGTGCCAAGCACCAATCCCAGCCTTTCACACACAGTAGGTACTCACTTCATTCTCATACGATGCTATGAGGTAAGTACTATTATTAATGCCTTCTTACAGATACGGAAGTCAAGACAGAGAGAGGCTGATAACCTGCCCAAAGTCACCCAGCTAGCAAGTGACAGAACAAGACCTGCATCCCAGGGCAGCCTGGGTTGAGTTCGGGGTCTTACCCACTGCCCCTCGCTGCTTTGGACCTCCTAGCCTGGGACTCAGCGGCTACAGGTCTGGCCCTACCACCCACAGAGCTAAGGGCAGCCAGCACCAGGCCTGGCCTGAGTAGGCAGTGATCAACATGTGTCCACTGCCTCAACCGACACACCCTCAGCCTCCTGTCTCCCGAGGGTCTGGACACCCCTGGGCTCTCAGCCAGGAGAAACCCACGCTCTGAAGCTAGTGAGGTCCCAGGTGCTGGTCCCCGGTCCCCCAGGTCCTAGGAGTCCTCTCACATCCTCTCCTCTCCAGCGCTTTGGGGCGGACCTCTCCTCTGATCCATCCTCCCAACCTAGCGCACTGGGCCCTCTGGAAGCCTGGGCCTTGAGAACAAATTCCACCCGCCACCCCCGACTCAGCTTCTTCCCACAGACTTCCCTTTTGCTCCCCGTCCTGAAGGAAAGCTGGCAGGGCCTTTCATCATTTAGGGAGGCAACTTTCAGGTTACCTGCCCAGTCTACACAACTCCCAGAAGCCACTGTTTCTACGGCATGACCTACCCCACTCCCTCCCTGTGCCCCGGCCATCATTAACTGATGGCTAAATGACCCAAGCCAGCCCAACCAGAAACTTCCCTAAGGATAAGGTTCTAAGATAGAAGGGGGTGGGACTTCCTGGTGGTCCAGTGGGTAAGACTCCACACTCCCAATGCAGGGGGCCCGGGTTCGAACCCTGGTCGGGGAACTAGATCCCACACGCATGCTGCAACTAAGAGTCCACATGCTGCAACTAAGAAGCCCTCATGCCACAACTAAGACCTCATGCCACAAGTAAAAGATCCCACATGCTGCAGTGAAGATCCCAAGTGCCACAACTAAGACCCGGTGCAGCCAAAATAAATAAATAAATAGAAATAAATCTTAAAAAAAAAAAAGACAGGAGGGAGTCTGTCTGTGGGGGCAGATATCCTCTGATGGAATGGAGAAGGAAGACCATTTGCAGGAGAGAGGGATGAATCAGAGGGGAAGACAGAAGAGCAAGTCCTAAAGGTGTCCAGGCCCCTGTCCCTGGGATCTACCAGACAAGCCCTCTCCTAGGCTCCTGCCATTGGGCCACACAGGCCTCTAACCAGTTGTGTCCTTGGTAGCTCGGTTTTCCCTACCATTCTCTAAAAGCCAAGGGACTGGCCTTAATTTTCCTCTCCTCTCCCACCTCTGCCATCTACCTAAGGGACTCTGATAGCCCACCTGTTTGCCAGATTCTCACATTCACTCATCCTCAGCTACCCTCCACCAGTCACACACCCGACCTTGTCACCCCCTCCACGTTGGACGGTGACACTCTGACCACAGTTCCCCAGGTCCTTTCAGTTCACCCCACTGTACCTGTTCAATTTCCCATCCTCTATCGCCCCGCCCTCTAGCCCACCACCCTCCCCCTAAATTAACTTCATTCTGGGTCGTGCCCAGACCACAGCGGCCCTTGCTTCGTCCTCTCCTTCCAAGCTACTTTCTGCAGCCTTCCACCACTTCCACCCTGTAGACCCCTAACCCGGAATCCACCCAACCACCTGCCTTCTCTCCTCCTTCACCCCAACCCCCAGCCTCAGCAGGGCTTCTGAGTTGCTGGCGATCCTAGTCAGCTTTCATCCTCACTCCCTACCCTCCTCATACTCCAGGCTTCTACTCCACTCATGCCCCCTCATGCTCAGAAATGTCCTGCCTTCCTACTGAAGAGAGGAAAAGGAGGCCTTCGGCTGAAACCCCACAACTCCCTGCTTCCCCATTTACGGAGAGATCTGCATCTGACCTAGAGGGTCCATCCCCCCCAGGTGCGCTGCTCCAGCAAGGATTCCTCTCTCTCCTGACCCATCCACCAGCTCCCTCGTCCCTTCAGTGTATGAACACACTCCAGTCTCACGTACTTTGAAAAGGTAACCCTCCACCAACCCTGCATTTTCTTGCTGTCTCTCCAATTCCAGTTGGGTAACCTTGAACAACTCACTAAGCCTCAAATTCCTCATCTGTAAAATGGGAGTAGCAGAGATGTTGTGAGGAGTAAATGAGAAAGTGAAATTTGCAACTTTGCAACATGCTAGGGCTGGCACATGGGATCCCGCACATGGGATCTACTCAATTAACGTTAACTAATATCATTAAGTACCACCCCTCAACTGTCTTCTTTCGCAAGAGTAGCTTACCCTTCCAAAAGACTGGTTATCTATCACCTGCCCTCACTCCTTAACACCCCCTAACTTGAGCCATGCTACTGAAATTGATAAGGTCACCAGTGACCTCTTAACTGACAAATCCAACAGATGCTTTTCCTTTTGTGGCCTTCCAATACAGGCCACTCCCTCCTTTTGAAAACCCGAGCTCCCTGGTTTCCTTCCACCTCTCTGATCACTCCTTTCCAGCCTCCTCTGGCTCCACTCCGCCCCCCTATCTCTTGTAAGACAATTAAGGCTCTGGCCCCCTTCTCTCATTCCATACATCCTTCCAAGGTATACACAAGTGTACTCACACCCATACTTTCAAATACCTATCGCATTTCCAGCCTACTGTTTTCTAGAGCTTCAATCTTTTTTTTTTAACTTTTTATATTGGAATATAGTTGATTAACAGTGTTGTGGTAGTTTCAGGTGTAGAGCTTCAGATCTATTGATCCAACAGCCCACTGACTGTTTCTACTTGGAGGTCCCAGAGGGACACGAAACTCAACCCCAATTAAATGCATCAGCCTTCTTCCAAATTCTGGTTCTCGAAGTAGTTTAACCAAGTGGTTCTATGTCCTAAATTTCTCTGAAACCCTCATCCCCACTTCCACTCCCCGCACCTCACTGTAACCACCCTGGCTTTGGTTCAGGCCCTTCGCTTACCTGCATCCTTTCAAACCGTCTCATTAGCTGCCCCACCTCCCTCCTTACCTCTTCCACATCCCTCCCCCTCCTGTGAGAATGATCTTTCTGAAATGCAAATCTGATCACATCCCACTTTTTCTTCCTACCCTGAAAATGAAAGAGTACTGAGATTGCTGTCCCCTCTTCTGCCACCGATTGACTTCGAAGAGACTGAGAGGCGTCTTAGGATTAATCAGAACCTCGACTCCTTCTCTCATGGGTTCTGGGCCAGAAGAGAACGCCTCAGTGCTAGGAGGTCCTCCTGTGCTCACTGCCTATCTCAGACCATGGATTCTCAATAATGTTCGAGAGAGATCTCTGGAAGGCCACATGCATCTTTGAAGGATAACTTGAAAACTGAGTTAATTCCACCATAAGAGCAACCTACTCCAAGTTACCACCATTGCTTGCCTTACTTCCTGCAAGAGCCTCTTAATCTCCCTGCACAAACTCTGGCCCCTCTCCAAGTTTTCTCTGCACTGCATCTTTTCAAAACACAAATACAACCACGTCAGTCCTCTGATGGCATTCCACTGCCCTCAAGATAAAGCCCAAATTCCTAGTGTGGCCTGCTCATTTTGCATGATCCAGCCCTTGCTAATCTCTCCAGTTTAGGCCACCCCAGCTCCCCCTCACTCTCAGCTCTCCAGAAGATGAGCTTTCTTTTTTGTCTCCCAACATGCCACTTACTCTGCCTTGGGGCCTTTGCACATGCTAATCACACCCTCCCGCCTGCTTTGGCTTGATTTCAGCCCAATGGTGCTTCCGCGGAGAAGACTTCCTCACAGACATGCTCAGGTTCTCAGAGTACCCTGTACTTTTCTTTCATGGCTCTTACAGTTTGTAGTCACAGATTTTCTTTAGTAAAGATTAAACTGTCTCTCCCTATAGACCGTAAGCATCATGACAGTAAAAACAGTGCCTATTGTGCATGCCATCACATCCCTTGCACCCACTGTAAGGATTCAGTAAATAAGTATCTATTGCCTGAAGGAACAGTTCACTCAGCAAGATACATTATGCGTGTGATATAAAATAACAATTGAATGTACAAATCCACAAAGGAAAGCAAAGACAGAATTAAGTTCTGAGTTTATGTTAATAGTTATTATCTATCCAATTTGACCATTTAATCAGGTATATACTACACATTAAGGAAAAGGCTTAAGAAAAACTGGTAGGAGAAATTTACTAAGTTGGGAATTCTCTCTTTAACTTATTTGGGAAAAGATCATTCTGTTTTACTTTATCAGCCAAACACCCTGGTCTAACTCTGAAAACTGTTTATGGCAGTGCAGTCTGAGTGTGTTAGGACATAAATGTCTCCAAGGGAGGAGTGACAGGAGATAGTGACTTCCATCCAATTTTGTATGTTTTCCAACAAAGTCACACACTTGCATACAATTAATAAACGTCAACCACACTGTTCCCATGAAGACAGACACACACATACACAAAGACTACAACAACAGTTCCATACCACCTACCTGCAGGTCTTGCTGGAGACTTCTGTTCGGGGAGAGGTGTTACTGGGGAGTCTGCAACTCTTTCTGGCTCAGGCTCCTCCGCAGGTGCTGGCAGGGGCACGGGGACATCTCTGGGGGGTGATGATGCTGAGGGTATGACTGCTGGCTGCTCCTCTTCCTCTTCTTCTTCAGAGGAGGACTCAGATGATGAGGAGGACGATGAAGAAGAAGATGAAGATGAAGAAGATGAGGAGCTGGATGAGCTGCTGCTCTCAGAGTCCGATGTGCTATCATTCTCACCATCTGAGTCAGCATACAGAGAACATTTGGAGGACGAATCGCTTTCGTCGTCCTCGCCTGGAAATCCAGAAGGGGGAATCAGGCGAGGTGAGAAGACCCCTCACTTGGTCAAGCCGTGGGTTCATTCACTGACTCACTACTAGGGATGTGTTAGGCTCTGTGCTAGGTGCTGGGGATTCCTACTCTCAAGGAGTTGGAGAAGCACCCAATCTGTCCACAGTGTGATAAACTTCAGTATGAAGAGCTAGTGGAACAGGCAAAGGGAAGCCCTGGATTCTGCCTGGTTGATCAAGTCAGGGAAGGCATCCCTGTGAAGGAGATGCTGAAGTCAAGAAGGACAAGGAGTCCGCCCAGCAGACGCGGGGGCTGAGTGGGGATGTCAAAGGTAAGAGAAGATGGTGCCCTTGGAGACTGGCAAGCAGCCTGCCCTAACCACCAAAGCTTTTCCCAAAGTGGGTCTTATAGACACTGCCTGGACAACAGACTCTGAAAAAGGATTCCAGGGTAAAATAAGCTTAGAAAACGTTATATGGTCTATGCCTCTGGGAGTGGTAATACATTGGAAGGGCTCTAAGAAATTAAGAATTTCAGAGTCTTGGAGGAACATAATCGAATAGGGGTCTGGAGAATGGCAGGATGAAGCTGAACAGATAAACAGGAGCTAGATCACAAATGGCCTAAAGCATCAGGCTGAGAAGTCACCTGTGGAAGACACGGAGCCAGGAAGAGACTTAATGGGGGAGAGTAAAGGGTCAGGTGTGCATTTTAGGAAAGATTCCATCAGCAGGCTAGAAAATGGATTGAAATGAGAGGGATGGAAACAGAAATGGGGAAAACAGTCAAAACTGCTGCAGAGGCTTCCCAGGTGGTACAGTGGTTGAGAATCCGCCTGCCAATGCAGGGGGCACCGGTTCGAGCCCTGGTCCAGGAAGATCCCACATGCCATGGAGCAACTAAGCCCGTGCGCCACAACTACTAAGCCTGTGTTCTAGAGCCCACAAGCCACAACTACTGGAGCCCACGTGCCACAACTACTGGAGCCCACGTGCCACAACTACTGGAGCCCACGTGCCACAACTACTAAAGCCCGCACGCCTAGAGCCCATGCTCTGCAACAAGAGAAGCCACCACATGAGAAGCCCGCTCACCACAACCAGAGAAAGCCCGCGCGCAGCAAAAAAGACCCAACACAGACAAAAATAAATAAATTAATTAATTAAACAAACAAACAAAAAAAACTGCTGCAGACTCTGAGTGAGAAAGGCAAGAGAGCAGGAACAAGGGAGGTGACAAATTCAAGAAACACTGAAGCAGTAAAACGGACAGGAATTGGTGACCAAGTGGATGTGTAGGGTCTGCACCCCTCACTCTCAGCAGATGACCTCGCCCTCTGCTTTCCTGAGCAAGAGGCTCTCAGATCACCGTTCTCATAATTCTGGCCTCTGCTGAAATGGCACCTCTCGGAGGCATCCCTTCACCATCAGATGTAAAACAGTCCACCTTTCCCCTGTTCCCTGACCCTGTCACTCCCTACCGCGTTACGCTAGTTCATCTTCTTCAAGCAAGTATCTCTACTTGAGGTGCTACTATTTGTCCACTTGTATGTCAAGTCCCCGCCTCCCCCCCTTAACCAATCACAAGCTCCAATAAGGCAGGGACCACATGTGTCTTGGTCGTTGATATTTCCCTAAAACCTAGAACGGTGCCAGGCACACGGGAGGGGCTCGATATCTATTTCCGAGCAAAGGAATGAAAGAGAGACTGAACCATGTACTCAAGCCTCAATAAATCTGGAGGAACAGACAGGTGTTCAACTGAAGAACAGAGCTGTGTCTGGTGCCAGCAGCTGTAGCAAGGGGAAGAAGGAGGCACAGGTCGGTGGCCGGGCCTTAACGGAAGAGCAGTGCCCAAAGGGGGAAAGGCACAGTGGGGCAGCAGGAGAATGCAGCCCCCTTATCTTGAGAAAATAAATGGGCTGTACTGGGTTGTCTTCAGGGGACAGCATGTTTCAGAGGTAAGCAGGAGGGAGTGTTCTGGGTATTGTTTACAGTGGGCCAAAGGTTCCAAAGGATGGGGCTAAAAGGCAGTTGTTTTGGGGGAAGGCAAAGATGGCCAATCAATCCAGCAGGCAGGTTACATGGGCTCGGAAAGGGCTGGACAGGTGGCTGAGTCCCTCCTTCCCCAAAATTTGACTGTACTCTGTGCGTGCTTACCGTCTGATGCCTCTGTCTCCTTCTTTGCAGCATCCATGGCTTCTTCACGCTCTTCATCATCCTCATCTTCCTCCTCGTCCTCCTCATCCTTAAGGAAACGGACAAAGGGGAGTTAACAGAAGAAGGACAACTGGTCCTCCAGGAAGCACAGCTACCAGGGCTCCAGCCCAGAGAGAAGCTGGCTATGGCGGCAGGAACTCAGGACGTAGGCTCCTGGCAGGGACCGGGTGCCTCAGCTCCTCACCTTCTCTGAGGAGGACTCCTGGGATGCCTCCTCCCCCTCGCTGTCCAGAGCAAAGGACTTGCGGTGCTTGCCCTGGGTCTTGCTTCGCTCTTCATCTCGTTTTGGGGGCTTGGTCCCCGGACGTCCTGGCTCTCCAACCTCCTTCTCTCGCTCAGCGTCTAGGCCCAAATGAGTAGTGCAGTTTACCATCAGCAAGAGTTGCCCTATCCTGTGAAAGGAGCTCTGCACACACCATCACTGACCTTTCTCACAGTCCCACAACACAGACCTCATTTTACAGACAAGAAGTTGAAGCTCAGCAGAGAAACATAAAAACTGCACATTTTACTTCACACTTTATACAGTTTTAAACACATTGCACCCATTTTATCTTTCATCTTGTTCTGCGATGGGTGGAAGAGGGAGGTGATTTTGTTATGTCTGGTCCAAGAAAATAGTACTAAGGCCAACGGGTCTCCAGGGAAGCAGATCACACTCAATAAGAAAGTTTTCCGCCACAGAAGCTGTCAACCTATAGCTCAGACTTAGACAAACTGGTAGAAAGGGTGTAAGAGTGCTTAAGCATTAAATAGTAACCTTGGGTAGAAAACCTGTTTTAACCTCATGATTATTCCTCTCTTATGGGGAAAAAGTGAAACACAGAAAACTTACGTCAGCATACCAGAAATAAAAACCACAGCTAAAATCCAGGGATAACCCTACCTGAAGCTTCTCACATCTCAAAGAACTGCTTTACTCTAACCTGTTCCAAATCTTCACTTGGCTCCTTGCCCTCAAGACACCTTCACCCCTTCATCCCTGCCTCCTCCTTTCCCATCAGAATCGAAGCAGCCTTTTTCCTCCTTTCTGCTTCACCTGACCTCCCACTCACCATCTTCATCTTCCTCGGCTGGAGTAGAAGGCCGGGGCCTCTTTTCCTCACTGGCCTCTGAAATTTCCGAAGGCTCTTTTCGCTTTACCTGGGAGATGAAAAGAGATGGTGCCCTTTAAAACCCAAACACTCACGGTTCCCAAGCACCCTTACTCCAAGGAAAGGAAGCCCCCCTTAACCCCCTCTCCCCACGCAACTAGGCAAGATCACAATCCTGGGTACCTTGAAAGAAGGCAGCCGCAGGGCTCCTCGCAGTCCTGACCCAAAGGCGAAGGCTTCGATGCCGGTGGTACCCCCACTCTTGGCCCAGTCTACCAGGGACAGCAGGCCTGGCTCTTTGAGCTTTGTCTTCTCTTTATCCTCCTCCTTGGCTTGCTGTTTAGCTGCATTCTGGAATGGCTGCAGGCAGTAGGGGGACCAAGCTCCAGAACCCAGGCGCTCCCTCCTGCCTCAGAACTACTCCCAGGCCCCGGGAATACAGAAATGCATCTACTCACTTCTCCATCTGACACACATCTATGCCACACCTCCCTCGCACCAGCCCCTGTACAGGCATTTTCTCGAAAGTCCGCTCATTCAGTCCATCAATCTTATGAAGCTGCTACTATTATTCCCACGCTACAAATGGAGACCCTGCAGATTGATGCCCAGAGAGATTTAAGAGCTTCGTCCACCACAAGGAAGCAGTGGATCCAAGAGAAAGCTCTTCTGACTCTCAGACTCCTGCTTCTTCTACTGTTCTGTGTGCCCCCCAACTCCCCTGGGCCCAGCTGTGCATGCCACCGAGTGCCCACAGTCCCTCTCTCCACTTGCCCCAATCACCTCTCTTCCCTATTCTGAGCTGTGTAGCCTGAAGAAGCCGGAGGTCTATTCTCTCCAGTGGAGCCCCAGGTCTCCCCAGTCCCAGGCACTGGCCCTCACCTTGGCCTTCTCTTCCTTGCTCTCCCACCACTGGTCAAAGGCTCCAAAGGCCACATTCTCCACCATCTTGCGGTTGAGGTCTCGCTGCATGATGCTCTTCATCTCTTGGACTAGGGTGGCCAGCACACGGCCCACGGTGCCTGCCGATGGCAGGGCCTTGCCCTCTGCCAGCTCTGCGTCCTCCCTGGGAGGCAGCCGGGCCTCTTCTCCTGAGACTGAGGAGGAGGGCAGGGGCTCGGCTGCCATGGGCAAAGGCAGCTGGTAGGCCTCCCGGGAGTATGCCCCTCGGCCTTCTTGCCCTTGTGTGTACAGAGCATATGGTAGGCCATAGGCTGCCTCTTGTGGGGGCGGGAATGGGAGGAAGGCCTCCCCAAAAGCCCCACCAGGGGGACCAGCTGAGGCAGTGGTCAATCCTTTGCCCTGCCGCAGTTGGTGGAGCCGAGTTAACATCTGGGTCTGCATCTGGAAGGACATGGGCATCCCTCCCCACTGAGCCCCAAGTCGATCCATGAGCTCTAAGGAGTTCACAAAGTCATAGATGTGGGGGGGGTGGCGGAGGAGGTGGGGGGTACTCGGGGGGCGGTGGCCCATCAGGTCGGGGTGGGAGGAGATAGGCAGGCTGGTGGGGAGGGTAAGCAAGCGGAAGGGAAGCCATGTACGGAGGGGGAGGGGGAGGAGGAGGGGGAGGAGGGGGAGGTTGCTGGGGGGGTGTTGGGGCCGGAGGGGGTGAGCCGCCCCTGTCATCGTCGGAGATTTCCATGTCCTCTCCAGAAGAGCATGGAGAAGCCTGTAGGGGTGCAGAGGACGGTCACAGAAAGCTACTGCCTGTTCCTTGGGCTTTTCCTCAAATCTCTGTTCTCTTGCCTAGTTCCCTTCCTTCTCCCAACTCTGCCTCCTGGATCCCAGGGACTTCCCCTGGCTGACCCCAACCCAACCTCACCTGGTTCTGTCCGTTGGCTTTGGGTGACTCCCGGGTAGCTCCTGGTTCCCCACTCCCTGTAGGTGCCACATCCTCAAAATTTGCCGGGGCTGGAGGGGGCGTGCAGGGCCCGTGACCTGACCCAGAAGGAACCTCGCTCCCTGTGTCCCTAGCCCCAGGGCCCGTGGTGCTGTTCTCTTCCTCTTCCTCGGTGTCAGAAGCCAGGAAAGAAAACTTGGAACGCTGCTCCTTCAACAACATCTCAATGCGGGAATCCAGGCTGCTGTGCTGAGCGAAGGGCACACTCTCATTGGTGGTCTCTGGGGCCGGAGAGCCGGAACGGGCAGGTGAGGCTGGGCGGGGGGAGGTCCGAGCTTCTTCCCTCTCAGGGCTGGGCCCCCCACCACCCCCGCCTCCACCAGGTTCTGGAGGCTCTGGGGGTGGAGCTTCTGAGGCAGGGGGCCGGTAGTCCTGGTCAGCAGGCCGGTTGGGCTCAGGGGGCAAGTAGGAGGTGTAGGAAGGTGGGAAGCGCTCAGCTGTATTTTCAGCAAAAGGTGCCCCAGGGGGCTCCTCCCGAGTTGCCCGGCGGGGTGGGTAGGAAGCATGGCGTTGGTAGCGATTCCAGCTTTCATAATATGCTGGGTAGTTTGAGTCAGAACCACGAAAATGAGAGGATGAGGAAGAAGATGATGAAGAGGACGAGGCCAACGAGGAGGAAGAGGAGGAGGATGCGGCGGTGGCCGCAGTGGTGGCGGAGACGGCTGCAGAGGTGGTCGTGGGGGCTGAAGATGCAGAGAAATGGCGGCGGGAGAAGGAATCTTGGTAGCTGTTCTCTGACCGCCGGGGCTTGAAAGAGGCTGAAGTGGTGCTGGAGAAAGCGTGCAGAGGGGTTAGCTGGGTTCAGCTCCGCATGCCCCAACCCCGCTGCCCCGCTGTCAGTACCCAAAACCCCTCTACGCTGCCCCCAAAGGAAGATCTACACGCTACTAAGTTCCTAGCTAGAGAGTAAATTCCCTGAGGACAGGGATTTGTTGGCTGGATCCAGAGAAACTAAGACAAATTACTCCCAACCCCCTCTTAGAGACTCTAGGTTTCTTCTTCCCAGTGGCAGCTCCCAGAATCTGGGGGTCCCAGAGGGTGTTTCCGCTGTACCTGCTGGAGTAGGCAGAATCCTGAGAGTAGGGGGTGCTGCCCCGAGACGTGTAGGGGGTTCCTTGGGAGGACTGTGGGGTGAACTGGCCGAAGGAAGATGGGGTGTCTTGTCGGCTGCTGGAGAAGCTCGTGTCCTGGGAGCAGGGGGTGCCATTGCCAGGAGTGCCCACCACAGCAGTGCCTGCTGGGAAGGCAGCTGTGTCGGAGGAGGAGCGGCGGCGGGATTCAGTCTGGAGGGAGAGAGTGGAGCAGGGAGAAAGGAAAAGAGATCAAGCACCATTTGACCATATGCCCTTCACCAAACCAAGAACCCCAATTCCCTGCTTTTTGAAAAAAGCTAGGCCTCTTTTCCTTGGCTCTTCCTATACTTAACAGTGAAGTCCAGAACCTCCCAAAGGCTGCTTCTGGCATCTAAGCACCGGGCCCATGTGGCTAGGGCTAAAGCAACCACAAGCTTCTCACCGTCTCAGTGGCTGCACCAGAGCCTTGGAACTTCTCACTGAGGGCCTTGCCCCCAGTAGGCACCGTCTGAGGGGTGTAGGAGCCATTGACTATCAGTTCATAGTACTTCATTCGTTGTTGTCCTGGAGGGAGGAAAATGGGAACCAACAGAGTCAGATGGAGGAAACAACTCCTTTCTGATTTCACGTCCCCACACTTCTTTCTCGGGCCTCAAGCTTCCTAAGATTTCTTGGAGTCTTGGGTTTGGGGCTTTCAGTTCTTCTACCTCATCTCTACCTAATAACTACTACAGACAACGTATTGGGTGACATTTCACAGTTTACAAAAACACTTCTAACGTGCGTTACTATGTTGGATGATCACCAGGAGAGAGAAGCATCCGAACCCCTATTTTAATTTATAGGCTTAAAGAAAACTAACCTGCACAAAGTGGTAAAACTAGAATTCAAACCCAGTCGTCTGATGCTACATCCCACCATCCTCTTCATCTTATAAACTGAAGTTGCAAAATGGCAGCCTGAAGGCAGCCCACCGTTGTGTTTTATTTGCCCCACACAATCACTGAAACTATTGGCAAGGGCAAGGGAGGAATGCAACGTTTAAAACCCAGGAGATTTCACACAAGAACCTAGATTTTTGGCTTTAAGAAAAACTATCTATGTTAGTCCTCATTCCCACTTACAAACTGGCTAATGCCAACTAACAGCTGCCTCCTTCCGATGCCACTAGACGGTATGCCACAGTCCCCACCCCTCCCTACTGCTCCTTAGCACAGAAGCCAAGACTGCTTCACTCACCTATACAGGTCCCTAATTCTCAATCCAAAATTTCAATACCTCGTGTTTTTAGAATTTGGCGTCAAAACCTGGTATCAGGCTATTTACTATAGTTCTTATTCATCCTACCTAGTGTGACTCTTCATAAGTTTTCTTGTAAATACAGTCATACACTAGACTAAAGGGTGCTGCCCCAACCCTGCCAAAGACAATACACAAAAAACCGTATCTGGGGACTTCTTTGGTGGTCCAGTGGTTAAGACTCCACGCTCCCAGTGCAGGGGGCCCGGGTTCGATCCGTGGTCAGGGAACTAGATCCCGCATGCTGCAACTAAGAGCCCGCCATGCCGCAACTAAAGATCCCGCATGCTGCAAGGAAGATCCCACGTGCTGTAACTAAGACCCGGCAGCAGCCAAAATAAATAAGTAAATAAATGTTAAAAGAACAAAACAGAACAAAACCCGTATCTGTACCATAAACTCTCTGTAAAATTCTGATATCAGAAACACACCTGGCCCAAAGGTTTCAGATGAGAAATCATGAACCTGATCACCTGCCTGGCCCCAATAGGCATTTGCGTGTACCATCTCTGCCAGAGCCCAACTGTGGGCAGCAGGCGATGGAGAACTCACCTTTGATGTCGAGCTGGGCATGGATGATGTTGCCCATGACGGAGGTAAGGTGGAGGTTTTTGACTGTTTCCTTGGCTCCCCGAGTGCTGGTGAAGAGCACACGGGCTAGGCCCAGGTGCTTGCGAGTACGGGGGTGAAGAAGGATCTCTACCTCTTCCACCTCACCATACTTTCGGCACATGTCCTTCAGGAAGGTCTCCCGCACGTTGTCATTCAGTCTTGCAAAAGTCACTTCTTTCAGTGGGATCTGTCCGATGTAGAATTCATCCAGCTGTGGAAAGGACAGTAGTTACGTCCAGGGTCTCAATACTGACCACTGCTCCTTTGCCCTTTGGGAAATTTTAGCGAGATCCATGAGGCCAAGAGAGATAAAACTGGGAAACTACGAGGCAAGGGAATGCGGAAAGGGGTCCCAACAAGGGATACATCAGTCTTGACCCCTCTCTTCCCTGAATTCTTCTCACCACAGAATAATGACAAGAACCAGGAAAAGAAACGCACAAACTGAAAACTAAACCTCCATGGAAAGAACTAGTTATATGGAAATAATTCACCAGTTCAGCTCTTACTAAGTCATTACCAAGGACTGGTCACTAGGAATACAAAAATGTGAAAAAAAGAGATTCCTATTCAGAAGAGTAGACAAGACAGACACACACAATCGCAACATGACAAAACAAGTGTCAGCAAAGGTGGAGACAGGGTGTTTGGGAGCCCAGAGAAGGAAACCTTTGTTCAGATTGGAGGCAGGAAAGAATTCATAAAGATGGTGTCATTCAAACTGGGCTTTTCAGATAAACCAGAGTTCACCAAAATGACAGGACCTATAGGGCAGAAAACTATAAAATAACATGGCATTGCCTAGAAACTGCAAAGTGCGTGGCAGGACAGAACACAGGCATGCAGGAGATGAGGCTTGGTCAGATGAATGATCATACACACCAATGCACAAAAAACGTGGACTTGGCAGCAAAAGTAAAATAAAAGAACAGGTCTTCCCTGGTGGCGCAGTGGTTGAGAGTCCGCCTGCCGATGCAGGGGACACGGGTTCGTGCCCCGGTCCGGGAAGACCCCACATGCCGCACAGCGGCTGGGCCCGTGAGCCGTGGCCACTGAGCCTGCGCGTCTGGAGCCTGTGCTCCACAATGGGAGAGGCCACAACAGTGAGAGGCCCGCATACCGCAAAATACATAAATAAATAAATAAAAATAAAAGAACAGTAAAACCAGAGACAAATGACAGCAATAAAATGGAGAGGAGAACGGAGGCGAGGAAGCCAGGGGAAATAAATACAAGTCTGTATTAAAGGAGTGGCAACAGAGATAGAAAAATTAAGGTAAAAAGAGACGTGTTTAGAAAAAAGAGTCAGCACAACTTGATGACACATTAAGGACAGAAGAATCATAGGACAACTCCCAGGTTTCTAGCTTGCGCAGCTGAGTAGATAGTGTTGCCATTCATCAATAAAAGGAAAATATAAAGAAGAGTAGGACTAAAGGGGTGAAGATAATTGTTTTACATCTCTTGAGCTTGAGGTTTCTATGGGGCCTCCAGATGGAGCTGTCCCTCCAGCAAGCGTATAAGTCTGGGGTTCAAGAGACTGATCTTGGCTCAGATCAGAGGTTTGGAAGTCATCAACATTTCAGTAATAGTCAAAGTTGTGGGTGGAAAAGAGATTGTCCAGGACAAGTGTACAAAGTGAAAAAAGAAGGATGAGAGAATCCCACAAGTGACTTATTTAAAAAAGAAGAAGAAAGAATTAGCGAAGGAGAATAAGAACCACCAGTTTCCTAGGACCAGTGCTCCAAGTCCTGATGAGTCTCCTGCCTGGACAGGGATGTGGGAATCCTCTGAGGAAACGAGACGGAGGAGGGGCGAGGAACAGAGGACTCCAGGGGTGGAGTCCCTGGTGTTGTCACTCCGCTTAACTGAGAAACTGGGGCGACACACAGGGCACTGTTTTGCTATGTGCTGTCTAGAAGTACACAGTGATAGGTGCAGCAGCTAGACCTGTCTTCATCCTTCAAAAAGTTAACACCCCTGCTTGAGACACCTCACCTATATCTTTCTAGAAAATAAACACACCTCCTGTCCAGAACAACTCAATCTCACAGTCTCAGAGATTATTAGATCTGGCTGTGATCCTTTCATTGGAAAACCCCCTTTTATTACACTACACTAAGACTGGACTACCAGAATGGATCCTCCACACCTCCAAGGGCCACCACACCAGGGGACTAGCAGACACATACCTTAAACTTAGGGACTGGGAGGGAAAAGTCTCTGTTTTTGGACCTGACGTGGCAACGGGGGTCTTGGAGGTCTTCCACTGGTATATACTTTGAGTCCTAGGAAGAAAAGCAGAAACAGAAAGACAACTCAAGGAGAAATCAGTGTTGAGCTCTAGAGCCCATTTGGAGACCCATATGCAAAAGAGCTGGGTGTTGGCTGCCCACTTTAAAGAAGGCAAGCTATGGGTATGGGAGTTCTAGGTGCTGAACAGAGGTAACAGAGAATGGGGCTTGAGTTCCCTAGATGGTAAGGAAAAGCCTGGGGCACTCACGTTGACACTGAAGTGGATTCCATCGTATCGGTACACCTTTTGAGAAGGCCTGCGCAGGGCAGGGTCCAAGGCAGGATCGACGATGAGCTTGTAGTTCCTCCACTGGAAGCTCGGGGCCTTCTGCCCATCTCCCCCACCTTCCTGATCCATCTTTGCTCATTTACACTGTCAGGAAAGAAGAATACGCAAGGGGGCTCAGGACTTAGGCCTGCCTCCCTTGCTGCCCCTCACAGACTAGCCCCGACTCCAGGTATCCCCATCACCCCAGTTTCCACACCTCACCATGACCCGAGGCTTCCCTAGATTTTCTCCCAAGTACCTTCTTTCACCACAACACCCCATTCTCTCTCCACCTCCCAACTCTCTCCTCAAGGCCCCAGGCCCATCTCGCGCCCCCTTACCTTCCCGCTCTCCCTAGCGCGCGCCCCACTTGGCCTCGGCACAAGACCCCTCCCCCGCCCCCTGGCAGGCCCCGCCCCCTCCCGCCTCCTCACCCGCCAGCGGCCCAGGCCAAGCCGGGCTCCGGCTCCCACACACCGGCTCGCGTCCCCGCGCCCCGATCCTCTGGCCAAGAGGTGGCACCTTTTCGGGGCGTTGGAAACACCGCGAGACCGAGCTCGAGACCCGGCTTCGGCCCCGAATCTGGGCGGGGGGTGGGGGGAACGCGCGCCGCTGCTCTCTCCTCCCGCCCCGGCGCGTTCTGCCCCCCCACCTCCGCGCACGCGCGGCGCGGCCCCACTCACCCGCTCGTGGCGAGCGGCTCCCCCTCCCCCCACCCCGCGCGGCACCTCAGCGGCGCGAGGCGGTGGCGGCGGCGGCGACAGCGCGAGACCCGGCCCCGCAGCGGTGGCGGTGGCGGCGCCCCCCCACCACCACCTCCCCGGCGCGCGCACCAAACACCACCGCCACCTGCGCGAGGCCCAGCGGGCACAGCTTCTGTATTCGCACTTTCGCCACGGGCGCCGCCGGGAGACCCACGGGGCCGAAGATAGCGGCTTCGCCTCGGCCGGCGCGCTGTAAGGCTCAAGAGTTGCGGCCCAGGGAGCCTGGAGATTGGCCGCATCCCCCGGAGAGTGGGCTTCACCACGGCTATCCAGCTGCTCTGGCCTGGGGTCCTTGACGAATCGGCGGCGACGAAAGCAGCGACTAATCCCTGAGGATAAGGGGGCGGGGCGGAGGAGAGGAGGCCAGCCAGAGCTGGGGAGATTTGAGTGGCGAGTTGAACAGGCGCAGATTCGTCAGGCGGGCGGGGCGAATCAGTAGACAGGATGCGCGCTCCTTTGCTCCTCTAACCCGCCGCTTCCTCACGCGGCCAAAGGTCTGAGAGGCTGCAGATTTGCCACAAGTCCTGGCCTCAGCTGTTGCCTCCCTTTAACCGCCTTGGTGGAGTCAAGAAAATAATGCCGGGTTAGCCAAGCCCTGTTGGCAGAGTGGGCCACTTTTCCTGGATCTTCCTTACTAGCACAACTCAGAGGACTGCTCAGTTCTGACCTGGGAGAAATGGCTACAGAGTCCGATGAGGATTTTCAGCCGAGTATAGAGAGGCCCGAATAATTCTGAGGAGGAGCCGGCCTAGCGAATCTGCGAATTCCTTCGTGGGCGGGGCCAAGGCGCCGCGCGCAGAGGGCGTGGTCAGCGTGTGGAGCCGGGCGTCGCGGGGGCGCTTCCTGTAGGACCCTCCGAAACCGGGGTGGGCTGGGAGCGGCGCCCGGGAGGTGGAAAAATACTACCAACAACGGTGACTCAGGCTGTTTGGCGCCGCACGTAATGCAGGGAGCGTTTAACTCCCGTTATCCTCCTTGGGCCTCTAGCTGTTTAAGATGCCCATTTGACAGATGGGGATACTGAGGCCTTCAGAAGGTGCCGCATTTTGCCCGTACTGGCCCGCCATTAGTGATTACATCTTAGTCTGTCTCAAAGTTATGTAATAAGGCCGGTGGGCCCTAAAGGACCTTGAACCGGTCCTGTAAGAAACGATAAACTAGGTCGCACTTGAACTTGGGTGGGTTGGTCGATTCCCCGGGCGTCATGGTCCCAGTGCCCGCTGTTTTCAGCTGTGCAACCCCCTGCCCCCCGCCCCCCGCCCCCCTTCGCTTACGCAGTCCCGCCGCTCGAGGGCAGCACCAGCCCGGGCTTAAACTTCGGACCCTGGGGCTGAGGTCGCCCTGATTCTGGGCACCGTTTTTCTTAGGCTTGTTTGCAGGCATCTAGGTCTCAGGGTAATGGCACTCCCAGGCACTGCCTGTGCTGAGGATGCCCTAGGTTCCAGACTTCTCTCAGTACTGTCGGCCCCCTCGATGTATATGACCTTGGGCGAGTCATTAACCACCTCTTAAAGCGTCAGATTCTTTCTCTGAAAATGGATGTTAAATACTGTCATGCGGAACTACTGTAGGCATTAAAACAATGTAGGAAAGGCCCTTGAGACCTCGTTCATGCAAATTCACAATTTTAAGGAACAGAGAAAGATTTGTCCAAAGTCTCACATCAAAAGAATCAATCCTTCTGGGAGAGGATTAGGACCCTTTACAAATTTGAGGAAAATGAGGCTGAAAAAATAAATTTATAATGGAAACATGGGTGATGAGATCAGATTCCTTTCTCTGGTCCCAGTTGAAAGATGTTGGTTCCTTTTCTCAAATAAAACCATTCCCCATGTGATGGTAAAAGTAGTCTAAGTTTTCACTGACTAGCTGGGTGGCTTTGGGCAAGATCCTCAGCCTTCTTAGGCTGAAGTTCCCTTATCTCTGAAAACGCTAATGATAAAGTCTTGCCTCTTGAGGTGATTTTTAAATAAGTTAAGTAGGCTAAATAAGATTACCTATGAGAAGCCCCTAGTATGTAGTAGTCACTCAAGAAAGAAACTTACACTAAAAGAAACTTATACTAAATTCTCAATGGATGAGGTAGAGACCCTGGGCTCAGTAACAAGAGTGCAAAAGCCTTTAGCCTTAGAATAACTCAGTCTCCACATTCAGAAGCTACTGGCCCCTGTCAGCACCACAAGGGGGTCATACCTGGAACCTCCTCTCCTCCACCCCTGCCCTGCCCCCAGGGACACTTGCCTCCACTTGATTCTTAAGAACAAGTCAGCTGTTCCCGACAAGGCCTCCCCTTCACCCCATTCACAGCCACAGGGACATGTGTGAAACAGTTTATTATACAAAACTAGGTGCATCAAAAATTCAGTGTCAGAATAGCTCTGTATTCCAAGGGCTATGGACTGGACCTCCTCCCTTAAAACCTCACCCCAACCCTTGCTAGGGATCAGGCTGGGCACACCGACCCCAGCTCTGAACCAGGAGTAGGAACCAGATACAGAAGCATAAATGTGGGTCTAGGGCAGTGGGGCAGGCATTTGAACTTCCTTCAAATAGGGTGGCTCCTCCTTGGAAAGGCTGGACATATGTCTAGGGTAGAAACACCCAAATCCCTCTACCCAAACACCAAAGCAAGAGGGTGGAACCCATCAAAATCTGAGGATGAGGAAGAAAAAAAAAGCCAACCATAAAATAGATTCTACAAAAGTATAGCAAGGATTGGCTGCCTTCTGGGGCAGCTGGGTGGGTGTGTAAGCTTCTGGCCTCCACATTCTATAAGGGGGCAAGTGGCTAAGAGTCAGCACCAAAGGTCTGACAGGGTCTCCCTGCCTCCCCTCTACCTACTGCATGAGCCTTGGACTGAGGACCTTCCGCTTCCTCCCTTGCTCCTCCCAGCCCAGGTGTAGAGTAGACTTTCCAAAACCCATAGGACAGACTGACAGGGAGAATCCCTGGGAATGTGGGAGCTGCCCAAGGCCCAGCCCAAAGGACCCTGAGGGCAGGAATCTGTTCTCTACCTGAGAGTGGCCACAGGAAGTGGCTCCAGGCAGGGCGGGGAATGGGGTCCGTAGACCTGGGGCCTCTGGCTGACCCCTGAGGGAGGCGGTGCTCGCAGCTGTGGCTAACACCGGCCTCACACAGCCTGCAGCTCCCCCTGCAGGCGACTCAGCTCCTCTAGCTCTTGCTTGTGGCGGTCGGTCTTGTGAGCCACTAAGGAGCGGTAGAAATGCAGGGCAAAGGCCATGAACACAAGCCCAACAGGTACCATGATTGCCGTGGAGGCCATGGCTGCTTGCCAGCCTGGTCCATGGGCCCCACCACCGCCACATGCTTGCCGAGGTGGGCAGGCCTCAGGTGGCTCAGCCTGTGACGGGGCTACAGAAGCAGAGGATGGCTTGGAAGCTGGACTAAGGGAGGCGGCCACTGGTGGCAGAGTCTCAGGCACCTGGGAGGCAGGTACCACAGAGCCTGGTGTGCCCAAGGGGGCCCCGATGGGCACAAACTTGACCCAGCCAACCAGGACAACTTCAGCGAGGAAGAGGAAGGTGCCCAAGGCAGTGGAGAAGCCCCAGGCCAGCTCCACGTAGCGGTGGAGTCGCTGGTGTGGAGACTGGTGGACAGAGTTGAGGTTGTGGATGTTGCTGACGGCTTCAATGTGAGGCAGCAGACAGGTGGAGACCATGAGTGCAAAGAGGTGCACAGCCACCAGCACGGTGGTGCAGGCACTGAAGGCCACCAGCAGGCCCGGCGGGTATTCGTGGTTGCTCTCCAGCTGTACCTCTACCATGGCCACCTGTGGGGACAAGAAGGGATGGGTTGAGTGCCCATAACCTCAACAGTAGAGGGGTTTTCTGCCTCTTGGTGTACATCACTGATGTATCCCTAAGACCTAGAACAGTGCTTGGCAGAGAGACGGCACCCAGTCTTTGTTGAGTGAATGAATGGGCAGCCTTGGCAAGGCTCTGTCCTGTTCCAGACCTCAGTTTCCCCTCCTGGCTATCTAGAGGGCTGGATGGCATGTTTCTGACAATCTTATCTTGTTATAACATAGGGGTTAAAAAGCACAGATTCTGGAGTGGGGCGGCCTGGGTTCATTTTCAGCTCCATAAGCTGTGCAACCTTGAGCAAGTGGTTTGGTTCTCTCTGTGCCTCAGTCTCCTCACCTGGAAAATAGGGATTGATAACAGCACCCACCTGTCTTATACGGTTGTTTTAAAAATTTAATGAGATAATATATATCAAGTGATAAGAATAGTGTGAGGTACACAGTATGCTCAGGTAAGTGTTTGCTGTTATTATTAGAGTTAACGCTGAAGTCCAAGGCCAGAGTTTGCAAATTGGCACACCATAAACCCAGGCCAGCTTGCAAACATGTTTTGCTTGGCTCAGACAGTGTGTTTTTTTAAAGAATTACGTTGCCAACTTCTAAAACTCAAGAGATGTCATGTAAATATTCCTATTTCCAGATCCTCTTGGAAACTTGGAAGGTCTGGTTACACCAGGCCCACATTCCTGCACGGCACTGATCAGCTAGGGCTGAGTCATGGCTGCTCCCTTTGGATGGGTGAGAAGTGTCTCTTGATAGCCACAGTCCCCACCCAGCCAACTTGGCATCCATATTGCCAAAGGCCTTTGCAAACATTTGAGTTGATGATTCTGTTCTAGGCTTGTATACATCTGGACTCTAGAGTTGGACTGCCTAAATTCAATCCTGCCACTTACTTGCTGTGGAACCCTGGGCAGGTGTCTTAACATCTCTGATCCTCAGTTTTCTCATCTGTAAATTGGTCACAGTAGTGGTACCTACTTCATAGGATAATAGAAGGATGATGCACATAAAAGCCTTAAGCATAGTGTCTGGTACTTAGTGATGGTTCAACACAATTTATATAATGTTATTCTAACCCAGGCCATCTGAATTCCAGAATCGGGATCTTTCCCCATGCCTGGTTCTTGCAAGATCCATTAGGTTGCTCTGGGGCTGGGGGAAGGAGGAAGGTGCAGAGCCAGGAGGGTGGTGGTAGGAAGGCAAGGCTGAATATTTTGGGAAATTGGGCCATGGCAGGTGTTAGCAGGTGTTTTCCACAGACAGAGATCTGGGCCAGGCCTGGTCCTGGTTTCTCCCACAGCCTGACTCAGCCTTGACCTCCCCTGGCAGGACTGGGGCCAGTCTGGCCCCCAGAACCTACTCATCTGGCCTCTTGATCCTGCAGAGAAGGTCCTGGCCCTTAAGCTGTCACCCCAGCAACGTGCAAGTCCAGCAGCTGGCCGGATTGTCCCCTTGGGAACAGGCTGGACCATGGGGGATATGGGGGTGGGGCAACTCCCTCAGCTAGGTCCACGCGGCTGCTCCCTTCCCTCTGCGGTCTGTACAGGTGAAGGGGAGCCAGCTCCCTGTCCTGAGATGACCCCACATCAGGAAGGGTGAGCTGACCTGCAGATCCGGACCCTCACGTAGAAAACCATAGACCTAGGATGACCCTTAGGGGTAGAAACTTTCCCTCTCATCATTCTAATACAGAGGTGGTGGCACAGAGAGGAGCAAAGACTAACGCAATCACCTAGAGCTATGACCCCTTTTTATCCTCATGTTGATATCCCCCTCACGTTCCTATGACGACCCCCCTCCAGCCCATTTTCTCCTTCTTCCTGTCATGATGGTGGGAAACCCTGGACTAACAGTCTAGCGACCCTGGGTCCTAGTTCATCCTATATCCTTCAGCTGCTGAGTGCTCTTGGCAGGCAAAGCCACTGCCCCATTCTGGGCCGTGGTTTCCGTTAACAGGTAGTCTGAGGCATTCTGATGTGTGTCTTGCTCTGACATGCTTGGATCTAGGGTTTGATGACAAGAATGAGCTCACCTTGGGGCAGCTACTTGGCAAGCTACAGAGGGTGCACCCTCCATGATCTCACAATTTCCCACTGGCCTGCGAGGAGGCGGAGGCCTGTCCAGGGTTACATAGCTGGCCACAAGCAGGAAAGAACCAGGACTCGTGTCTGCTAACTGCTCCTCACCCTGGGACCTCCCTCAGTCCCACTTCCTGTGAGGCCTCTGCCCGGGACCGTCAGCGGATATCACCTGCACTTGGAGTTTATCATCTCCAGAATCATGCATCAGCTTCCTAAGCAGCTTTTTTCGCTAGGGGCTCCCTCACAGGCATCCTCTCTTCTCAGAGCTTTCCTGGGCTACACTAAGCACGCTCTGTGCCTGCTGGGGCCTGGCCGCCCTCCTTTTGGGTGTGACCACTCCATCCAGTTTGTTCTCTCAACCACCCCACCTCCCAGCCCCCACCCAGCTCTGATTTGCTGCTGAACCTCCGGTGGGGATCTAGTAACCACTAATGCTGGACCATGCTCCTTTTGGAGCACTTCGCTCTATCCTTGCATATGTATCCCCCTTGGTGATTGTCTACCCCCATGACATGACGTGTCCCCTGTGACACCTTTAGGACTTGCTTATCCTCCCCACGGCCCAGTTTATGCTAGGGACCTGTTTATACACATACATACATACACACACACACACACACACACACACACACACCCATAAAAATGGACTTGCGGAGTCCCTTGGTACCTTGTTTGCTACTCCTCTTGTACCTCTTAAAAACCGGTCCTTCCCTTTCCTCTACCCTGTCTCCCTTGGGTACCCGTTCACTTCGCCCCCAACCCGGTGCCCCCCCTGCGCTTCACCCCCACCCTGTACGACCCTTCCCTTCCCTCACCATGGCGAAGCCCGAGAGCAGGGCAGACGTGCGGCTGGAAGCTTTCAGCTTGGCCCGACTGAGGTAGAGGCGGCGCCAGCTGAGTGCCCGCAGCGAGTGCTGACTGGCCCCCATCAGGTCCAAGTAGCCGCGGTGCACGAACTCCCGGTAGGTGGCCGAGCCCGCGGGGCTCTCGGCCTCCGGGTTCAGCGGGGCCTGTTCGCCCGGGTCCCCCTCGCCGCCCTTCATCCTGGGGCCGCAGCACCAGGCGGGCCAGTCCATCAAGGCGGGGCCGAGTCGCCTCGGGGACCCCAGCAGGGCCGGCCCAGGCCGGGGGAAGGCCCCATCCCCCGGCGGGACGAGCGGGGATGCGGACTGTGAGCGCCCAGGAAGACGTGGCCCGGGCGGAGAAGGAAGAGCAGGCGTCTGCGTGGAGCCCTAGGGGCTGAAGCAGGACTGCCGAGGCCGAAACAGGAACTGGGGCGGAGGCGGAGTCGGGGCGGCCACATGATGGGGTGGAGCCGGGGGACCGTCCGCAGAGATCCCGAGACCCCAGTCCACTTAGAATATCCTCTAGGTGCCTGAGCCCCGCTGAGTTGAACGCCCAGCCCCAGCCAGTGACTGGGAGTTCCGGGCTCTGGACCACTGCAGGTACACCTGGACACCTCCAACGTCCAGACTCCAAAACCCTACCTAAACAGTGAACTCCGGGAAAGTGAGCTCATCTAACTGTAGGGACGGCAGGAGACCCTGAATCCTCAATTTCCGGAAGCCCAGTAGGACCTAGGTCCCCCAGATCCATCCAAACAGCCCCCTCCTCCCAGGGCCTCAAAGAACACTCGGGTCATCCCCGCCCTAGCCCCACATCCCTAACGCCGCAGACACACACACGAACTCGGCGGCCCCGGCTGGAAGATTTTGACTTTTATAGCAAACCATATTGTACAGACCCGGGGCCCAGGGGCCCAGCCCGGCTGGGTTCCCCACTTGCCCCCGGCCGGGCTGCCTCCTCCCCCTCCCCCAAGCGGCCCCATCCTCAAGCCTTTTGCGATTCCCAGGACCCCCCTCCCCTCCGGCCTTTGGTCCGCCCAGTCCCTCCCCCCACCCGCGCACCTCCCTGTTACCTGAGGTATGTGGATAGATTCCCCCCTCCCCTACATGGTACAACCTGGCTCCCCAGGGAGGCCTGGGCTGAGGGGGGGGGGACCTGGCCCCGACCCCTCCCCCTGGCTCCCCAAACCCCGCCCTCGCAGTGAAGGAAGGGGCAGGGGAGGGCCGAGAGTCTGTTACTAAGTTCCCACGGCAACTAAGAGGGGCCCTTTCCAGCCTTAGCACTGGCTTTGGGAGGTGTCCATTGGCTGCTAATTCCATGGCAACCAGGAGTGGCAGTTCCCTGGGCAAATGGGATACAAGTTTCCATGACGATGAAAGAGTGGGAAGAGCCAAGCTGGAGGAGTCCCATCTTCCCCATCACTGGGCTGGCACCCCACCCCCACCCCCACCCCCACCCCCGGTCAGGAGGGGTGGAGCTGCTCAATACAGTAAAGCGAGAGCGCCTGGGGGTAGTCCAGTCCAAACTGGGTGCCCACCAGTCCAGTCTCAGTCCAAGCTGGTCCTGTCCCCTCAAGCTCCGGCTCCCCCAGGTCCGAGGTTCCCCCGGTTCAAGTAACACTTCAGTACAGATGAATGTTCAAGTATAGTGCGGGGAGGCAGGTAGGGGGCTGGGGTACCCCTCACCGCTCCCCAGGGCCGCGCCGAACAGCGGGTAGGCCCGCAGCCCCCACTCCTCACAATAGCTGCCATTGTCAGTGACGTTCAAGGAGTCAGGGCTGGGGGGAAGGAACTGAAATCTGGGGAGGGAGGAAGGAGAGGGGTGACCCCGAGGGGGTGCTCCTGCCCCCACCCCTCACTCAGCCCTGCCTTTCCCCTGGCTCCCCGAATCCCCTCATCTCCGACGTCTGGATCCCCAATTGCTCCTCTGGCTTCCCTTTTCGGGCCCCCCCCACCCCCCAACTCCAAGTATCTGGTCTTTGTTCCCTGAACCCTTGGTGGTCTGCTTTCTGCCCGCCCCCCACCCCCCCGCCCATCCTCCACCTCCCCCAGCCCCCTGGCTCCCAGTATCCTGTGTGCAGATACCCTTTCCCCATTCTCCCTCCCTCAGACTTGCACCTCTGCCCCCCTCCCACCATCCCTTTGGCTCAGCACCCCCCAGTACCTCTGACCCACTCCCCCCAGGGAATGGACAATGAAGCAGGTGGAAGGGGGAGGGGATGGGAAGGAGAGACCCCCAGAGATATCAGTGCAGGGGGTAGAGGGGGGGAGGCTGGCTCAAGTCCCTGGGCAGGAATCCCTAGTCATGAGGTGGGGAACCTGGCCTCCTGGCAGGGGTGAAATGAAGGCCTGAGGTCCAGGCTCCTGATGAGTCCTGGGGGAGGGTGGGGGGCACCCAACTAGCTGTCCTTGAGAAGCAGCTTCTCCTCTGGGCAGCGGAAGGGGCCAGGGGGCCCGGCGGCTGCCAGCCGGGCACAAGCTTCAGGGGAGAGCTGGCGGCAGGAGCGCAGGTCTAGGCGGCGTAGGCGCGGGCAGCGGCGGAACAGCGGGAGGCAGTGGTCCGTGAGGCGGTGGCAACCTGGGGATGGGGCAATGGCAGCTGAGACCAGGAAGGTGAGTAGCGGGTGGGCATGGACCACAGGGACCAAGAGGTTAGCAGGATGGACAGACAAGGGACCACGCTTACCGGCGAGGTTGAGGTGCACCAGGGTCTCTCGGAGCGGGGAGGTGGGGGCCGTGAGGAGGTGGACGCTGGGATCCCCAACGTGGGCGCAGTGGCTCAGGTCCAGGGCGCTCAGCTGGGGTGCGTGGCGCAGCAGAAGCCGCAAGGAGGCATCCGTCAGCTCCAGGCCGGCCAGGCGCAGCTCAGCTACCCCCTGCAGCCGCCCACGGCTCTCCGTTTGCCCTGGGCAGGCAGAGAAGAGGTCAGCCTCCTGGCTGCTGCCATCCCTGCACCAGCTGTGTCTCCACACTCATCCCTCACCACCCCCTAAACCTGCTCCCACTATAAGAGAACCTCGACTTGCATTCTCTATGTGGCTTGCTCTTCTCCCCCAAACACACACAACTCGACATCATTTCATCTGTCCAGTGCTCACACTGCCTCCTCAAGGAGGCCTTCCATGATTACTCCACCTGAAACTGCAACATTCCACATACTCAAACCCATTCCCTGCACTTTTCCCTCTTTTTCTCACCATCTGACGTATTATATATTTTTCCTCTTGTCCCACTAGAATGTCACTTCCATGAAGGCAAGAATTTCTGTCTGTCTTGTTCTTGCTCTGTGCCCAGGAATTGGGGCATAGGTGCTCAATATGTAGCCACTCATCCAACAAATGACATCCCCGATGGAACTGCCATCCCAGCAGGCTCCTCTGGCACATCTCTCTCCTTCCACGATCAGTGGAGTCCCCATCTGGATCCCTTCACCACTGGGGCGACACCACTCCTGCCTGAACTCCTGCCCCAGCCTCCTCACTCACTCATCCAAAGAGAGCCGTTCTCAAATGCAAATGAGACCACATCCCTCCTCTGCTAAAAACTTTCCAAGGGCACCTCAGAGAAGTCCAATCTCCTTGGTAGAACATTCCAGTTCCTACAAGATCTCACCCGTCTCAGCTCCAAACTCCTCTCTCTCCCCGCCAAATACTTGGGCCAAACTCCACAGGGGACCCTACCCCAAGAGATTCTGCCTGGGGCCACCTGTGCTCAATCCCCTGCCTGGCCAGGGTCCCTGGCTTTCTGGTCTGAGCTCAGAGGTCTCCTCTTCCTCTATCTCCAGGGTAGAAGAGCACCCACCCCTTATCTCTGCACCCAAAGCTTTCCATTTATTGTATCTACCACAATCCTGCATTTCCGTTTTTGGTTTTTGTAACTTAACTCCCTTGGTGCACCAGCAGCCATTGCTTGAGCATGCACCGTGGGCCAGGCACCAACTAAGTGGCTGCCTGCTCCTAGGCCAGTGGCTCTCCAACTGGAGAGGCTTCTGCATCTCCCTGGCAGCTGGCCCCGCCCCCAGAGCTCAGGTAGTCTAAGGTGGGGCCTCAGAGTTTATTTTCCTAATACGTTCCCCAGGGAATTCCCTGGCAGTCCAGTGTTTACAACTGTGCGCTTCCACTGCAGGGTTCGATCCCTGATTGGGGAACTAAGATCCCGCATGCCGCCTGGTGTGGCCAAAAAAAACCAACCAAACAAAAAAAAACAAGTTCTCCAGCAATGTTGAGCTGCTGGTCCAGAGACCACACTTTAAGAACCACAGCCTTGGGAAACAAGTTCTCTGATCATCATTCCTGTTTACAGATGAGAAAATTGAGGCTTCAAATCACTAAACAATCTATCCAAGATCTGAATTAACAGAGCTAGGACACGAGGCCTTGTGACTCTTAAGTCCAAACTCTTCCCACAGCGCTCTCTGCTTCCCAGACACCAGCCTAGCCCCTAAATAAACTAGATCAGATGTCACAAAGTCAGGAAGCTAGCCTACACAAGTGTTCTATGGTGTCTGCATAGTGCTAAAAATTTTCTCTGGGACTGATGCTACATAAAAGGACTTTTTTTTCTTTTTTTGCCACTCCACGTGGCTTGCAGGATCTTAGTTCACCAAGGATTGAACCTGGGCCCTCAGCAGTGAAAGCTTGGAGTCTTAACCACTGGTCTGCCATGGAATTCCCAAAATGACATTTTTATAAAGAAATTTTTGATGTGGAGCTTTTCCTTGAAAAATTGTCAGCTCTGTCATCACTGGGCTACCCCTTTCACCTGATGATGAAAGCTGCATGGTGTACTCCCTAACGTCCTGCACCAAGCCCACCACTTCTGCAACCTGCCAGGCCACCAAGTCTGTGGGCACCTGACTTGGCAATCTCTGAATTCTATGTCTTTTTTTTTTTTCTTTGCGGAGCTCAGAGCCTGGAAAGGGGATATATCTGCAGATGCCCTCAACCTCGGGCCACAGCTAAGAGCCAATAGAGGGAAGCAGAGGAAAGAGAGGTCACATGTGGCTGGGGCGGGAGAAGTGGGCGTCAGGGAGGATTTCACTGAGGTGGGCCTTTAAGCATTTGAACATGTGGAGAGGGAACATGGGAGGGAAGCGTAGCTAGGCAGAGAACAGCAGGGGCAAAAGCAAGGAAGTAGGAAAACTTTGTTTTGCTCCAGGAATGCTGCACGAAGCCAGGGAGCCAAGATGATAAAGGTGGGTGAAAAGTCCCAATGAGAATTTAGGCCTTGGAGGCCTGGACAGCTCACCTTTGCAAGCTCCTGAGAAAGGGGCTTAGACTGAAGTGAATTGAAGCAGGAGGAGATGGAGTCAGTCTGCCAGATAACTGGCACTTTCTCACCTCCTGGAACGCACTGTTCCCAATGCTCGGTCCAACTCCAGTAAGAGTGGGCAGTGGGTGGGTGCTCAGGTCTGGCTCTCAACCCCTCTGGGCCCCTGGGGCCTCATCCAGAAAATGGGAAAAATCCTAGTTCTTCCTCTACTCCCCTTCCAAGACTGCTGTGGAGGAGTATGGGGTGGGAAGAAGGGAGCCATGAAAGAGAGCTGTGAAAGCAAGGTGCTGGGGTGAGCGGATGGTCCTCACCCTCACAGAGCTTAAGAATCTTGTGGGAGGAAACTAATTTTAACCAAATCATTTCACAACTGTACAGTGATATGCTGGGAGGGGACTGTTCTCTAAAAGAGGGACTGTAATCTCAATGGGGGATAAGATCATGGAGGGCTTCTAGGAGGAAGTGACATTTACGCTGAGACCTGAAAGACAATTAGGTGTTCATCAGGTGAAGGAGGATAGAGCATTCTAAGCAAAGAGGAGTGGGCAAAGGCCCTGGGGCTGGAGGACACTTGGCAAGGAGGCTGAAGTGTAAGGACACCATAGGTCAGTGGGAGCCAGACCAGGCTTTATCGACTGTGGTAAAATACTGATCTTCATCCAAAGACCACCAGGGAGCAATGAGAACGAGTGTAGAACATGGGATGACGTGGACAGATCTGACCTTCTGGATAGTTCACCGGCTTCATTATGGAGAACAGACTGGTGGGGGCCAGAGAAGATGCCGTGAGTATCCCATCTCCTGGCTAGAGCTAGACAAAGAGCCCCAGGCCTCAGCATCCCCACCTCACGCCTCCATATGACCCCCAAAGTGACCAGGCCTGTGCTCACCTGACCAGCCTCAGTTCCCAACATCCCCCTTTGCCAATATGGTTCTCACATCCCGTAAAACTGTTTATTCCTGCCTCACACTCCCTGGGAAAACGCTGTCCCTTTCAGGACTCAGTTCAAATAGCACCCCCTCAGGGAGGGCTTCTCTCACTGCCTTCCTGCCCACCACTTGCCCCCCGCCCCCCGACCACAGCTCCCACCATGTCACGCCATAACCTTCTACTTCTGAGTCTCTCTCTTCCGCATGACTGGGGTTCCACCCGGGCGGGGAATGGGTCTGACTCAGTTTGAGGTCTCCAGGGCCCTACATAGGGCCGGACCCAGAACTATGTGTGCCATAAAGCTGACTTTACCTGGCGGGGGACTTGGGCCTGACCAGGTGAAGAGGTGGCTGGTCTGACTTGGGAAATGAAACTACCACCGCCACACAACCTCCCAAGTCAACTGGCTCTCTCTTTCTGCTCTGTTCCCTCAGCAAAATCCTTACCCTTTCACTGTAGGACAAGAGGATCTAGGGGCCAAATCTGTTGCTCAGTCATGTTTTTGCTGGGTCCACACATGAATTTTAAAAGAATCTGAATTAATTGCCATCATTTAAAAACCAGGATATTTCACAGAAAATCCTTATTTCTGGCTCCTCTTGACAGATGGAACTGACCAGCCACATCGGGCCTGCATTCTTCCACAGCGGTCACCGCTGCTCCCTCTGGCGAAGGCTCTCCAGTAGTGCCCGCCACACCCGGAGACTTCACTCACAATCCCCTGGCTTCTCCCAGAATTGTGTCATCCTCCTGTCCTGTATGTGTTTCATCCCATAATCATCTTCCCCCTAGAAGACAGGGGCTACATCCTCCTCATCCTGTTCCCTCAGCTCTGACCACAGGGCCCAGCACACAGCAGGAGAGTGAATGAATGAACAATGGCCAAGCAGGGCCTGTCTACTCAAACTCATGTATCCTGTCCTTTCTTCAAATCCTTTAATACCTAGCAGGAGTCAGAAGAGACCTTGGAAGCCTCATACCCCCACCTCGTCTGACCCCCTTCTACAAAGGAGTGAACAGAGGCTGCACCTGGTTTGGTGTCTGGCGGAGGCAGCAGCAGCTCTCGGAGCTGGGAGTCTTTAACATCCTCGATCCAGCGGAGGTCCAGGAGCCGCAGGGCCGGCAGTGGGGCTGAACCCAGGGCAGAGACGGAGAGCCAGGAGCAGCCAGAGAGCACCAGCTCCTGCAGGCCTGGGGGCGACGGGAAACTGGTGCTAGGAGGACTCCGTCCTAGGCCTGTCCCCCTCCTCCCCCCAGTCCCACCTCACCACCTGGCACTACCTTGCAGTCGGTTCAGAAGCCACATGAGCTGCTTCTTGGAGACACCTGTCCAGCTGAGGTCCAGAGCTCGAGGCTGGCGACGAACCACACCACTAAGCATGGGCGGGGTCAGTGACTTCCGCCGGCTCAGGTCCATTCGAGGCCACAGACGCTTGTCGTAGCACCTGTCGGCCACAAGGGGAAGACAGAGACCTCAGTCCTCAGCTCTCAGGGAGCCCACAATTCCCCACCCCCATGCTAACCGGTTCACCCCAGCTCTCTCCTGGTCCATATAAGATAGCGGGGAGGACAGGAAGCCCCAGGACCCAGGCCAAGAGCATTGGGCTCAGGGGTCAATTCCATCACTAACTGGATGTGAGACCTCGGGCAAGTTCACTCCTCTCTCTCAGCCTCAGAGGCCTTGTAGAGATGACAGTCCAGACTCAGCCTGCCCACAAGGTTGTTGTAAGCTCAAATGGGGTTACTATAGTTAGTGGGACTTAACAGCTGCTGAAGCGTTCTGCCGTTCTGCCAAAGACACCCCCCCACACACACCGTATTTGATGGAGCCCCAAAGAGATCTTTCAGCAGCGCCCCATCCCTACCCTGGGCTTCTTATGGTGGCTGTGGGCACTTCTCATCCTCTATTAATTTCTGCCCTTGATTCGCGTCTGCCCATCCTGAGGACCAGCTGCCCAAGGCTTGACTTACAGCCCTAGTCTCTCTTTGATTACTGTATCCCTCCAACTAGAATGGAGGCTCCACGAGGGCAGCCCTGGCTTCTCCCCCTCAGCAGCCCCAGTGCCCAGCACTGGGCCAGGTGCATAGGACATTACCTGTTGCACATCTGTTGCATGAATGGATGATGCCAAGCCACTGTGAACCACTCAAAGCTCCCACAGAGCACCCCCTACAACACACCTCATTTATGGCTTCCCATTTATACACTCAGTCAGTGTTTATGGAAGGCCTAGTAGGTCCCAGGTATTGAAACTACAAAGACGAATGAGGCCTCAACAAAGTGAAACAGGTTTGTTTGATCCTGACCCCAGCATTTCTGAGAGCCTTGACTAGGCCAACATGCAGAGTCCTGGAAAAGGGCTTCCCAAACTTATTTTACCAGGGAACCCTTCCCCATCTCTCCCAAGGTCATCTACTAATACTTTGTAGTACACTGAAGTTCCTCAAGACTCAGTTTGAAAAGTTTCTTCTAGTACAGTAGTTCAAAGCCACGTCAGGAAATTCCCACTGGGCTAGATGAACTGTGTCAGAAGCAGCAGGGGTGAGCAGGGATGCGGGAAGCTGTCTCTTATCTCTCTCCCAGCCCCCATTCTGGAGGCTTTCCCTTCAAGAAGCCCTGGGCTGGGGCAGTGATGCTCAAACTCTAGTCATTCGCTATCCACTCATCTGCAGAACATGAATTTATGTTTAAATTGATTCCCCTCTTTGAACTTAAAACCAGTTATTGTTTCACATAAATATGTTACCCTTAGAAATAAACACCATAATAACAGGCCAGGGTTACTAAATTCTAGCTAGGTGTTTCTGTGGCTCTTGGCTACTATCTAAAGACTATTTTTATTAAACAGGGAGATAAGTATTAGAAAGGTGTTAAAGATGTAATAGCACCCAATGGAGAGATTTCCTTTTCAAAACTATCAATAATGGAAGGATTAAGCCATGTTTTTGTGCCACTTACAACTGCCAGGCACACTCCAGAGTCCCGGGTGACATTTCTGGGAAAGTTGGAAGCACAGACACTAAGCCTTCAGTCTGAACAACTCCACCCCTCTGTCCCACCTGTCACCTCCTACCATTTCCCCCCTCTTCTAGCATTCTAGCCTCTCCCTCTCCTGGTTCCGTCCACTCAACCAATAAACATTTGGCAAATCTCTCCAATTCTAAAAAGGAAAAGGAAAAAAACAAACCCCAAAGTAACCCACCTTCAACCCAGCTTCTGCCCCTAGGTCCTTTTCTCCATCCTACTCCATCCAAAATCTCTCTGCTCACTCCGAACCCAGTCCTGAGTTCCAGCTCAACTGCCGCCACCACCTTGAAGCCCTCCTGTATCTTCCACGGCTAGAAGGGAACCCTTCCCCCTGGGGGCACACATAGGCCACCAACTGTTTCTATATCGTACTCCACAAGAGCCAGGCCAAACCACCTGCCCGCCTATAGACACACACTGTTTGGTGCCAACGCATTTTGGCACATGTGTGACTGACAGAAATGCCATCCACCCCAGATCACTCAGGGCTCAGCTCCAGTGCTTCCTCTTCCAGGAAGTCTCTCCTGACTTTTCCTGGCTGTAGCTAATTTGTCCCTTTGCCCTTAGATGACCAGAACACTGGGTTTAAACCTCAGAGTGGCAGCCAACAGTCACTGAGGGCCCTACTGATACTAAGTGTCCAGGCATGGAACAGTGAGAAAACGGGAGTATCAGCTAAGTCCACAGTAAGTAAGGCAACAAGGAACATGATAAGAGTCAATGAGAAACTGGGAGGGGGAGCTTCCCAGGGAGACAATGCCTGATCTGAGACTTTAAGGAAGGCAGTAGTTAGGACTTCCCTGGCGGTTCAGTGGTTAGGACTCTGAGCTTCCACTGCAGGGGGCACGGGTTTGATCCCTGGTCGGGGAACTAAGATCCTGCCTGCCACGCAGCACGGCAAAAAAAAAAAAAAAAGGAAGGCAGTAGTTATTCCGGTGAGGGGAGGAAGATGATGTGAGTTCCAGATGAGGAAGAACCAGTATCCAGGCCCAGTGCACAGAGAGAAAACGGAGAGCTCTGAGAACCTGAGGCAGCAGGAACAAAGGGCAATTCATCATCTCCCCTTAACGATGAGGATGACGATGACAGTCACTCTAGCACTAACATCTGGTGTTCACTGAGGGTTTACTGCATTCTGTGCACTAAGCATTTAACCTCACAACAGCCCTAGGAGGTAAATACTAGTCTCCTTTTTAGAGGTAAGGAAAATGAGGCCCAGGGAGGTTAAGAGACTTATTCAACGTCCCACAGCTATTAGTGGTAACAGAGCCAGGTTGTAAACCAGGCTAGTCTGGGTCGAGAGCCTGAATTCTGAAGTGGAGAAGAGGCAGGGGTGAGGCTAGAGGAGGCCCAGGGTAGGGGTGCCGTGGCAAGGAGGGCTGGAATGCCAGGCTGGACGGCTGTGGCCATAGAGCTCAGAGGTGAGGAGTGTGAGCCATGGGGATCTAAATCCCAGCTCTGCCACCTCTGTGCTTTGAGTGACCTTAGGTAAGTCACTTGCTCTCTCTGGGCCTCCGCTTTCCATACCATAAAATGGGGTAAAGGCAGCACTTATTTCAAAGGTTTGCTGCATAAATGAAGGGAGAGGAAATTAACTATACTTCCATTTTTTTAAAACAATGATTGAAAAAAATTAAATGAAAGACGTTAAAAAAAAGAAGAAGGGAGATAGTGCAGGACCCTTCTGAAGGGCTTCTCTAAAAAGAAAAAGTGTTTAGTGTAGTCACTGTGCGTGTCCAGATGTCCAACGGGACGGTGGAAGTTCGTTGTGAAAGTGACAGGGAGCCATGGCCAAGTTCCTTCTAGACTAGAGAATGACACTTAGGCAAGAGGTCAGAAGAAGTCTGAGGCCAAAGCATACATCAAGCCAGGGGAGGTAGAACTTTATGTTCAAATGCCTTACCCCATTCCCTTTCCCCCTGACTCAACACCCCTGACCAAGTCAGCACCCTACTAAGCCCACCTCCAAATCCCCAAATTCGAGTACAAAACCTCCCTCTTGCAGAGGCCCTCTGGGGCCACAGAGCCAGACCAGCCCAAACTGCCACCTGTAAGGAATGCACAGCCTCCTGGCTCCAACCGAAGACAGTTCTTCCTTCTCAGCTCTCTGGACTCCCTGCTGCCACCGCTGTCCTCCAATCTGTCCACCTCTAAGTCTTTACTCCTAACCCTAACTGCCTTGAACCTGGGGTCTAGTTCCTTCCTTGCTCATTTCCTCCAAAGTCCCAACCCTCTTCCCTGCGACTCAGCAGCTCCCCCAGGCCTTGTCCACCCGCCCTCCCTCCGCTCGCCTGGGCAGATCACTCTGCCGCCCGTTTCCAAGAGAAGATGAAAGGCACCAGACAGGAAAGCCTGCAACCTCCTGCTCTCCCACCTACAAATTTCTCTCCCACTCCACCTTCACTACCTCTTTCCACATTCTATCCTGATTTCCTCACTTTCATTCATTCACTCATTCAACAAGTGTTTTTTCAGTACCTACTGTATGCCACGTATCTTAGAAACTAGGGACACAGCAGAGAACAAACAGATCAAGTCCAACCTCAACTCCAGGCGAATTGGCTCCAGTGCCCTCACCCCCACGTAGCACAGCCAAAGATATCAACGCCTCCTTGTAGCGAAATCCAACTGCCACTTCTAGTCCTTGGCCTCTCATGACCTCTCGTCAACACCCGACCCTGCTCGTCACTCACTCCTTCCTCAACCTCTCTCCTTCAGGACACACTTGTGCCCTCGATCTCTCTCTGCCTGTTCTTTCTTTAACTCACAAATGCTGACATTCTGATTTCTGCCCTCTTCCTTGAAGTCGCTACCTATAGGTTACAAACTCCCGAACTTGGATATTTCTTTTAAGCATCAGACCTGTACATCCAGCTGCTCTCTCTGCTGTTTGTTCCTGACTGGCTCAAAGGCCTTTCAGACCAAACACGGCAAATCTGAGCTCTTGGCTTTATTCCGGAACCTGCCCCTCCTCAGTACTCCCAAGCCTGGGCCATGGCATTGCTGCCCACCCAGGCTCATGGACCAGAAACTCAGTTGAGAGTCACCCTGCTGCCCCCACAGCCATTTAGTCACCAAATCCAAGCCATTCTGCTTCTTAAAAAGTTCCCAACTCCAGTCCCTCCTCTCCATCCTCACTGCCCCTGCTTCTGTGCCTACGCTGGCAGAGCCTCCTGACTGGTCCCACTGTGCCCCACACAGGCCCTTGCTCCGCCTTCCCCTCATCCTTCTCATCAAAAGCCACTACTTTATCGAGTGTTTAGCACCCTTCAGGTACTGTGCTGAGTGTTTTGCAAGAACCACCTCATTTTATCCCTACAAGGTATTGATATGAACCCGGACTACAGACAGGAAAAGGGAGTCCTTGATAGGTATAGTTATCCAGCCATGGCCATTTCATCCAGGAACTGCAGGAATCACAGCTGATGACACCCATGGGTGCCAGACTCCAGGGCCCAAGCTGGAAACCACCGTCCAGTCCAGCTTCTCTGCTTCGTCCGCCTCCAGTCACAAGTCTCCTCTTGAGGCAGAAATCAGGTCCTCTTAAAGCTCTGGATCCCACGTGCCAAACACAGGGCTGGCCCTGATGAAGAGGCCTCAGCAAACATTTCCGCAATTATTACTTGAGGCAAGGGTGGAGATCCCCAGCAACTGCTGTAACTATTTGCTTCTATGTTGCAGTTTGACTGGGAGCTCTTCAAGGGCACAGATCTGTGTTCTGAGGATGTAAAAGTCTATGCTTTCAGTAAATATTTGTAGCTGAGTGAGTAATAATGATCGCTGTTAAGGCACTGAGAAGTTTCTCTTTCCTAAGTACTGTCCTCAATTTTTTTATGTATATTAGCTTACAAAAACACTAGGAAGTAAATGCCTTGGTTCCCCTGTTTTAACAGATGATGAAATTGAGGCATAGAGAAGTTAAGGGAACTAGCCCGATAGCATACAGCTCATCAGAAAAAGAGTAATTCACCTACAGGTAATTTACCTCCAGAGCCTACCTTCCTCTCTTCTTAGCTATATAGCTTCCACAGAGACCAGAAAGTATGAACAAGCACCCCAAAATCCTTAGGAAAAGGACTGGGGTTTGAGGTCAGCCACTAACTGCACTGTGCTTTCAGGTGTCCCTCATTCCCCCACCTCACAGGGCTGTTATTATGAGGAACACATCAGCTAATGTTTACAAAGTGCCCAACAGGATGCCTGGCCCACAGTAAGGGCCTGGGAAAGAGTCTGGATTTACTCATTTAATAAAATGTTTTTTGAGCACCTACACTACCCTTTGTCCTGTGCTGAGAACATGAAGCTGAAACAGATACAGTATCTGCCCTAAACAGTTTCATGGGAACATGAAAGTGAATGAAGGTTTGTCAACATGCAGCAAGCCTCTATGTGCTCTTTTTTTTTTTGGGGGGGGGGCGGGTATGGAGGGAAGAGTGTTGTAGGAGTTTGATGGAGAGGTGGGGGGGTTGCCAAGGGCAGGACCAAAGAGGAAGACCAGGGGTTTGGGAAGATGACCACCATTTCTGTAGAAACAAGACTCAGAAAGCAGTGAGGGGCTTCCCTGGTGGCGCGGTGGTTGAGAGTGCGCCTGCCGATGCAGGGGACACGGGTTCGTGCCCCGGTCCAGGAAGATCCCACATGCCGTGGAGCGGCTGGGCCCGTGAGCCATGGCATCTGAGCCTAAGCGTCCGGAGCCTGTGCTCCGCTACGGGAGAGGCTGCAGCTGTGAGAGGCCCGTGTACCACAAAAAAAAAAAAAAAAAAGAAAAGAAAGCAGTGGGGAGATGGGAGGAGGGTAGGCAGAGGGTGCTGGTGGTGGCTCCAGGCCACAGAGAAATTCCAAGCAGTATCAGGAGGCCCAAATATGGCTGCCTCTGGGAGGACAGAGGCCACTCGGCAAAGGGCTTTCTTATGGGTAAGTGGGACCAATAATAAGACTGTCCTCAGCAGAGGGAGGTGAAAAGCAAGTGAGATGATGCAGGCACAGCAGTCAGCACTATGCTTGGCACGTACTAAGCACTCATAAATGACAGTTATTAAGAGGAAGGGTTCTGGAGCCAGAAGGACTGGGCTCAAATTCCTGGTTCTACTGCTTCCTCTCCACATGATCTTGACCTCAGCTTCATCTGAAGAATGGGATAACAGTACCCACCTCACAAAGTTGTGAGGGTTCAGTGACCTCATATATAAAAAGCAACCTGTACATAGTCAACACGGAAGTACCACACCGCAGTATGTACATCCTGCAGAAACATTATCATTACAAAAACAAGGCCCAGGGAGGCTCTGGGATCTGTTACAGGTCACACAGCAAGCGAGGAGCGTGTGGGCAATGGAATCCAGGCCTGTCCAGGCCACTCACCAGCGGCTCCAAGTCCGGCAGACTCGCATGCAAATGCATAGCTCTCGGGGCCCGAGGTGCTGGAAGACTCGAAGCCAGGCGGCTCGGGGCAGGGGGTGGTCGGATCCGGCAGCCAGAGGCAGCGTGTCGGGCTCGGGGCTTCGAGGTGGGGGCCGCACCACGTGCCGCTCCAGCTGTGGGGGCCGGGGCGGGGGGGCGGGGCCCAGGGGCCAGCTGAGGAGGGGTCCCCCACTGCCAGGGCGCACAGCCCGCCGCCCCCCGCGGTTCTCCTTCTCGCCTGAGCTGCCCCGGGCTGGCCGTCGCCCATTCCGGGCCTCCCCAGGAGCCTCATCCTCACTCAGGGATGTGCCTGACGAGTCGGAGTCCGAGTCGGAGTCTGACGAGGACGAGGAGGTGTCAGGCACCCGCTCCAGCAGCTGGCACATCCGCTTGAAACGCTCTAGCTTCTCCCTCTGGGGTGATGGGGACGGCACCGCCGGGCCCTCCGCAGAGGCCAAAGGCGGCTTTGGTTTCTGCGGGGAGAGAGGAAGGCTGTTCTAGGGCCTGACACATACCTCCCCACCCCCTATCCCTGAGGAGTCACCAAGGGATGAACGGCCCGAGGGACAGTCCTGAGTTCCAGCCCTGGCTCTGCTCCTGAGTGACATGAGGCCTCAGTCAAGCCATGGCCCTCTCTGGACTTTTCACTTTCCTTATCTGTCACATGAAGGCGCTGATCCAAAGAATTAAGTCTTATGGGTCTCACTAGCTTATGCGTTTCCAAAAGCAGTGAGGTGTGGAGAACACATACGGGTCTAGTTTTGAGTACTGGCTGGGCTATCCATTCTGTGTGACATTGGGAAGCCCCTTTCTCATCATCTACAACATGGAACGCTGGACCAGACAATTTCAAGTGTCTCTTCAATGATGTAAGAGTAACAATGACTGTCTGGCCCTGGGTGGAGCCTCCCAACCTGACACATGACATCCTCACAGTGCTGGGATGGAGTGGGCAACTTGGGCCACTCTTTTTAGACATGAGGAAACTTAGGCTCAGAGACTATGGGACTTGCCCAAGGTTACAAACTGATAAATGGCAGAGGCAGAATTTGAACACAATCAGGCAGACCCTGGCATTCAATGTGTCAGTGCAAAGTGGCATCTGAATTCTAGCTTTGCTGTGTGACGTTGGACAAGTCTTTAAACCTCTCTGGGCCTTATTTCCCTAGAATCTAGTACATTTTCAGTTTACAAAGCTCGTTTACTTTAATGTCATTAAACAGCTCGGTGGCATAGATGGGGTAAGGGAGGTAGTATCATCTCCATTTCACAGATGAGGAAACTGAGGCTCAGAGCAGCTGACAAGTTGCCAAGACCAATCAGGGAGTCAGTGGCTGAACAGGGATTTGAACTCAGTTCTTTCCCCTTTAAGGTCTGGAAAGACAAGGCAAATGGGTCAGATGATACCCCAAGGGTTCTTGGGAAATCCGGGGCTCTTGTGGCCTGGCCCCAACCCACTCTCCCCCTCCACTCTTCCCAGAGGCCCAAATGCCCATCATGGCCAAGTGGGGCTGGGGCAGGACAACGTAGGCAGGAAGGGACAGATTTCTGTCTTCAGGGTGGAGGGTGGGGCAAGGAAAGGTGGGAAGGGGAGGGAGGAGGTCCCCGGCACACCTCCCAGTTCTCGGGAGGGAGCCCAGGGTGGCAGGACGAGAAAGCCTGGCTTGGATTCAGAACCCTGGGGGGCAGAAGGCCGGGGCCGCCTGGGTCCGATCCTCGGAGGAGGCAGGCATCTCCACCCACCTTCTTCAGGTGCCTCTCTCGGCCTCCTTTCACCTACCAAGGCAAGAAGGAGATAGGGGGAAAGGGACAGATGCCATTAGCCCCACACTGTCCACAAAACTAAGATCTATGCTCTCCTCTTAGACTACAAATCCCAGAAGCCCCCATCTCAGGGAGAACTCTGAGCATGCTCACCTTGTAACCAGTATCTTGGCTCACTGAGCATGCTCTCATCTCCTCTTTCTTCCCCCTCAGGCCCTTTCCAGCCCCTCCTTCCTCCTCTGCAGCAGCTAATTTGAGCATGCTCTCTGCCTCTTCCCTAAAGCACCCAAAGCTTTCCTGTCCAGTGCCATTTGCCTCTCACCTGTACCTCTCCACCATACTGAGCACGCACCATCCTCCCACCAACAACTCCTGAACTACATCTCCCTACAATCCCTGGGGGAAACCCATGAAGCACTATCTCCCAGGGCCCACTCCCCTCTAAAAGGAACAGGACTACAGCTCCCAGAATCCCTTAGGCTGGACCTAGTGAGCATGCTCCCTGGCTCACCTTTTTCCTTGGGGTAGGGGGCTCATTCCCTGCCTCCCTCTCCTTTCTTTTGGGGGGCCCAGGCACGTCCTCTGGGGGGGGCCCAGCAGGTAGGGGACCCTTGCGCCTGGGTGGGGGTGGTGGAAGTGGCGGCTCCTCCGTCAGCTTCCATCCACTCCCCAGGCTGGCGCCCTCCTCGCCGTTGTCAGCCCTGCGACGGCCTGGTCCCTCACCTGAATCCTGGGGAGATGGAAGCTGGGGGTGAGGTTCTGCACAGATCCCCAACCTCCCGCCTACCCAGAGCCTAGCACCCAGACAAGCCCCAGCCCCTACCTTGCTAGTCCGGCCTTCCTGGGTGCAGCGAGGGCACTCCCAGCAGTTGGGGATCTCTGCATTGATGACACCCTCAGCCTTCCCCATCTGCAGGCAGAGGGCAGGGAGTGGATGTCAGGTGCCAGCAAACTCAGAGGCAGCCTAGCCCACCTCCTTGCTCCCCGACCATCTGCCCTACCCCAGCCTCCAGGGTCCCCAGGGCCATCACCTTCAGGCAGCCAGGGTGGACGATCTCATTGCAGATTGTACACTCCATGAGACTCAAACCAAATTTCTCTTCCTCTCCCTCCACTGTGTCCTCCTTCCCAGCCTCCCCACACAAGAGGCATACAGCTGTGTGTGGGAGCACAGGCTGTCGGGGGAGAGAGGACGTCAGGGACCCCAAAAGCAAGCAGCAGGAGAAAGACCCTTCTTTCTGGGGATCCTGGCCAGCTGCTGGATGAGGTTCAGAACCTGTGGGCCACATTGGGTCAAATCCTGAATTTGCTCCTTTTTGGCAGTATGACCTTGAGCAACTGATTTAACCTCCTTACATCTCTGTCTCTCCATCTGTAAAATGGGGCTAGGAATTTTTTTCTTGCAAGACTGTCATGAAAATGAGATAATGCAAGAAATGTAGTTGATACGTAGTTGTTATTACTGCTGTGATCGTTGCATCTGGATCCAGGGCCTTTGTGACCCTGAAATTGTAGCTGGCTTTGGGAAAGGAAGAAGACTGTAGGCAAACGTGACAATAATACCCAGAGAGGGCTGGAGGGAACACAGCAGCAGCTCGGGGTGATTCTGAGTTTGCTCAGTGAGCAGCACAAGGATTGCCCTGGACCCCACAATAAACCCGGTTTTGGCAAGACCCCTGGGACCACTAAAGGCAGCTGGCTGGTCCTAGAAAAAGGAGAGTGGCCTTCAGACAACATGAGTTTGGGAAAATCAGTGGTAATATTGAATCATATCGAGAAGGTTGTGAGGCAGGTTCAAGGAAGCAGCAGGTGGGGAAGAAGGAAGGAAAGTGAGGCAAGGGTTGGGGGAGAAAGGAGGAAAAGGGAGGGGCTGTGCGGTAAAGAGACCAACAAGGAAAGAGTGGCTGCAGGAAAAAAGGGAGGTGGCGGCATGAGGGGGACATAGGATGCAGCTGGCTCCTCATGGCTGCTGGGGAAGGACCACTCTCTGGAGCCCTGGGAAGCTCAAAGGATGAGGAAGCTGGGAGGAAACCCATGTTTCTTGGATACCTACTGTGTGCTGGGCCTTGTAGCAGCTACATTCATATCCATGCTGTTTAACCTTTACAACTCAGCAAAGGAAACATTTCACAGAGAAGGTACCTTGAGGTTCAAAGTGATTTGCTCAAGGTCACACAGCGGGTAAGACTGGCCTCAAATCCAAGACCACTCTAACAGGTGAAAGGACGCTAAAGAAAGCAAAGACCTATTCACAGGGCCAGCTCTGGGAAGGGGTACGAGAGGGCCTGAGCTTTCTATGGGCCTGTACCTCTGAAAGTTGGGAAAAAGGTGAAGGTACAGCGTGGGATGGATTCTTCTGTACACCCTAACACTGGCCCCAGCTTGAAGCTGAGGACAAAAACAGGCCTGGCGAATATTTGAACAAGCCAGTGAATGAATGAGTGAACAAACAGCAACTTTACATTACACTCTAAGGAGTCACCACCAGCCACCCAGAAATGTGCTGGGGCTGGCTGGGGAAAGGTGCCCGGAGCCCCAGGCGTGCCCGATACGGCGGGGGCAGAACTCACGGCAGTGCACTGCCGGAGCAGGCACGACTGCTTCATGCGCCCGGGCCCCCCAAACTTCTTCATGTCTCGGCAGAAGTGGCAGTCCCCGCACTCAGTTCGCACACAGGCCCGGCAGCGGCGGCAGCGGGTTCGGCGTCGGCGCGCTCCGGCCCCCGGCCCCCGGCTGCTCGACGACATTGGGGGCGTCAGCAACGCCGAGGGCTGTGGGTGGAGGGTGGCAAGGTCAGGGGCCCACTGGGGCCCTGGCCGGGGAGACTCCTGGCAGCTTCCCCCACTCCTAGGCAGCCAGAGCTTGGCTTCCTACCCAGGGAGACAAGGAACAAGGTGTCCCTCCTGCAGCGGGTGAGGGGAACCACTCCGTCTAGGCAAGGCTGCTCTCTCCCTGAAGCAGCTCACCCGGGCCCTCTGGGAGCCCCGAGAACTGGCTTCCTGAGCTCACTCCTGCTCTGACACTTCATCGTGCCCCCCTGCCTAGGCCAGGGAGGACGAAAGGACACTGAGAGGGACATGGGCCCTCTCCACTGACATCCCCACAGCAAAGCTCCTTGGAAAGCCAGGGGCTCCTTGTCTGTGGAGTTACCTTAGACAGGTCCCAACTCTTCCCGTTACCCAAATGTGCTCCAGCCCATGCGCTCCCCAATCTAAAATGCCCCAGATTTAGCTCCCAAATACCCACAGATTCCTGGGTGGAAGCTCCAGACCTTTCCTACTCCCTCTCTTCTCTCTTTCATAAGCTACTAACACCCAATCTCTCTTCCCCTAAAATCTAGATTTCCTCACCGGATTCAATGGTATCCTTCTTCCCTAACCCAGTCCTTAAAGAGTCACTGTTGCCCAACTTCCCAGTGCTCGGAAACCCTCCCTGAGATGCTGCTTCAGAGCCCCTCCTCAGCCAAAAATCTCAACTCCTCTGCTCCCCACAGAGCTCCGTCTGCTCTAAGACAGCCTCCTCATGGGTCTCTCAGGTCAACCTGGGCAATCTCCCAGATTCCCTGGGATTCTCGAATCCAGCCTGACATCTCCACAGAACTCACGATGGGCTCAGTCCTACATGTGCACCCCCCCCCCAGCTTCCCAAGCTGCTTTCCACCCCTAATTGTCTAGAATCCCTTGGGCTCCCCTTCCCAGGGAAACCAGATCCTCCAAGATCCCATACAGACTCAGCAGGCCTGGAGGGTCTCTTTATGGCCAGAGTCTTACCCCAGCTTCCCCCTTTCCAGGGACTTCCAGACCCATCCATGGGGGGAAGGGGCCCTCCAGCGCTCCAGGGGAGGGGCCTTGGAGGGCGGCGACTGCAGGCGGGGATGGGGGTCTGCAAGGGGAAGCAGGGTCTAGGAAGGAAGGCCAGTTCCCCAAGGTTGAGAGGTAACAGGAAGGAGGATTAGAGATGAGGAGTTTGGAGCAAAGAGAGGGTGAGGCTGGGGGCGGGTAAGGTAGAGAGAGGCCGGGCGGAGGATGAATGGGACTGGGAGCTGCCCAGGTCTGGGGGTGAGGAGGAGCCGCATGAACCCACCTCACACGTGTCCCGGGAGCCATCTCTCCCTTCTCGGCAGCTCCCGGCGGGTCGGCGGCCATCGGCGGCGGGGGGGCCGGGCGGCACGGGGCGCGAAACGCTCAGAACGCCGGGGTCCACGGCCCCCCGAGGGCGCTCGGCCCCTCCCTCCGGCGGAGGCCGGGACGGCGGCGAGTGGAGATGGGGGGCGCCGGGGGCGAGGCCCTCCCACGGGCTGCGGCGCGGCCCTTCCAGGGGGAGGTCCTGCTCTGGGGGGCTTAGTCCCTCAGCCCCCCCAGGCCAACGGGGGCTCCTCGGGCGCAGGGTGCACAGCTTCTGCCCGGGCCCCACTCAGTCCGGGGGTCCGAGTCCCAGCTCCCCTCCCCCCACCCCGCCCCGCCTCTCCCCGGCGCCCCTGGCCCTTTAACTGGCCCCTTCCCGGCCCCCACGGCCCAGGGGTCCTGGGCCAGGCCTGGGCCCCCGCACCGTTTCCGGGGTTCAAGCCCCGCCCACCGCCGGTTCCCGGGGAGGGGGGGGTCCCTGTAACCTGCCCCCCTCCCCTGGGCCCGCCCCTGGCCTGCGGCCCCCTGCCCGACTGCTACGGGGCGAGCAGAGGGGGGTGAAGGAAGCTGCTCGGCCCCGCCCCCCCAGCCTGCGCGCGCCCCCGCCCTCTCCCCTTCCCCCCAGCGCGCGACCCTCCGGAGATAGGGATTTAAATAAAATTTGAATAAATCCCCTTCCTCAAGCAGGAGGCTGGAAGGAAAGGATGGAAGGGGGCAGGAAAAGGGGGAGGGGGCAATTGGGGTGTCTCAGCCCCCCTGGTCCCCCGGCCCCGCGCTGCTTCGGCCCGGGGCCCTGGCCGCCTCTCTCATCCCTCCTGAGCTCCTTCCTCCTTCCTCCTCTCTTCCCCCTCCCCTCTCTCCTCCTTCCCTCCTCCTCCTCCTCTTTACTCCCTCCTTCTCCCAGAAGAACCCCGCCCCCTGCCCCCTCCTTCCCCCACCACCTCCACTTTCCAGGACTAACACGCGCAGGGCACGACGGGACTCGTGGTCCTGCGGACGCTGGTGCCACCGTGGGAACAATGGGATGTTGGAGCCAGTGGGGACTACAAACAAGATGGTGGAGGACGTGCCAAACCGGGAGCCGAGGGTGCCGGGAGTTATAGTCCGGTTGCCCCGAGGCTCCCCGTTGCAGAGCATAGGGCAGCGGGAACGATGACTACAAACAACATGGCCTTCTTCCCCGGCCCGACCTCCTTCCCAGGCACTCACACGCCCTCCTGTCCACAACCCTCCGCGTCTGTGGTACCTGACGGGAGTCGCAGTCCATCTGCTGCCTTCCCGTTGCCATTTCTACTCGTCAGGAACAATGGAAAGGTGAAAAGGAACGAGGACTACAAGCAAGATGGCGGAAGAGGGGCGGACACCTGACTAGTAGTCGATCTTATGAGGTGCGATGGGAATAGTAGTTTCTTGGCCTTCTAGCGTTCCTTAAGAATGGCGGATCCAGGAGGATAAGGAGACTACCATAAAGATGGCAGGCTACCTAGCCTCTCCCCATCGCCTCATTCTACCACCTTGGCCATCTCGCCCGCCTGTAATACCGAAATCCCCATCCCGTTGGCGCAGAGCCTGACGGGAGTTGCAGTCTTCCCTGCTCCCCTCTATTATCTTCGGTCGAGACAATGGAAGGGGAAAGGGGCGGGGGCTACCAGCGAAGATGGCGGCCGAAGGAAAGGGGAGACGGCGACCTGGGATTTGTAGTCCATGCGCTAAGACTACTCCCTACGGAGACGGGGGAAAGGACTACAATAAGATGGCGGCCTCTGCGCCAGTGCCTGCTGGGGGACGTAGTCCTTTCCTTAGCGCTACAGAGAAAGGACGTGGGCTGTTGAAATATGCATCACGGCCGACACGCTAAATTGAGAGCGGACGGAAACAGAGGGTCTCTTTCCTTCTATCCCCGCCACCCCCTTCTGAACGACCTGCCGGGAAATGTAGTCTCATGCCTTCACTCGCTAGTAGCGGGGGAGAATTTATGTCACCAGTGGGGATCAATGCGGGTGAGGGAGAAAGACGTCCGGGCGATCCAGGAATATATAATATCCGCCTCCCCGTGTGGCGAGGACTTCATCTTTCGGGGGAAGGCTCTTAAAGGAAAGCAACAGAAATCAGTGTTGTCGGGACAAGGGGGGCGTGGTTCTGGCCGAAAGTACCATTACGCTGTTGTCCCTTGGAAAGCTTCGGCGCCTCACACCCGTTGCTTGTTCCCCCAAACCTCAGAGAGTCGGTAGCTTCCAAGTCGTGAGAGCTCCAGGGGAAAGGCTCTGGAGTCATACAAAATCCCCGCCCCTTCTTGGGAAGTCACCAAACCTCGATTTTTCTCATCTGAAAAATGGGGATAACGATACCTACCTCGAAGCAGAGCTAGGAGTGTTAAGATAATGTTCACGAAAATGCCCAGCTCAGGGCCTGACACGGGGCACATGTTGGTAGTTCCTTTTTCGAGGTCCCTTCCAGCCCACCTGTTCTGGGATCCCAGGAATCCCTCATGCCGGAAGGAGTTAGCTCCTGTGAGAAGAAAACTGTGGCAGACAGTCTACCCCATCTTGAGCCGCACCCCCTCCTACCCCACCGCTCATCTGGGTCCTCCTGTGTCCAGTACCGAGTACTGCTCCCAGGGGGCGCCCATTCTCCATTTGACTGAGGTCTTACAAACTGACCAGATTCCGCAACCTGAAGTTGTAGGCGCTGCAAATCGCCCAGCCAGTCTTGGAGGCACCTGCCCTCACCCAAACACCTCAGCTGACAAAGCAAATGGAACTGCTTCCTACCTCTGTGTCTTCTTACCTGCCTTCTTGATATTCCTCCTCTGCCTGGAAAACAACTCACTTTTGATCCCTGTGCTTCCCCCTCTCTTCTGTGTTTCAGAGAAGAGGGTTAGAGGGCCCTGCGGAAGACTTGGTGGGTGTGGTTTTTCTGTCAGGAAAGTTAACACAGGCCAGTGTGAGTGAAATCCTAAATTTTCAGGGACTGGCCTCACGCTGAACTGAGACTCCTTCTAGCTCACACTTTATCAGTTAGGAAGTCCTTGGCTCCTAGAAGATTATCTCCTCTGCGTCCTCACTGCTCTAGTTTGGGTTTGCATGATTGCCTCAGGGCTTTCTCTGGAGGTGGTCCCTCTGCCTGTTAGGCCCTTCCCCTCCACCCTTCCCACTGCTGCACCCAGTTAACTGTTCATCCTTCTGGTCTCTGTCCCAGTGAAACCTTCATGTGTGGAATTCCCAGATGAGGTTCATTTGACTCTTCCCCTAGATTATAAGCTTTATGAAGAGCCCATCTCATATGTGCTTTCAGCATCTCATTTGATCCTCATAAGAATCCTATGAGGTAGAATCCCATTTTATAGATGAGGAAACTGGGAATGGGTGTGTGATAGATAGAGCTAGGATTCAAACCCAAGACTCCAGAGCCCATCGTCAGAGCAACTGCAGCATCCGCCAGCTGATCAAATGCAGCCCCTTTGTGTGTTAAGTTTGGCAGAGCAGCCACAAATTTCTCCTTTCACTTGAAATCCAGCAGCACTGAGTCTGCATTCCTTGAACAAGAATCAGCTGGAGGGGCTTCCCTGGTGGCACAGTGGTTAAGAATCCACCTGCCAATGTAGGGCACACGGGTTCGAGCCCTGGTCCAGGAAGATCCCACATGCCGCAGAGCAACTAAGCCCATGAGCCACAACTACTGAGCCTGCACTCTAGAGCCCGTGAGCCACAACTACTGAAGCCCGCGTACCTAGAGCCCGTGCTCTGCAACAAAAGAAGCCACCGCTTCAATGAAATGAAGAGTAGCTCCAGCTCGCCGCAAGTAGAGAAAGCCCGCACACAGCAACGAAGACCCAGTGCAGCCAAAAATAAATAAATTAATTAATGTATTTTAAAAATGAAGAATCAGCTGGAGCTGAACAGTTGGCTGCCCATTTTGGATAAGACCTGTACTCACAAGATCAACACAGTCCCCATCCAGCTTGCTTCCGTCCTAACGTAAGCACTATTGGCCCCACTTCCTTAACTAAGAGACGAACGTAAGCGTACTGAAGGTCAAGACCATTTTTTACACTGTGTAGAGCACCTCAGTGCCAGGCCCTGGGCCTACACCCCCAGCTGGCTGGGTAGGGAGATGGCTGAGTGAGACTGCATACAGAGATAGAGGAAAACTTTTACTTTTCACTTTATAATTTACTCTGCAGTTTGACATTTTTACCATGAGCAGATATTATTTATATATACTTAAAACATGAGTTGAAAATACTCTAATCCAGCCATGTTGACATTAAAATATAATGACTTCAGACCCTCTCAGACATAAACAAACTCAAGGTATTAGCACCCAAGAGCCCCTTTTCATTTGTACAAAAATAAGGTTTGTCTTCTTTTTTTTTTAATTAATTTATTTATTTATCTATTTTTGGCTGTTTTGGGTCTTCGTTGCTGCGTGTGGGCTTTCTCTAGTTGCGGCAAGTGGGAGCTACTCTTCATTTCATTGAACTGGTGGCTTCTCTTGTTGTGGAGCACTGGCTCCAGGCTTCTGGGCTTCAGTAGTTGTGGCACGCGGGCTCAGTAGTTGTGGCTCACGGGCTCTAGAGCGCAGGCTCAGTAGTTGTGGTGTACGGGCTTAGTTGCTCCGCGGCATGTAGGATCTTCCTGGACCAGGGATCGAACCCGTGTCCCCTGCATTGTCAGGCAGATTCTTAACCACTGCGCCACCAGGGAAGTCCCAGCATCTACTTTTAAAATATGTGATTAATAGATGAGTCCATCTTTCATGTTTTTCAGGATCATTTTTTCTTAACCTTAGAGAAATATTATATGAAAAAAATGTCATTTGTGCTGCACACCAGAATCTAACACGGTATTGTAAACCAACTATACTTCACTTTAAACTTTTTAATAAAAAAATTTAAAATGTTTAAAAATAAATGTCATTTGTAGTGAGGAAACATTTCTCTGAAGTTCCATCATCCTTTCAGTTCCGTTTCCATTTCCTGTTTTTCTGTTAAATTCAAATAAAGTTAAATACAATGTTTTTGTTTTGAAATAGGACATATTGTATGAATTGTTATAAATTTTTTCTTTATTTACTTATGAAATATCTAGAGTCATGTTCTCCAAATGTTAACGCAGTAATGACTATTTCTGGATGGTGAACTAGGGTAGTTTGTTGGTTCCTTCTTTGTTCTTTTCTGGTTTGCTTCAATTTTTATAATGAACAGGTATCATTTTAACAAAAATGATAAAGTCATTAGTCTTTTAAATGTATATATTTTTAATTAATTAATTTATTTTTGGCTGTGTTGGGTCTTCGTTGCTGTGCGCGGGCTTCTTATTGTGGTGGCTTCTTTTGTTGTGGAGCACAATCTCTAGGTGCGTGGGCTCAGTGGTTGTGGCCCACGGGCTCTAGAGTGCAGGCTCAGTAGTTGTGGCACATGGGCTTAGTTGCTCTGTGGCATGTGGGATCTTCCCAGACCAGGGCTCGAACCTGTGTCCCCTGCACTGGCAGGCGGATGCTTAACCACTGCACCACCAGGGAAGCCCTAAATATATACTTTAAAGAAGGTAAGTGGCAGACTTGACATTTCTCCAAAAAGATATACAAATGGCCAGTAGCACATGGCAAGGTGTTCAACATCATTAGTCATTTGGGAAATGCAGATCAAAACCACAATGAGATACCACTTCACACCCTTTAGGATGGCTATTACTTAAAAACAAACAGGGACTTCCCTAACGGTCCAGTGGTTAAGACTGGGGCACAGTTCGATCCCTGGTCAGGGAACTAAGATCCCTCATGCCACGCAGCATAGCCGAAAAAAATAATAATAAAAATAAAAACAAAGAGAAAATAAGTGTTGACAAAGATGGGGAGAAATTAGAATCCTGTGCATTGCTGATGGAAATGTAAAATAGTCCAGCCACTGTGGATGACAGTATGGTGGGCCCTCAAAAAATTAAACATTAATTTAATGTGTAGTTAATGTTTAATTAATTAATTAATCAAACGTAGAATTACTAGGGACTTCCCCGGTGGTCTAGTGGTTAAGACTCTGGGTTCCCAATACAGGGGGCATGGGTTTGATTCCCTGGTTGGGGAACTAAGATCCCACATGCCAAAAAAAATGGCACAGCCAAAAAAAAATAGAATTACTATATGGTCTAGCAATTCCAATTCTGGGAATTGAAAGCAGAGACTTAAACAGATATTTGTACACCCAGGTTCATAGCAGCATATTCACGATAGCTAAAAGGTAGAAGCAAGCTTAAGTGTCCATTGATGAATGAATGGATAAATAAAATGTGACATACATGAGTATCACAAGGGGATATCATTCAACCTTAATAAGGAATAAATTCTAATACATGCTACAACATGGATGAATCTTGAAAACAGTATGCTAAGTGAAGCAAACCAGACACTAAAGGACAAATACTGTGTGATTCCACTGATATGAGGTCCCTAGAATAGCCAAATTCATAGAGACAGAAAGTGGAATGATGTTTACCAGGGCCCAGGGGAGGGGGAATGGGGACTTAGTGTTTAATCGGTACAGAGTTTCAATTTGGGAAGTTGAAAAAGTTCTGGAGATTGATAGTGGTGATGATTGCATAACATTGTGAATGTACTTAATGCCACTTAACTGTGCACTTAAAAATTGTTCAAATGGTAAATTTTGTGTTATGTATATTTACCACAACAAACCACTATACTGTAAGGGGCAGGGAGAAGAATGTAACGGCAACAGGTTTTCTAGTTTAGAATGGATATAGAAGATATGGGTTTTATTTATGCAATGAACTCAAAATATTACCTAGAAATTTTTAAAATTTATATTCCAGTAACTTTCTTTTTTTAATTTTTTTAAAGCAAAGTTGAAGAAGGGAGCCCTTGTGCATTAACGCCCACATCTGAGAACTGAAACCGGCTAGTATTTCAATGTCTCAGTCAGTAATTTCTCTCTTTTTTTAAATTAAATTTATTTGCTTATTTTGGCTGTGTTGGGTCTTCGTTGCTGCGCACGGGCTTTCTCTAGTTGTGGCGAGCGGGGTCTACTCTTCGTTGCGATGCGCAGGCTTCTCATCGTGGTGGTTTCTCTTCTTGCAGAGCACGGGCTGTAGGCACTCGGGCTTCAGTAATAGCTCACGGGCTCTAGAGCGCAGGCTCGGTAGCTGTGGCTCCCCCACTTAGTTGCTTGGGGGCATGTGGCATCTTCCCCGACCAGGGCTCTGGCGTGTCTCCTGCATTAGCAGGCGGATTCTTAACCACTGCTCCACAAAGGAAGACCTCCACTTTCTTATAGACTATATAGATATAATTGTGGTTTAAAAACAAACAACTGGTATGGAATGATTATGAGCAACACTGTGAAATTTGAAAAGCAAGATGCAGAACAGTGTGTGTGGTTTGCTACTGTTTGTTTTAAAAAGGCAAATGCCAAACATACATATTTCATGACATATACATAAAATGTCCTGAAAGTATTCAGAAGAAGCAAGTATCCATGGTTCCCTCCAGGGAGGGGAACTGGGAGGCTGGGGAAGAGAGGTGGGAGGAAAGCCTTTCACTGAACAGATGCCTTTTTGGCCCTTTTGAATATTGAACCAGACAAATGACTGCACTACCTTGGCAAAAAATTGCACACAATTATTAAAAAATGATGTTAAAAGCTTTCTGGAAAATTCTGATATGCACATCTGCTTGGTTGAGGACCACTACCACTAAATGGAATAAATGGGTATTAAGCACCTCTGGTGTGCCATGCCCCATGCTAGGCAGCTATGATGCAAAATTCCTGACCTAATCCAGCATGAGGAGGGAGCCTCAGGCCTTTGTTCATTTAGAGATGAGGGTTTGAGATTTAGTCTCCTCATAATCTAGGATCTGTAAGTCTGTGGCCTCCTGCACAATACTGCATTCTTCCAAAACTCCGTGGAGAGACCTGAATCCTCGTGTAATACTTCCACCAGCTGCTACTAGGCCTCCTGCCTTCATTCCCTTTCTGAAATGGGCCCAGCTTCACCACCCCTCTAGGCGCAGGCCAAGCCCTAAATTCCAGCCAGTCCTACACAGATATTAGGAAACCCTGAGGGCTTAGATTTCTGCTGCCCAAAGCTCTCTCTTCCACTAGATTGACCTGAATTCCACTTGCTTTGGTTAAGCAAGGGTCAGGGGTCAGCTGCCTCCCATGCTTGATTCTATCCTTCCTCCCTCCTTCCCTTCCCCTCCTTCCTTTTACCCTTCCTCCCTCCCTCCCTCCCTTCCTTCCTTTTCTTTCTTTTTCATATTTATGGTTCTCTTTCCCCATCTGAAATGTTTTTTTTCCCTCTTGTTATTGTCTTTTCTAACCATTAAAATACAGTCAATCTGCAACAACTTTAGAATTTGTATATTCTTTTAGCTTTCCTTTTTAAAATATTTATTTATTTATTTAGGCTGAACCAGGTCTTAGTTGCAGCACGCGGACTCCTTAGGTGCGGCATGCACGTGGAATCTAGTTCCCCCACCCTGGATCGAACCCAGGTCCCCTGCGTTGGGAGAATGGAGTCTTACCCACTGGACCACCAAGGAAGTCCCTCAGCTATCAATGTACGATTTTTTAGCTTCAATTTGCTCTTTTAACTATTATGGAAAATTTCAAACACATATAAAAGTAGAAAAGTATAATGAACCCTCGCATCCTTCTAAACATAACACACTTCCAACATTTGTTACATGTGACAAATCTAGTTTCACCTATACCTCCATTCCTCCCATCTTCCCCTCCCCCATTATATTATTTTAAAGCAAATCCCAGGCATCATAACATTTCATTTTTTTAAATTAATTAATTTTTTATTTATTTATTTTTGGCCGTTTGGGTCTTCGTTGCTGCGCGCCGGCTTTCTCTAGTTGCGACGAGCGGGAGCTACTCTTTGTTGCGGTGCGCAGGCTTCTCATTGCAGTGGCTTCTCTTGTTGTGGAGCACAAGCTCTAGGCGCGCGGGCTTCAGTAGTTGTGGCACGTGGGCTCAGTAGTTGTGGCTCGTGGGCTCTAGAGCGCAGGCTCAGTACTTGTGGCATTCGGGCTTAGTTGCTCCGCGGCACGTGGGATCTTCCTGGACCAGGGCTCAAACCCGTGTCCCGTGCATTGGCAGGCAGATTCTTTTTTTTTTTAACATCTTTATTGGCGTATAATTGCTTTACAATGGTGTGTTAGTTTCTGCTTTATAACACAGTGAATCAGCTATACATAAACATATATCCCCATATCTCTTCCCTCTTGCAACTCCCTCCCTACCATCCTCTCTATCCCACCCCTCTAGGTGGACACAAAGCACCGAGCCGATCTCCCTGTGCTATGTGGCTGCTTCCCACTAGCTATTTTGCATTTGGTAGTTTATGTATGTCCATGCCACTCTCTCACTTTGTCCCAGCTTACCCTTCCCCCTCCCTGTGTCCTCAAGTCCATTCTCTACGTCTGCATCTTTATTCCTGTCCTGTCCCTAGGTTCTACAGAACCATTTTTTTTTTTTTTTTAGATTCCATACGTATGTGTTAGCGTACAGTATTTGTTTTTGGCAGGCGGATTCTTAACCACTGTGCCACCAAAGAAGTCCATAACATTTCATTTGTAATATTCTTTAGGCTTTATCTAAGATATAAGGAATTTTTAAAAAACATAACCACAGGTATTTGTCACATCTAAATAAATAATGGTAATTCCTTAGTATCATCCGATACATAGTCCATGTTCAAATTTCCTGGATTATCTCATAAATGTCTCTACAGTTGGTTATTGAAATCAGAACCCAATGCAGGTCCACACATCACATTTGGTTGTTGAAGTAGGCAGCTTCTGACATGGGTCCAAATGATCCCTGCCTCCTAGTAGTATTCCCCTCCCCTTGGTGTAGTCTGGACCTAGTGACTTGCTTCTATAATGAACAGAATCAGTAAAAGTGATGGGATGTCATTTTCAAGACAGGCTATGAAAGACTGTCACTTCCATCTTCTGAGCCCTCTCTCTGGATCTTCTCGGCTTCGTTAATAAAGTAAGACGCCACGTTGTGAACTGCCCCATGGAGAGATCCACATGGTCAGGAACTGGGAATTCCCTGCTGGGGCCTGGGTTCCATCCCTGGCCGGGGAACTAAGATCCCACAAGCCACGGGGCCAAAAAAAAAAACCACGGCAAGGACCTGAGGGCAGCCTCCAGCTAACAGCCCGGGGAGGGAAGGATGAGGCCCTGAGACCAACAATCCTCAGGGAACTGAATTCTGCCAAAGCCACGTGAGTGAACTTGGAAGCAGATTCTCCTGCCCCTTGAGGTGACCGTAGCCCTCACCTTGATTGCAGCCTGTGAGAGCCTCTCAGCCCAGACCCCTGACCCACAGAAACTGAAATCATAAATGTTGTTATTTTAAACTGCTCATTTTGGGGATAAGTTGTTACACAGCAATGATAACGAATCCTGCTCTTATGGCTCCAGAATCCCTTAATCCACAACGGTCCCCTGACCTCTTGTGTATCTCTCTCACCAGGGCTGGTTCTGTATAGAAGACAGAGGTGTGTGTGTTATTCAGTGTCCCTCAGAGCAGGACCCAGAGTCCCCTTGGAGATGGGGTGCGGTGGCCCCCATACTAAAAATGCAAATGCCCGGGCTCCTTGGGGTCAATTGAATGTCTGGGTGGGGACCAGGAATCTGTATTTGTAAGAGTATCCCAGGGGATTCTTTTTTCCACTGAAGTCTAGAAACACATAGACTCAGTTGGGAGACCTGGCCGTACCTCTAGCTGTGGGGCAGTGTGTGACCTCACCTCTCTGAACCACAGTTTTCTCATCTGTAAGGTATGATTCTCATAGCATTTACTTTGTAGGATGTTGTGCCTAGCTGCTCCCTTTCTCACTCTCTTTTTTGTTTTTTAAATATTTATTTATTTATTTATTTTGGCTGCCCCAGGTCTTTTTTTTTTTAAATACATAAACTTCTTTAAAAATTTATTTTATTTTATTTATTTACTTTTGGCCGTGTTGGGTCGTCATTGCTGCATGCGGGCTTTCTCTAGTTGCGGCGAGCAGGGGTTACTCTTTGTTGCAGTGAGCGGGTTTCTCATTGTAGCAGTTTCTCTTGTTGCGGAGTATGAGCTCGGACTTCAGTAGTTGTGGCACATGGGCTCAGTAGTTGTGGCTCAGGGGCTCTAGAGCGCAGGCTCAGTAGTTGTGGCACAGAGGCTTAGTTGCTCCGCGGCATGTGGGATCTGCCCGGACCAGGGCTCAAACCCGTGTCCTCTGCATTGGCAGGCGGATTATTAACAACTGCTCCACCAGGGAAGCCCTGCGCTGGTCTTAGTTGCAGTCCACGGGATCTTCGTTGTGGCCTGTGGGATTTTTTTTTTTTCTTAGTTGTGTCATTGGAACTCTTAGTTGCAGCATGCATGCAGGAACTAGTTCCCCAACCAGGGATCAAACCCGGGCCCCCTGCACTGAGAGGGTGGAGTCTTACCCACTGGGCCACCAGGGAAGTCCCTCCCACTCTCTTGATTCATGGATTCTCTCTCTCTTTTGTGAGAGAGAAAGGGAATGAGTAGGCTGTAGGTGGAATGAGGGGGAATTGGGCCTAGGGATGGACCCACATGTACCCTCACACACATTCAATGTTACTGGGAAGCACGTACACCTCAAGTCCTTGCATGGGAGCACCAACTTGGTTCTTCAGTTTGCCAAACAGAAGTTTCTTCTGCATGACAATTTTCATATAACTAAGACAACAAACTATGTTTATGGGACAGTCAGCTCAACTGCATATGAAATGTTGAAGATTTAAGAAATTCTAAGGAGTCTGAAATGTTAAACGCACTTTTATCTCACTCTGTGCTGTGAACTGTCTGGATTCTTTCTGCAAATTGTTACTGAGTCTATGTAATTCAATTGCTCTTCATTTTTGTGCCATATATATATTTCACATGGCCCCTGTGTTAGTTTATCTATTGCTTCCTAAATTTAGTGGCTTAAAACAATAACAGTCATTTATGATCTCTCATGGTTTCTGTGTATCAGGAATTCAGTCAGGCATCAGTAGGGATGGCTTGTCTCTGCTCTACCATGTTTGGGGGTGTCAACTATAAGACTTGAAAGCTGGGGCCGGGGTTGGGGGGACTTGGAATCATCTGAAGGCTCATTCACTCATATGTGTGACTATGGATGAGGGTGGAGCTTGGGGCTCACAGCCAGAACACCTACCACACGGCCTCTTATGTCGCCTGGGCTTCCTCACAACATGGCACCTAGGTTCCAAGGGCAAGTGTCCAGAGCGACACTTCTTATGCCCTAGCCTCAGAAGTCACACAAGATCACTTCTGTCACATTCTAGTTGTTACTAGCAAGTCACTAGAACCAGCCTGCATTCAAGGGAAGGGGAATCAGCCTGCTCCCTTTGAAGGGAGGCACGTCGAAAAATGTGGGCACATATTTTAAAATCATCATGATACTAATGAAAATATCAGGGAAAGCATGACACATTCGTGGTCTGTATTGTGAGAGAGTGCACGTGAGTAATCAAGAGCAATATTTGGGTACACTTACGGTAAAAAAAAAAAAAACTAGAGCTGTACTTATATTTATCAACATTTTACTTTTCACTTAATGTATGTTTCGTTTTGTGACTTTCTTTAGAAGAAAGAAAGATATTTTTGCTTAGTAAGCTTAGAGATCTCTTTCACATTAGTAAGTTTAGAGATCTCTTTCACATTTGTCTTTAATCTATAATTTATTTATTTTTTATTGAAATATAGTTGATTTACAATATTGTGTTAGTTTCAGTTGCACAGCAAAGTGATTCCATTATACATATATTTTTTTCAGATTCTTTTCCATTATAGTTATTATAAGATATTGAATATAGTTCCCTGTGCTATATAGTTATAATTTATTTTTTTTAATGGTATTAGAAAGGGATCTGCCTTGGGTCAGTTTCCTGAGAAACAGAGCCCAAGATGGGGATTCTTTTTTTTTTTAACTCAATAAATTTGATGTGTAACATTGTATAAGTTTAATGTATACTTACTTTGACGCGTTTGTATATTGTAATATGATTGTCAATGTAGCGATATCTATCACATTATATAATTATAGTAAAATATTATTGTCTATATTCATTATACTGTGCATTAGGTCCCTGTGACTTATTTACTACTCGTTACAAGTTTGTACCTTTAAACACTGTCACTCTTATCCCCTCCGCCCCATCCTCTGGTAAAGACCATTTTATTCTCTGGTTTTTTACAGGTTTAACTTTCTTAAATTACACATATAAGAGACATCATACAGTACTTGTCTTTCTCTGTCTGACTTATCTCACTTAGCATAATGTGCTCAAGGTTCATCCATAGCCTCCTTTCTCACAACTGAATAATATTTCATTCTGTATATGTGCTACATCTATTGATGGGCTCTTGGGTTGTTTCCATATCTTGGCTATTGTGAATAATGTTGTGATAAACATGGAAACGCATATATCTCGTTGAAATCCTATATTTATTTCCTTTGGGTACACACCCAGAAGTGGAATTGCTGGATGGTAAGGTAGATCTACTTTTAATTTTTTGAGGAACCTCTTTATTGTTTTCCATAGTAGTTGGACTTATTTACACTCCCACGAACAATGTATAAGGGTTTACTTTCACCACATTCTTGCCAGAACCTGTTGTCTCTTGTCTTCTTCATGATAGACTTTCTAACAGGTGTGAGATGGTAGCTCATTGTGGTTTTGATTTGCATTTCCCTGATGATTAGTGATGTTAAGCATCTTTTCATGTGCCTGTTGGCCATTTTGATGTCCTGATGTCCTCTTTGGAATAATGTCTGTTCAGTTCTTCTGCCCATTTTTTAATTGGAATTTTTGGGTTTTTTTCCTTTTTTGCTACCTTTTTTTCTTTATTTTCGTGGCTGTTTGTTTGGTTCTTGTCTTTTAGTTTGTTTGTTATTAAGCTGACAGCTCTTTACATATTTTGGATATTAGCCCCTTATTGAGGGACTTCCCTGGTGGTTTAGTGGGTAAGACTCTGCACTCCCAATGCAGGGGGCCCAGGTTTGATCCCTGGTTGGGATACTAGATCCCGCATGCATGCCACAACTAAGAAGTCCACATGCCACAACTAAAGATCCCATGTGCCACAACTAGACCTTGTGCAGCCGAAAAGAACCCACCAACACTTACTGATATATGGTTTGCAAAATTTTTCTCCCATTCTATAGGTTGTCTTTTAATTTTGTTAATTGGTTTTTTTTTTACTGTGTAGAAGCTTTTGAGTTTAATATAGTCCAAGATGGAAATTCTTGACCAAATGACTGGGGAAGTATTCTCAGGAGAATGGGGTCATCAGAATAGCGCAGTGACAAAAAGCTGAACAAAAATGTGGTCTCACCTGGTGACTAGCTTTGGCTAGAGAAAGTTCTGGAGCCCAAATTGTATCACCAAGTTAGTTTCACCTGGAGGCAAGGGATCTCCCTTTTTATCAATCTGGTGCTAGTCTGTCACTGGCCAAGTTTTTCCAGGAGGAGAGGTGCTGGGCAATTCTCTGGAGGTGGGGCAGGTGGGGGATGGGTATACAGTTGGTAAAGGGACCTGGCTGGGGCAGCAACAGTGTGCACTACAGTTCACCTTTGCACTGTTCAAATCTGCTTGCTTCTCCCATTAAGTTCTCTCCATCCAGGTGCAGCTTCCCCAGGATTCTGACTGATCATAATTTCTGGGTAAACGTAGAAAAGGAGGATTAGCTCCTGAGACTTAACTGATATTTATCACCTCTTTCCTCTGCCATCCACTCATTCTAGCCCTCCCCTTCCCTTCTGCTTCTGGCTTCAGCTAGTATTTCTGCTGGCCTCGACAGTTTGTCTGGTGGGTTGACCCTGGCCCTCACCCCGGAAGGGTCTGAGTCCCTAGTTAGCATGCCCTATGAGCCCATGGTGATGGTACTTGCCCACTTACAAATAAAACTCAGCATGGGGACCTGGAGATGTCTCAATGGATCACCTGAATGCTAAGCGTGTTCCTGTCACCCCCATTACACAGAGGTGGTCCTACTTCCTGGTGATGACCTTGGTCTCTTACCCCTGCCTATATGGCATGTTCTTTCTTTGCCTGCTGGTCTATTGGCAGAAGGAGACCAAAGTGACCAGGGGTTGGGTGTAGCTCAGAGTTTAATGGGACTCTTGCCATGTCCCCTGGTAGAAATGTCCATCCCCAATCTGGAAATTAGGATCTCTAGACCCACAGGGCCTAAAGTTAGGGGGTTGCAAGCACAAATTCCCCAAGGAGGTCACTGGGAGCAACACTAAGCGGGGCCACGCTTGCTTCTACCCCTGAATTCCCAGGCTCATGTACCTATGTTCCGGGTCACAGCACCATAAAATAGCCATTGTTTTAAGGTGTACACCTTATTCCGAAGGATGGTACTGTATCCTCTCCACACTGGCATCTCAGCTGGGCCTTCCAGAAGTGGTTCCATCACCCTAGGGGGCCATCAGCTTCTGGGTAGTGCAGCAAATGGCAGTGTGTCCACCACTGTGCTTCCATTGTTGTCAGGTGGGCCTCCATCCCAGGGAGAAGGATGCAGCTGTGAGTCATTGGCAGCCAACACTCACACCAGCTTGAGACAAGTACGCTGCCAGTAAAGGGGATTTGGGTGGAGCACCAGCTGCGTTCACTACATGATCTAATTTAAACTTTTCCATATAGTTTTCCAATGGTTCCAATATCTTTTATTATTATTATTATTATTATTATTATTGGCTGTGCCACATAACTTGCCGGATCTTAGTTCCCCGACCAGGGATGGAACCTGGGCACAGCAGTGAAAGCACCGAGTCCTAACCACTGGACCACCAGGGAATTCCCTCTTTTATCTTGATAGTTTATCCTTATCCTCCCTCATATGAAGTGTCCCTTTTATCACATCCTTAATTCCTGTGTATACATGGGTCTGCTTCTGGTCTTTCTATTCTTTTCCACTGACCTACTTGCCCAGTCCTGCATCTCTGGCATGCAGTGTTTAGTACAGTGTTAGGGTCGTTTTTGCTATTTGGTAGGGTCTACTCATCTGATTAGAGTCTGTTCATATGTCACTTCTTTGGGAAGCTTGGGTTACACAGTGGGAATTCAGTATGTAACTGTGAATGGAGGGCAGCCGTGCTGGCTCTTTTTCACTTTCATTTCATGCTGTGCCGAAGGGCTTGAGGGATCTCAGTTCCCTGACCAGGGACAGGGATTGAACCAGGTCACAGTAATGAAAGCCCAGAATCCCAACCGCTAGGCCACCAGGGGACTCCCACTTCCTCCCAACTTTAAAGCCAACACCTCAATCTCCCATCTGTGCTCTTCCTCTTCCTCTGGGCCTCCTCATCAAACCCAGGGATGCTCAGGAAGCAGAGGCAAAGCTTGGGTGAATTCCAGAAGGTGCCAAGGACCAAGATGAGACTAGGTTAAGACATAGACACAAAGCACTGCTGACTCTGTGCCTCCCATTTGGTCACCATGGTGTCCAACCATGTGTCCCCTGAATGCAGACAGATGGTGGTGCAGATACTGGGCTATGGGATAACAGGAACCAGCCCAGACATTGGGGCCAGTCTCCTCAGGTCTTAGCTGTGGTACACAGGCTCTAGAGTGCGAGTGCTCAGTAGTTGCAGCGTACGGACTTAGTTGCCCCGGCATGTGGGATCTTAGTTCCCTGACCAGGGATCGAACCTGAGTCACCTGCATTGGAAGGCGGATTCTTAACCACTGGGCCACCAGGGAAGTCCCCGTTCTGTGTGATCTTGACAAGAACCTCGTCTGTAAAAGTGGGAATAATAACCATAAAACTTACTTCCCAGGGTCATTACAAGGATTAAATGAGATAATGTCTATGTATAAAGTGACTGGTAACATAATAGAGGCTAAAAAATATGATTCTTGTCTTTTCCCTGAATTTCATCTGCAAAATGGGGATGACAGCACCTCGTCAGTTTCCTGAAGGGAACCCAGGGGGACAAAGGCTGTAGAAAGGGTTCATAGACTGGGCTCTGGAGCCTGTGTTCAAACTCTAGCCATGCCTCCTACTAGCTGTGTGACCCCGAACTAATCACTTAACCTTGCTGTGCCTTAATTTCCTCATCTGTGAAATGGGGAAACAGTACTATCCATTCCATGGGGTTTTGTAAAGGAAAGAATTATTATACAGAAAGAGCTTACAACATCACCAGGCCCTTAGTCAGTGCTCAAGAAATGTTAGTGATGATGATGAAGACAACTGAGCTGCAAGGTTGTACCTTCCAGTAGGGCAGGATGCCCCTCGGTCCTGTTCACTCCCATCCCAGTCTCTGGAATAGTACCGCAAAGGCTCATGGAATCAATGAATGGAGTAGGCTGTGCTGCTCGTCCTGATGGTCCCTGCGTTGGGACCATGTGCCCTCACTGCCCAGTTGGCCCGCCACCCCATCAAGACAAGGCACTGACATGGCATTCCCAGAGATCAGGTGCAGATCAGACTGCTTGGCCTGGCTTTGCAGAGCCCCCAGCTGGAACCAGTATGCTCCTGCCTTCCTTCACCCATCACTCACGGAGGTGTCTTCCTTGTGGGTGGCCTGGTGCTGGGGCTGTGGAGATGACCCCGCCTCCTGTCATGTAGATAGAGAAACGAGGAGACTGAGAATGACAATGCAGGGTGGTCAGTAAGTGGACAGGGGGTGGAGCTTGGGGGCAGTGGGAGCTCTGAAGGGGCAGAGGAGACAGCAAAAGCTTGCCAGAGGAGGTGAAACCCAAGTTGAAGGTTGAAATATGAGAAGGATTGTGTCAGGTGAAGGAGGAGTACTTGCTACACAGGGAGAATGACAGGTGGGGCTGCTGCTGAGCAGGTGTGAGAAGCAGGATACGCGGCTGGCATAGAAAGTGGGAAAAAGCAGGAAGTGAGGTGCAAGGCTGCACAGGGACTGGGGGATTAACGGCCTTGAAGGCCAGGCTGCAGAGCTGGGACTATATCCTGAGAGCACTGGAGAGTCAAGGAAAGGTATGGGGGTGGCAAGGCGGGACAAGGCGACCCTTGCTCTTCCCCATTGTTTCATGTCTCAACAACAACCAATCTCTTCGCTCTGTCTACTAGCCATGTTTGTTTCTGAAACCTGCCAAGCATATTCCCAACCTCAGGGCCTTTGCACTTGCTTCTCTCTTTGCCTGGAGATGTAGGGGGTGAAGATTTGCAGTTAGGGGTGGGAATGGGGTTGGGCCTAATATTGGGGTCTGGGTGAGGATCTGGCTTGGAGTTCATGTTCGTGTGTTCTGAATGGACCTCACTATGGGACCTGCTGGATGACTTTGGGGTCATGCTTGAGTGTCCCGGCAGATGGAAGGGACAGATCTCTTGGGAGCATTAGTGTGGCTGGTGGGGACTGGGCTCTAAGCATGGGATGGTGGGGCATCGAGGCTTTTGTCATTGGTTGGAGGCATTATGTACCATTGGGGCAACCTTGAGGGGACTGGGAGGGGCCTCATAGCAGGGGTCAAGGCACTTGAGTCAGTGAGAGCCTGGGAGGTGGGAATGATTTTTCCAGTTTCCAGATGAGGAAACAAACTGAAGCTCAGTGAGTTTAAGTAACTTGCCCAAGCTAGTGATGGACAAAGGGAGGATTTGCACCCAAGTCTGCTGACTCTTAATTTGCTAGTATTTCCCAGGCATCAGCTTCTGGTGAGACCAAAACAGAGATGGAGACACGTGGGCTGGGAGGTGGGGCAGGACAGGTGGCAGAGCTAATGACATCTGATCAAACGCCTTGGACAAATGGAGCTGGGCCTGGGATGGGGGCCCATTCCTCCAGCTGTGAAGGGCACCTGGGTGCCCTGGGTGTCCAGAGAGAGAGAAAGTGAAGTCCCCAAGAGGAATAGGAGGGGGGGGGTGAGGGTGAGCCTGCCCTCTGGGGTGAGATTCGGCCCCACGTACACTGCCCACCTGTGCATAGCACCAGATCGGGTGTCTGCCTCCCTCTTCCCCTCCTCCCTCCTCCACTACCTGGCCTGGCCCATGCCTCACTGCACCCACTCAATGGGCCTAGTCTAATCCCTTGACATCACCACCTGCCCAGCACAGGCCCTGCCTGGCGGCCTTGGCAGCCCCCAGGCTCAGAGACACAATTTAGGATCCCCCACCTCAGAACCCATCTTTCCCTCAACCTCTTCCCTCCTTCAGCTCACAGTTCCGATTGGGGATACCCCAGATCCAGTCCCAAGCTGGGGGGCAGGTGTCTAGAATCTGTCCTGGCCTTGCTGTGTGACTCCAGGTAAGTAGCTGCCCCTCTCTGGGCCTCAGTCTCCTTATCTAAGTCTCCTCTACCCCCAGCTAATCACGTCGACCTGTTTTGGCTTCCTCTCAGCACCTTGTAGCTTTAGGAAATTTTGTTTGTTTATGAGTTCACATGTTTGTTGTCAGGGGACCACTGGACTGTGTGCCCCTTATTATTCACCCCGGTGCCTGCACACAGCAGGGGCTCCATCGATAACTGCTGACTGAATGTATACATGGGTGAATGAATGAACAGATGTAGCTCCTGCCTTAGCAGGAAGCATATGGACCTTCTCCCTCCACACCAGCCCCAATGGGGGAGAAAGGTAGAGCAGTATTTCAGCCCTGAAACTGGGTGGAAGCAGGGTGGGCGTCTGACCCACCATTTTCTGACTCGGCGGGTAGACAGAGGCTGAGAAGTGAATCTCCTTTATGGAGAGACTGGGAAAGCTCTGGAGAAGGACCAGAACCCCGGACCTGTCTCTCTGCCCTCCCTCTCTGCCACAAGGCTTCCCCGGGCGGGGGTGGGGTGGGGGAGGGGAGGGCCTCAGGTATATGTCTGTGTGTCCCTGTGTGCTTTACCTGGGCAGAGGGCAGCCACTGACCCAAGATCTCCCAGGATAGCAGAGGCTAAGACACGGTTAAATCTCAGGACTCCCGACCTCCAGCTGCACACGTGTGTGTGTGTGCATACGCGTGGCCATGGTGTGTGTACACGCCATATGTATATGTGTCTGCTCCGAGCATGCGCCTCTGGTGGGGTGTCTGGTCTACGGTGCCTGGGTACGGTTGTGTGTTCATAGGCGTCTGTGTGGACGCGTGCGCAGTCCTGTGTCTGGCTCTCCCTGGCGGGGTATGTGGTCTAACACGGGTGTAGGCATGTCCACTAGAGTGTCAGCTCCAGAGGGAAGGGATTTGTGTCTGGCTTGCTCCCTGCTCTATCCCAGCATCTGGAACAGGGACAAGCACACAGTTGCGGTCAATACATCCTTGACTGAATAAACGTATGAAGGTGTGTGCACGTGTCTGGTGTGTGCCCACTTGCTAACCCGTGTGTAGACGTGCACATGCTCCTGTGTCTAAAGGTACACCTGGGTGTGGGTGATGTTGCTGACATGTCAACCTCCTGTCCCTTTTCCAAACTCCTCAGCAGCCAGGGCCCAATGCCTGGGTCCCCGTGGGGCGGAACAGGGGCCTCCTCCTCACAGGAAACTGGATCCCTGGACGTGCAAAGCAGCAGGGAGCAGGGCAGCCCCTTTGTCCCCCGATAATCCCTTCCCCGCCTGGCCCCCTTTCTCCCAGCAACCGGGGTTTAAGGTCGAGTTTGGGGGCTGTAGGGGACGAGGGTGTCACCTCAGTGTCCCCTTCCCTACATATTCCCTGTGCCCAGGGCTTCTGACTCCTTCCCTCCCTCGTGGGCGGCCCTAGGGCTCAACCCCAGGTATAAAGCCACCTGAAGGGCGGGAGGAAAGATGCCCCAGAACCACCTGGAGACTGCAGAGACGAAGGAGCCAAGGAGAGAACATGAGCTATCACCCGCCGCGTGAGTGAGGGAGGGCGCCAAGGTCCCGAGGCCAGGACGGAAGCGCGTACCGCCTGGCCCTCTGGCCCGTCTGACTCAGGTGCCTGGCTATTTTACATCTGTTGCGAACCTCCAAATCCTTAAACACAGAGGACTTCATTCGTCATTCATTCATTCAAGAAATATTTACCAAGTGCCTGTTAGGCGCTAGGTAGTATTCTAAGCATTTGGGGACACGGCAGTAAAGAAACAGGCAAAAAGTTTGTTGAATGAATGAATGGGCCTTCACCTTCAGGCCTTCCCTTAAGTTCTGAATTTCTGGGAATTCAGGAATGTAGACAGGGAAGCCAAGGAGGCCACCCTGGTTTGTCTCTCGTCTCCATCATAGCTGGTGACCTTAGGGAATTGCCCTCCTCTCTGATCCTCACACTGTTGGTGGGGACAACTGGGCCCAACCCTTGAGAAGCCAATTTGGCAGGATTTACTCAAATTTAAAATAAATACACCCTCCAATCCAGATATTTCCACTTTCAGCAGTTCCCCAAGAGGCTGGGATAAGGATGTTCACGGCAGCATCCATTCATTCAAAAAATATTTATGGGGACTTCCTTGGTGGCGCAGTGGTTGAGAGTCCGCCTGCCAATGCAGGGGACATGGGTTCGAGCCCTGGTCCGGGAAGATCCCACATGCCGCGGAGCAACTGAGCCCGTGTGCCACAACTACTGAGCCTGTGCTCTAGAGCCCGCGAGCCACAACTACTGAGTCTGCGTGCCACAACTACTGAAACCCACATGCCTAGAGCCCGTGCTCCCCAACAAGAGAAGCCACCTCAATGAGAAATCTGCACACTGCAAAGAAGAGTAGCCCCCCACTCGCCGCAACTAGAGAAAAAGCCCACACGTAGCAATGAAGATCCAACACAGCCAAAGATAAATAAATAAAATGAATAAATTTATTTTTAAAAATATATATATTTATCAAGCTCTGCACTAGGTGCTGGGGAACCAGCAGTGAATGAAGCAGGTGAGGTTTCTTCTTTCCTGGAGCCAACATTCCAGGGGGAGAGACAGCAACAAGCAAGTAGACAAAGAAATCAATGAGGGATCTGTAAACAGCAGAAGTCTCTGAAGACTACACATCAGGGAGACGGAGGGGCTTTTGAGTTGAGGCCTGAAGGACGAGAAGGAGCAGCCTTGGGTAGGGTTGTGGGGTGCTCACGGCAGGACCCAGCAAGGCAAAGCCTGCATGGGGCGCTGCAGAAAAGAGGGGCCAGGTCTGTAGCCCACACGGAGGCTTTCACTGTGTTAGGTGGGAGCCACGGGAAGGTTTGGGCAGAGGAGGGATCTAGCTGGAGTTGGAGAGTTGCGAGGTGGCGGAGGGAGGCAAGGGTGGAGACAGAGACACTAGAAGAGAGAGAGGTAGCTCGCTTCTAGATACTTCTTTTCATCTTTTAAAATTTTTTATTGAAAATAACGAATACGTACAGGGAAGTGTGCACAAGTCCTAAGTATACAGCTCAATGAATTTTCACAAAGTCAAGGTATCCTTGTCATAAGTGCTCAGATCAAGAAACACAGACAGACCGAGGGAGTTCCCTGGTGGCCTAGTGGTTAGGATTTCAGGCTTTCACTCCGTAGCCCAGGTTCGATCCCTGGTTGGGAAACTGAGATCCCGCAGGCTGCACAGTGTGGCCGGAAAAAAAAAAACAACAGACCTCTTGGCCACCTTTTAAGGACAGATCCAACAGGATTTACTGTGGGTTGAACATAAGAGAAGGAGAGAATGAGGCGTCTAAAAGGACCCCATGGTTTTGACCTGAGCACCTGGGAGAATGGATGTGCTCTTCCCTGAGTGGGGAAGGCTGGGAGAGGAAGGGGAAGAGGACATCTTGAGCTGAGCATTGGATTTTTTTTTTTCTTTTGAGCATTGGATATTTTGACTTTGAGAAGCTTATTAATATCCAAGGGAAAATGTCAAGCGGGAAGTTGAATACATGAGTCTGGAGTTCAGGGGGATGTTCTGGGCTGGAAATAATGGGCTTAAAGGATGGTTCTGCCCTGACTTGGATACACAAGATCATTGTAGGCCACAAGGGCTGTACCCACTTGAGGAGCTGTTATGATGAATGAATGAATTGGCAGGCGAGGTGCTGACCTCTGATTTCTCCTGCCAGCCGCCCTCTGCCTGCTGACCCTGCTGCTGCCACCCCTCAGTCTGGGAGCCCCCATCTCCCCAGCTGAGCCCATCAGTCAAGCCTACAGCCTGGCACTCTACATGCAGAAGAATACTTCAACACTGCTGCAGACTTATGTGAGTGATACGGCACGAGCAGGGAATGAGGGGAGAAGGGCGCCACCCTCCCGGCCCAGCTCTGGGTAGGGGAAGCAGAGCAAGGCCAGAGGAAGGCTCCTCCGCGGGTCCAAGGGTATAGGGACTCTGCCATCTAGAGACATACTCCCAGGAACGTTGTCACTGATGGCTGGCTGACCTTGGGCAAGTCATTCCTTCTCTCCCAGTCTTAGCTTCCTCATCCGCCAAATGGGCTGGTGATCCTGCCTTGGCTGACCTCTCAGGACTGTTAGAAGATTCAAAGGAAGCACATAGAGGGAAAGGCTTTAGGGGAATCATGATTCTTTCCACAACTACCTCATGCCCCGTGCTTTCTCTTTTTCTTTTTTTTGATAAATTTATTTATTTATTTTTGGCTGTGTTGGGTCTTTGTTGCTGTGCACGGGCTTTCTCTAGTTGTGGCAATTGGGGGCTGCTCTTTGTTGCGGTGCGCGGGCTTCTCATTGCGGTGGCTTCTCTTGTTGCAGAGCACAGGCTCTAGAGCTCAGGTTCAGTAGTTGTGGCTCACGGGCTTAGTTGCTCCACAGCATGTGAGATCTTCCTGGACCAGGGCTCGAGCCCGTGTCCCCTGAATTGGCAGGTGGATTCTTAACCACTACATCACCAGGGAAGCCTGCCCCGTGCTTGCTTGAGCCTAAGCCATGCTGGGAAGTCTAGCCTTATTATCTTTTTAAAATATTTATTTATTTATTTATTTTTGGCTGCGTTGGGTCTTCGTTGCTGCACGCGGGCTTTCTCTAGTTGCAGCGAGCGGGGGCTACTCTTCGTTGCAGTGCATAGGCTTCTCATCGCGGTGGCTCCTCTTGCTGCGGAGCATGGGCTCTAGACGCATGGGCTTCAGTAGTTGTGGCACATGGGCTTAGTTGCTCCACGGCATGTGGGGTCTTCCCGGACCAGGGCTTGAACCCATGTTCCCAGCACTGGCAGGCGGATTCTCAACCACTGCACCACTGGGGAAGTCCTTAGCCTCATTATCTTATTGACTCCTCAAATAGTTCTGAGAGGTGGATTTATAACCCATTTTACAGATAAGGAATACTGAGTTTTAGAGAAGGGGAATAATTTGCCTGAGGTCACAAAACCTCAGGTCTAGAAGTTCAAACTGGCAGCCTCCTGATTGGGTCTGACCCACAGATGTTTTGTTTAGGCCCACAGATGCTTGTTCAGATTCTGTGTATGAGTTCCCGTCAAAAACAGGCACAGGGATCCTATTGGCCTCCTGCCACCCCCACCCCCCTCTTAGTCCTGCCCTCTTCCCCAAGTGACATGATCTGCCTGGTCCGTGGAGGCCCTGGGGTTTGTGACTCTTCTGCTGTGTTATATTCTAGGTCCACGTGAAGTTACTTAATCTAGTTTCTAGTCTCATATCCACCAAACCCTGGGTAGCTTTGGGTACCCTGAGCCTCAGTTTCCCCACTTGTAAGATGGGGACGTAGGACCAGATGATCTCTCAATTAGGGGATTTATCAGTGTGCATTAACATTCTGTGGGCCTAGGTTTGTGGAGGCAAGAACTTTAATGGAGAAGTCACTCAGCTAAATTTAATAATATTAATAATTATTTATTAATGATTATAATAAAATGAACAAACATAAACCACTAAATGCTGTGAATAAAAAGGAAATAAGGCTGTAACTATTATACGTTGTCAATAATATATTTATATTGAAAATATTGCAATAAGTAACATAGTCATAGTGTTCATGATTCTAATATAAATATGTAGTTCGTGAACAATATTAATGCCCTTATTGTATGCCAGATGCTGTGCTAAGTGCTTTATACATTGCGTTGGCCAACTAGTTCGTTCAGGTTTTTTTTTTTTTTTTTTTTTTGCGGTACGCGGGCCTCTCACTGTTGTGGCCTCTCCCGTTGCGGAGCACAGGCTCCGGACGCACAGGCTCAACGGCCATGGCTCACGGGCCCAGCCGCTCCGCGGCATGTGGGATCTTCCCGGACCGGGGCACGAACCCGTGTTCCCTGCATCGGCAGGCAGACTCTCAACCACTGCGCCACCAGGGAAGCCCCATAGTTCGTTCAGTTTTGAGTAAAAATAAAAGACACATCTTTTGGGCCACAACAGGGAGAGGCCCGCGTACCACAAAAAAAAAAAAAAAGAAAAAAAAAGAAAAGACACATCTTTCATTTTCACCAAGAACTTTATTGAACAATGTATTCATTAACCGAACTAACTTTCTGGCCAGCCCAATATATTACTTATCTTCACCATAATAGTGACACATGGGAATTACTTAAGCTGTGATTCAAAGTTGCACAACTTGTACGTGAAGGAGGCCAAACTGGAACCTAACAGAGCCAGGGCTCTGTGCTAGAACATTTCACCAACTCCCTGAGAGGCAGGGAATGTCAACTCCCCCTGGGAAGATGCCAGTCTCATGGAAGGCAGATGTGAAGTCAGGGGAGACCCAGGGCAGCCTTTTGGCCTCCTCACTCCCGTCTCTGTCCCTCATGCAGCTCCAGTGCCAAGGCAGCCCCTTTAGTGATTCTGGCTTCTCAGCGCCAGAGCTCCAGCTCAGCAGCCTGCCTCCTGCCGCCGTCTCCTTCAAGACCTGGCATGTGCTAAATGATAGGGAGCGTCTGAGCTGTGCCCAGGGGGCCTTCCTGGCCTTGACCCAGCACCTCCAGCTCGTGGGGGATGACCAGAGTGACCTGAACCCTGGCAGTCCCATCCTTCTGGCTCAGCTAGGGGCTGCAACACTCAGGGCCCAAGGCCTGCTGGGCAACATGGCTGCCATCATGACTGCCCTGGGCCTGCCTATCCCCCCAGAAGAGGACACTCTCGGGCTTGTCCCCTTAGGGGCCTCGGCCTTCGAGAGGAAATGTCGAGGTTATGTAGTAACCCAGGAATATGGCCATTGGACTGACCGAGCTGTGAGGGACTTGGCTCTGCTCAAGGCCAAATACCCTGGGTAGAGGAGGTGGAACTTCCCGTCAGAGGCTGCAACACTTCCCCTTTCACAACGGACTATTTTCTGCCTTGCTTCTTGGCCAGAAATGAGACACATCTTGTCTAGGAGACAGGGCTTGTGTACCATGTATTTGGGAAAATTTCCTGGTAACCAGGCCTCAAGTCGCCACTGCCTGGGCCTTCCTGCCTAGGTCCTATGGCCTGCCTTCCAGATCTGGGTGGGACTCTATGGATATCATTTTATGGATTACCAGTCCAGTGGTACTGGTTGCTCACCTCCTGGGTGGAAAAAAGTGTCTCTTTGAAGTGGCTTCACTTCCCACTCCACGAGGCAGTACAGTTGGTCTCCTTCCTGGGCTCTCCCTGAGACCTTCTCCCTCCTGTAATTTCGGGGAGGTCCAGGGGCTGCCTTCTTGTCTCTGTCTACCTCACTTCCTGTATGAAGATATGGACTTTCTGAGCAACTAGGCCTCCCTTCTTGCTGGAGCTCATTTCCTCCCCTAGTCTACCTCTCCGACTACGGCCACTGTTCCAACTTCCCATCTTAAGGGGCTTCACTTCTTATTCAATGGACGTCCGATTCTTGAAAAACTAAGGGTTTGTGACACATCTGTTTCCTGCTCAGGACACATCCACTTCCTGTGCTGGGCTGAGAGATGGCATCCCTGGCCTGGGGCTCTCATGAATCTCCTATTTATACTGTGGCTTTTGCGGATGTCTGGGGGAACCAGTTTGTAACCCAAGGACCTTATTCTCCTTAAAGGTGTCTCCTCATTTTCAACAACTATATATACTGGTAACTTTAGTGTTCTTTTTATTTTTAAACATTTTATTTACAAAAAATTAATTTATTCTCGTAAATAAAACTCTTTTTAAGGGGTGATTTTTTCTCTCCAGTAGACCTAACTTGGGGGGAAGGGAAGGTACAGGGAGGGATAGGGCAGAGGGAGGGGAAGAAGGGAAAGGACATCAAAGGCAGAGGAGGCAGGGCCGCAAAGGGTGGGATGTGGGAGGGGGAGAGCAGCAGGTGGAGTGACCCTGGGGGAAGGTGGCTGAAATTTGTCTGGAGGAGCCCACCCACCACAAGGTCAGCAGACATGTCCCTGGCCAGGAAAGGACAGAGAGAAGGACAGAGGGAAACAGAGTGCCAGGTGTCCCCTTGAGATGAGGCGCAGATGTACACATGCTCACATGGGGCCAAGAGGAGGCAAGAGATGGGGAGAAGGGGAGACAGAGATCCTCAGCGAGGCAGGCCCAAGCGATGGAGAAGAAGAGGGGGAAAGCAAGGAAGTGATAGATATGGGAAGTCACAGACGGAGACAAGGAGGCCCCAGGGAGAAAAAGAGATCGAGAGTGTACAAAGCAAATAGAGAGATGGAGACGGTCGGAGAACACAGAGACGCTGCTGGAGATGGAGAGGGATGGAGAGGGGGAGACGGCCCAGGAGGGGACCGCGAGCTGCGGCGCGTGCCCCGCTCTTAGGCCGGGCCCCCGGGCGCCAGCTGGCCTAGGTCGGCCTCGGTGCGGCTCACCCACTCGCGGTAGAGGCCGCACACGCGGAGCCCCAGCACCTTGGCCGGGAAGACGCCCGCAGTGACAGTGGCCGCGGCAATGGCGGCGGCGGCGGCGGGCTCCGGTCGGGGCCCGCGGGTCTCGGCGCCCAGAGCGGCCAGCACGGCCTCCACGGCGGCGCCCAGGGCCCGCGCCTGGCGCGCCGCGTCCTCCAGGCGCCGCAGCAGGCGCAGCGCGCGCGGGTTCAGCTCGGCCTGGCGGCGGCGCACGACGTCCAGCAGCGGTGGCAGCGCGGCTAGCGCCGCCTCGTCCAGCCGCAGGCGCTCGGGCACCGGCAGGCCCGCGTGGCCCGGGGCCGGGGCGCTCAGATCGGCCACCGGCAGCCGCGGGGGCGAGAAGCCAGGCAGCCCGAAGGGGTCTCCCTGGTGCTGCACCTGCGGAGACGCGGCAGTCAGGGCGGCTCCTCCGCCCGGAACTCAGCCCTCCACCCCTCTCCTGGGTCCTCAGTGTCCCCATCTCGTAAATGACACACTCCTGCCAACAGAGAGGCTGTATTTGAGATAATACAAAACAAAAACCACCGTGCGCTTTACACCACTGCTTTGTTTCCTCATCTCCTCAATGGAGATAATAACCATATCAACTTCATAAGGTAGTTATGAGCCTGTTAAAATGCTTAAGGCAGGTCCTGACTCATTGGAAGGGCACAAAAAACGTTAGCTCTTTTATTAATGCTATCTGACAGACCCAGCTTCAAATCCTGTCTCCACCACTTACTAGCTGTGCCATTCAGTGCAAAACCGTTTCCTTCTCTGAGCCTCAGTGGTCTCCTCTGTAAGATGGGGGAACAGTTCCCTGTCCTGCCTGCCTACCACGGACCTCTTGAGAATCACAGAAGATAGTGCAGGGACCGAGTTTGTTTCACTCCCTCCCCCCATTCTTCCCCACTTCTGCACCTGCTTGACACACAGCCAGGGGCTCAATGAATAACTGTCATGTGAATTGAATGAACAAATGAAAAGATAAAGGTGATTTGTAATTTGTAAAGATGCTATAACAATACCATTTATCCTTTCCTAACATTTTGCTTCTGGTTCAGGCACTGTGCTGCTTTAAACACACTATTCCTAATCTTCCCAATAATAGGTGTGATGATGATGATCATGGTCTTGTAAATGAGGATATTGGGACTGACTTATCCTAGGTCATCCATCTAGGAAGGGGCAGAAGCTGGAATTTGAACCAAAGTTGGTAGGACTACAAAGCTAGCTTTATTATCTTACTATTGCTGTCATAATTATTAAATTATTATGTTTAATGTTATTAGTACTGCCCATGGTCACAACAAGTTGGCAGGGCTACAGTCTATCTGATTCAAAACTATACCCTCCCTCCACTACATCAGAGTATTTTGGGGAACTATCTAGTTTCCTTTGTCAGTGTCCTCTGGCCAACCAAAGATTTTGGCAGATCCTTCTCCTCTGTAAAAGTGTCCTCTTGGGATGGTATTTTTACCCCTAGATTGAAACCCCTTCTTAGCTTCTCTGCATAACACAGGTAGAAGGGTTCACAGCTCATCTTATTCAACTGCCTCCTTTTTTATTTTTTTTGGTCCTGCCGGGATCTTAGTTCCCCGACCAGGGATTGAACGCAGGCTCTGGCAGTGAAAGCGCCCAAATCCTAATCACTGGACCTCCAGGGAATTCCCTTAACTGCCTCCTTTTACAACTGGGGAGTCCCAAGCTCATGGAGGTGAGATGACAAGATCACACAGAGCCTAAGAACATAGGTTTCCTGACTCCCAGACCAGAGTTCTCTTCACTCTCTCAGGTTGCTTCTGTCTTAAAGTACCAAGGAGGGAGCCTCCATGCTGAGGCTAATGGAGGGGCATTTGGGGCACAGACAGGGTCCTCCTCCAATTTGCTGTGTGGCCAGGGGCCAGTTACTAACCCCTCTTGGGAGCCCCAATTTCTGCAGCTGTGAAGTGAGATTGAGAAAATGGGTGGTCAAGGACCCCTTGATCTGTATGTACTTCCCCATTCCCCAGGCCCCTGGTACCCACACCCCGAACCCCACTCACATATTCCTGGAGCAGCTGCTCAGCATATTTGGTGAGGAGGCGGGCAAGGCTGTGTGTCTGTTGGATCTTGGACTCCAAGTGGGGAAGGGGTGAGATTGAGGAGTCAGCCTGGGGGTCCTCTGGTGGGAAAAGGGGGGGAGGAATGAGGGCACCCCAACCCCTTGCTTCTTGACCACTTCTTCCAGGCTGGCTCTTCCTGAACCCGGAAGCTCCACTCTGAATTCTCCACCTTTTAAGCCAGGCAGGTTCTGTCCCATTCCAACTGAGGGAAAATAGGGCACCAGACATTTGCCAAACGGTTGTTCTCCTGAAATGTGTTCCCTGTCCCCAAATCATGGTTAAAATCCTATTAAAGCCAAATTCAAATACTGCCTCCTCAGTGCAGCCTCCAGATTCACTCCTCCTTTAAATTAACTTCTTCCTTCTACTTAAGGCCATTTGTTCATACTTCCAAGGCGGTTCTTTTAATATCTCTTTTATCTGTGAGAATCTGCCTCAGCATGGGAGCCCTTTGAGGGCAGGGCTCACGTATCTCTGTACCTCAGTGATTGTTGGTGGAATTCAGCATCATCGAAGCACAGAACTTAAAATTGAAACAAGCCTTTAAGCCCATTTTACAGATTGGGATACTGAAGTGCCATTTCTTCCCTGATGGTCCTTCTATGCAAAACCGTGGGCTGGGCACCGTACAGTTTCAATGAATCAGCAACCGGCCTTAACCAGCACAAGTTAGAGGGTGGCGCCCCGGGAAGAAGAGTACATTTCCCGAGACGCCTAGCGCGCGTGCCCAGGGCATGCTGGGGACTGTAGTCCTAGCCCGGCAACTCCCGACCCGCCCCTCGCTAGAGTTTGCCCCGCGGGTCCCTATCCTTAACAGCCTCGACTTTCGTCTCCTGTTGTCACTTACCAGCCCCTGTGGCCCAAAGACTTCCGCCCCTAACTTTACCCCTCCTTCTGGCTCCCAGCTCTGCTTCTTTCCCGGTACTCAGATAGGGTCCCGGCGTCCTGCCCCAGCCACGACCCCAATTCTCCCCCAGGGTGTACTCGAACCGGTAATCTACCTCCTGAGCCCAAGTCCCTGAAGTCACAGCCCCAGGCCTCCTCTAAACTCTGGCGCTTGCCCCTTCCCACAGCTGACGCACAACTCACCCGCTCGTTACCTGACACCGGGGCCCTGCTCTCCCCCGCCCAGGCCGCTCCCTTCCCGGACCTAGGGGTGGCGGGGACCCAGACCCCAGCTTCCAGCCCTTCTGAACCCTGCTCCCCTCGGCGCTCGAGATCTGGCCCTTCAGCCCCTTACCCAGATTTCCCTCCCTCCGGCTCATGCTGGCCCCAGGCTGATCCCGGTTGCCTCCACGCCCCCCTACCGAGGAGGGGAGAAGGGGGAAAATGGTGGGGGCGTGGCCCGGCCGTAGCCAATCAGGGCTCAGACCCCAACAATCTACACCCCCTCCCACCCCACCTCCGCCGCCCCAGGCAGGATTCCTTGGCCCTGAGCTCAGCTCCCTGCATGCACGGCCTAGTCGGGAAGGGGGCGGCAGGTTGTCTGCAGAGTGGACTCGGGACCTGCAGGCTTGGGTTGCCGGGGCCTGGGAGACAGCCCTGAGTCAGATGGGAGGAGAAGGCTCAGGCTCCGACCTGGGGGAAGGCTTGGCGCCCGGGCTGCTTTTCGGAGAAAGCTGGGGAGGGGTGGGAGGTGGAGAGGGAGCAGCTGGCAGGACAGGAATGTGCTGCCCTTCCTCTTGGCTGGGGGAGGGGAGAGCGGGGTGCGTGAGAGGCCAAGGTGGGGGCCCTCAGGCTTAGGCCACACCTGCCCGGACATACACCTCCCGGCCTATCTCAGATGTCTCCTGCCCTTGCTTTCACAGTCACACCTACTAGGCGGCCACCTCACCTCACCTTACCAGACCCAGTAAGAGAATTCTTCTGACACACCCGCATCTACTGAAGGGTTTTCACACAGGAACAAACTTAAGAGACAGGTACAGGGAGTCATACCCACACGTCAAACCACTAACCTGATGCAGACAAATGCTGAACGGTCTGTACACACTTACTTATCCCCACAAATGGTTCCCAGGCACCCACACTCTCCTGAGCTCTGGGACCCAGAGATGATCCATTCTTGGTCTCTAGCCCCCTGAGGAGCTCACAGTCTGATGGGGAAACGATAGACAACAGCTTGTTATGGGGTTTGTGAATGAAGAAACTGGGAAGGAGACCTGTGTGTCTGTGAGTACATTGCCATGTGCAGACAACTGTCAGAATAAAGGAAGAAAGAGATGAACTGGCAGAGGGCACAGCAGGTGGGGCATCACACACTGTGCGCAGGCTTTCTCTAGTTGCGGTGAGCAGGGGCTACTCTTCGTTGCGGTACGCGGGCTTCTCATTGCGGTGGCGTCTCTTGCTGCGGAGCACAGGCTCTAGGCGCACGGGCTTCAGTAGTTGCAGCACGTGGGCTCTAGAACGCAGGCTCAATAGTTGTGGTGCATGGTATTAGTTGCTCCGCTGCATGTGGGAGCTTCCCAGACCAGGGCTCGAACCCGTGTCCCTTGCATTGGCAGGCAGATTCTTAACCACTCCGCCACCAGGGAAGTCACCATCACACATTTTTTTAACAGAAACTGTTGTTGGGTATTTACTATGTGCAAGGCACTGTTATAAGTTATACAGGTATTAACTCACTCCCATGTTATAGCTGAGGAATTAGAAATAAGTGACTTGTCTAAGGTCACTGGACAAGAACAGCTGGGATTTTACCTCAGCAGTTTGGATCCAGAAATGCTGTCATAACCACCTTCCTATACCTTAACCCCTCTGAACATAGTAACACCAAAACACACAGACACAATAGCCACACCCTTGAAACACATGCACACGTAACAACAGAAATTTAGAAGGTGGCATCTGCTGACAAACACAGCCTCAAACAAAATCAACCAAGACACACTCATTTTAAGTAAACTTTCCATTGAAGTAAAATATACACAGGGAAAAGTACACACATCATAAGGGTACAGCCTGACGAATTTTCCAAGAGTAAATATGCCCTGGGAACCAGCACCAGATTAAGAAACAGAACATGACCAGTTCCCAGAGCCCCCTCTTAGCCCCTCCCAGTCCCAAGGCTGACCACTATTCTGATTTCTCACAACATTAATCGGTTTCATCTGTTTTTTTAAAATTTTTTAATTTTTGGCTGCGTTTGGTCTTCATTGCTGCGCCGCGGGCTTTCTTTAGTTGCGATGAGCGGGGGCTACTCTTTGTTGTGGTGTGCAGGCTTCTCATTGCAGTGGCCTCTCCCGTTTCGAAGCACCGGCTCCAGGGGCACAGGCTTGAGTAGTCGTGGCTCTTGGGCTCTATAGCACAGGCTCAGCAGTTGTGGCACACAGGCTCAGTTGCTCTGCAGCATGTGGGACCTTCCCTGACCAGGGCTCGAACCCGTGTCCCCTGAATTGACAGGCGGATTCTTAACCACTGCGCCACCAGGGAAGCCCGGTTTTGCCTGCTTTGAACTTTATATAAATGGAATCATACAGTGTGTAGTGCTGTATCTGACTTCTTTCATGAGACTTGTCCCAGTTGTTGGGGGTAGCAGGACATCACTCTCCTTGCTGTGTCCTCCATGGTTTGAACAGACTACAATCATTTTGCACTCCCCTGTCGATGGGTTGTTTCCAGTCTGAGGCTATTATGAATAGAGCTATGAACATTCCAGTACAGCCCCCTTGGTTCTGATACCCACGCATTTCTGTTGGGTGTTAACGACCTAGGAGTGGAACTGCTGGATCATAGAGTTTCACTCGAAAACCGCCAGCTTTCCAAAGTGCCTCTACCAATTTACACTCCCCCAGAAATATGAGGGATCCAGTTGCTCTACTTCTTCGCCTCCACTTGGTAAGGTCCGTCATTCTCACTTTAGCCATTCTGGTGGGTGGAGAGTCAGTCATATTTGCAGTGTCTGGCACGTAACTGGCACTCAGTCAGTAGACTGTTGAATGAATGGGTAGTTGAACACTGTAGAACCAGAGCGCCTGGCGAGGGGGACACACACCCACGCACACGCACACGCGCACACACACACACACCCCGTTCCAGGGACGCCCCCACGCGCAGCGGTAGCACACAGGACACACACCCTCTCGCGCCCCCTGGCGCCCACGTGGTCTGAATGCAAGGCCGCAGCCCCACCGCGCTCATCCAGTCGCCCAGCGGCCCCCAACCTGCCTCTCGGCGGCGGGCAGGAGGCGCTGCTCGTCCGGGTGCCCCGAGGGGGCGGGCCCGGTCGGGGCGGGGTCGGCCGGCTTCCAGGCCTGGGCTCTGGCCTCCCGCGCCGCCCGGCCGCTCCGGGGACGGGCCGGGGCGGGGCGCGGCGGCAGGAAGCGGGGCGGGGACTCGCGGAAGCCTTGGGGAGCGAGGGAGGGCGCGGCCAACTCCCGGAGAGAAGACAGGCCGAGAGAGCGGCGCCCCGGCCTGGCGCCGAGCCTGAGCCAGCCGGACGGGAGGCGGCCCAACCGCGGGCTCGGCCTCGGCCCCAGCCCCGCCAGCATGGCCGGCCGGACCGTGCGGGCCGAGACCCGGAGCCGGGCCAAGGATGACATCAAGAAGGTGATGGCGACCATCGAGAAGGTCCGGAGATGGTGAGCGCTGCCCCGGGGCCAGGGACGGGACACGATGGGCCACTCCTCCCCCAGATACGTCTACCCCCCTTCGCCAGCTGTGGCCCCCAGGTGTTAGGTGTGCCTCCCAGCTGCGCCCTGGATCTGCAGGGCTCTATCTTCCTTCTCCTGGCTACACCCTGGGGTCTACAAAGCGTGTTCCCCAGCCCTGCCCTCCCGAGGCTGGAGCCCCCATTTATGCCCCGCCCCCTGAAGCTTTGACACTCCTTTCGCAAGTATGCAGAGTGATCTTCATTGCTTTGGTCCCCAGCCCGGCCCATAGTCGCGCTCTCCACGTATATACCCCAGGGGTCTGCAGAGCCATGACCCCAAGTCACACTCTCTCTCTAGAGGCACCCCCCATCTATACCCTCGGGTCTGCAGGGTTTCTCCCTCTAACTATGTCCCATTAGCAAAACTGCCCCTTCCCTCCGGCACCACCACCACCTCTACAGGTATCCCCAGATGTGTCCAGCTCCTGGGGTGGCTCTCTCCTCAGGCCTCTCTGACCCAGTCCCCCCACCGTCCCACAGGGAGAAGCGCTGGGTGACTGTGGGCGACACTTCCCTTCGTATCTTCAAGTGGGTGCCAGTGGTGGACCCCCAGGAGGAGGTGAGCAAGTTCTCCCACACCAGGCCCTTCCTCTGTGCAGCCTCAGGCAAGCCCCTCCCCACCCTGGCCTCCACTTCCAGTCCCCACTCAGACCTCAAATGCAGGAGCCCGGACAGATGTTAACAATTAGTAGCAACTCCGCCTCTTCCCCCTCCCCCCACACCAGACCCCGCTCACCCCACCCCAGTTCAAAACCTAACCCAGTGTGCACAACCTGTCCCCTCATGCAGGGCCTTCTGCTTCTCTGTGCCTCAGTTTGCTTATTTGTACAGTGGGGGCTTTGCAAGTGCTAACTAGAAAGCTGACTCTGACCCTTAGCCCTCTAACCCCCAGGAGCGACGGAGGGCAGGTGGCGGGGCAGAGAGATCCCGAGGCCGGGAGCGGAGGGGCAGGGGCGCCAGTCCCCGAGCGGGTGGCCCTCTCATCCTGCTCGATCTCAATGGTATGTAGGGATGCTGAGATGTGGGGGGCTGTGGGGATTGAGGGAGGGGGCTGGAGGCCTCAGGCCCAACCCTTTTGGCTTTTGCTCCCACAGATGAGAACAGTAACCAGAGTTTCCATTCGGAAGGCTCCCTGCAAAAGGGCACTGATCCCAGCCCTGGGGGCACCCCCCAGCCCAGCCGCCCTGTGTCACCTGCTGGACCACCAGAAGGGGTCCCGGAGGATGCTCAGCCCCCACAGCTGGGCCAGGAGAGAGGTAGGACCAGGTGCCTCCCAGGAGCCCTCTCTTCTGAATCTTGTTCTCTCCAAGGTCGAAGCCACCAGCTTACCCCTCGACCTGCTCCCCCTCCTGTGTTGCCTCCTTGGGAGGCCTTCCCTGAGTCCTGTGGAAAGTCACCGCCCTTCCTCTAGCGACTATCTGTCTCCTTCCCCTGGCTTCTTGGCATCTGTGGATAACTTAGCACTGTCTGAGGTTTTCATGTAAATTTAGCATTTTACTAGTTAAGTATCTTTCTCTGCCACTCCCACCTCATGTCACTTCCTGAATGTTGGGCCCATATCAATCTTGTTCACTGCTGTATCCTCAGAACACCATGGAACACATAGTAGGTGCTTAATAAATATTTGCTAAGGAATAAGTAATCGTGATAATTGTAAGAGTGATTAATAATAAGAGATAATAACAGCTAATACTTATTGAGCTCTTACTGTGTGCCAGGCACCCTTCTAAGCACTTTCCATGTTTTATCTCATTTAATCCTTACAACAACTCTGTGAGGGTTATGATCTCCATTTATAGATGAGAAACCGAAACCCAGAGAGGTTCAGTAAGTTGCCCAAGCTCACACAGCCAGTGAGCCAGGATCTGGGGTATGAGTCCTCCTCAGCTCCTCTTTCTTCCCATAGAGTCAATCCCCTATCTGGTCAGATTCACCTCCCCAATGTGTCTGCCTTCCCAGGCTCCATCATCTCTCTCACCCTCACCCAGCTCCAGCCTCCTGGGTCTCCTATCTTCCAGTTGGACCCACACAGCTACCAGAGCACAAGGTTGACAAGGTCATTTTCCTGCTTCAAAGCCTTCAATGGCTGCCTGTGACCTTTGACTTCTCAGCCTGGCACTCCGGGCCCTTTGTAAACTGTCCCCTGCTGGCCTCATTGTTCCCTTCCAAGAACACCATGGCTTGGGCCTGTGTTCCGTGTTGTCTAGATCATACCACACGCTTGTGTACCTTTACTAATATAAAAACAATAATTGGTATTTATCGAACACTTCCTGTGTGCAGGGCACTGTACTTTTCCTGTGTTATCTCATTTAATTCTTAAAACAGTCTCATGTGGTAATTACTGTAATCATCTCCATTTTACAGGTGGGGAAAACAGGCTTAGAGCAATTAAGTCACTTGCCCAGGGTCAGGATTCGAACCCAGGCAGTCCAACCCCAGAATCTGGGCTTGCCAAGCTTCTGTTCCCTCTGCCTGAAATGTACTCCAGCTCCCCATTTGTCTATCTGATCAAATCTACTCACCCGTCAAGATCCCACCTAAATGTCCTTCCTGTGTTTTCTTCCTGGGTTGTAGCCAGGTGACTGGCTCCCCACTCAGTGCTCCCACAGCCCGCGGGCTTATGTGATTGGTGTGTTTCCCTCTTGGTCTGTGCTGTGGTACAGAGCAGCTGTTCAGGGAACACCTGTTAATTTCATGTTCCAGATCCTGGGGGCATAACTGCGGGCGGCACCGATGAACCTCCAATGCTGACCAAGGAGGAGCCTGTTCCGGAATTGCTGGAGGCTGAGGTGAGAGTGTCCAGGAGGCTGGACTCCCAGGTCTTGGAGGGAATGGGGGCTCTGGGGTAGCCAAAGCCTTGGGGGCTGCACTCTTGAGGTCCAGGTGGGAAATGTAGACCTTGGACACAGCTAAAGGCTATAAGGCTGGGTTCTTGGGACTGAAAAGAAAAGGGTGTTTTAGAAACAAAATCCTGCAGGCTGGATTGGGGCTGATTTGAGACCATTAAAAGCCTGAAAAGATCATGGTGCACCTCCAAGTATTTTTTTTTTTTTAATCCTAAGAATGTAATTAGCTTAAGAAAGTCCCCCACAAACTTCTGACTTTTCCCACAAGGACTACCAATACGTTTTCGAGAAATATCAAATATCAACTTCTTTCCCCCAAATGGTGTTGTTGTTGTTTCCGGCGCCCTACTTAATCTGCGTCCTGGGGCCCTGGCCCTGGGCTAGACTCCCGGGTCCGGGAGGGGAGTGGAGTGGAGGCTTTCGAGAAGGCATAGGCTAGGAGGCTGCACTCCTGGGTTTGGGTGGAGCTCATGCCTGTCCACCCTTCCTCTCCAGGCCCCTGAAGCTTACCCCGTCTTTGAGCCAGTGCCACCTGTCCCCGAGGCAGCCCAGGGTGATACAGAGGACTCGGAGGGCGCCCCCCCACTCAAGCGCATCTGCCCAAATGCCCCTGACCCCTGAGAAGCCGGCCTGCCTGTCCTGTCGCCCCAGGGGTCCCTTTGGCTTTTTACAAATAAAGACCCTTTTGTAATTTTGTGTCATGTCATTTCCCCGTCAGGGCTGGGGAGGGTCTTTGGAGACAGTTTTGTCTCACGCTCCATTTCTCAGATGGGGTCACTGAGGCTCTGAGAGGACCTACCTGTAGTCACACCCTGAGTCAGACATGGAAGAGGGGTTTGAGCCAGGACCCTGCCTCCCCAGCACTCCCTCCACCCTGTCCTGTCCCCCTTACCTTTGACCCTTCCTTCAGCCCTCCTGCTCTGGGAATCCCAGGACCCCTTTTCTTCCTGCTCAGCCCTCCCCTGGGCCCAGCAATTACCAAAGCTCTGGGCAGCTAGGCCCGTGATTCCCATTCACACACAGGAACACAGAAGCCCAGAGGGACTTTGGGGCCTGGGATGACCCAACCCATTCCCTGCCCTCAGGAAGCTACAGCATCGTTCCTCCCTGCCTCTGCTTAGCCATTCCTCCACTGGAGCCCCTGCCCACACTTCTGGTTGAATCTTGCTTGTCTTCGGCTCACTCACTACCTTCTCCAGGAAGCCTTCCCCAGGCTCAGTGAGTTTCTCCCCTTCGGGCTCCTACAACCCCGTGTGCTCCTTTCCCTTTGTCTCAGCATTTATCAGGCTGTTTGGGGATGGTTGGTTTGTGTGTCTATCTCATCCACTAGGCTGTAGGCTCCTGAGAGCAGAGCTTGGTCCCAGCCTTGCCTAGCAGCACACTAGGCATAGAGCAGTCATAGCAATTGTTGGGTGAATGAATGAATTAATGAATGGGCTGAGGCTGTCCAGGAAGGCTTCTCTGAGTAGGTGGCACACAAACATGACTCTGAGACATGTACCTCAGTGTGGTATATCTGAAGTCAGAAGTCCTGGTTAAAGTCCTGGCTCTGTTACTCGCTAGCTGTGTGGCTCTATGCTGGCTGTTTCCCCTCTCTGAGCCTTAGTTTGTTCATCTGAGCAATGGGGACAATAACTAGGCCTGATCTGCTGCAGTGGGTTGTGGGAAACTTCAAATAATATAAGGGTACCTTCACTCTCTGCCTGCAAGAGAGTCAGAGTCAGGTGTATTAGCCCTATTTTTATTTTTTTTCCTATTTTTATTTTTAACAAAGGAAGAGACTGAGGTTCAGAGAAGACCAAATTGAAGCTTTAAAGAACTTTTAAAAATATTCAGGGTGTTTCCAGCAGCTTCAGTAGTAATATTTGAGCCAGGCTGGCCAGGGGAGCCAGGTGTGCAGTGATGTGGTACATTCATTTCTTGTTGCTGCCTAACAAATTACCACAATTTTAGTGGCTTAAAACAATGCAAATGTATTATCTTAGCATTCTGGAGGTTAGAAGTCCAAAATTACTCTCAGTCAGTTAAAGTAAAAATGTCGACAGGGCTGGTTCCTTCCAGAGACTGTAGGGAAGCATCTGTTTGCCTGCTTTTTCCAGCTTCTGCAGACCAGCTGCATCCCTTATGGCCCCTCCCTCCATCTTCAGATCCAGCAGCATAGCATCGTCCAAACTCCCTTTCTGTCTCTGCTTCCATTGTCACATCTGCTTCTCTGACTCTCCTGCCTCCCTCTATTAAAGACTCTTGTGATTACATTGGACCCACCTGCATAATCTAGGCTAATCTTCCCAGCTCAAGATTGTTAATTTCATCACATCGGCAGAATCTTATTTGCCATGTAAAGTAACATATTCATAGGGATAAGGCCTGGACATCTTTGGAGGGCCATTATTCAGCCTCAGCACATGTGGTAAAAATCTCAGCCATTTCTAGGGTGTGTGGGTCATCTCGTTATTCCCCTGAATCACCTCATGTGGTGATGAGAGTGCTCTGTAAAATGTAAAGTGCTTTGTATGGATTAGTAGTACAGTGTTAAGGCCCAGAATTCAGGCTCTGGGTTAGAATCTCAGCGTCACCATTCATTCACTGTGTGACCTTGAGCAAGTGACTTAACCTCTCTGTGCCTCAGTTTTCTCATCTGTACAATGGGGATAATAGTAACATCAGCCTGGTGAGATTATTGTGAGGATTAAATGAGGCAATACATGGAGAGAGAGTCCTTGGCTTGGTACATAGTAAGTGCTCAACAAATGGCAGCCGTTTTTCCTATTACCCCATTTTACAGATGAGGATATTAGGGGGTAGGGGTAGAGGCCAGAGACTCACCTGCCAGTGAGACTGGGGAGGAAGAGTCATTTCTGAGTAGGCTTGAAAGGCTGAAGTATGAGTCTTCCCCATTCCTATCCCTCTCCTAGCCCAAGGCCCCAGTCCCCAGGCAGCTGTCCCTTAGCCCAAGCCTGCCCTCACCTTTTCTGTAGCCTACTCTGTAACCTGGTTTAAAAGCCACCTCTTCCATAGCCATATCCCTGACCATCACCTTGCCATGCCATCCCCTTCCGCTCCCCACATCCACACTCTCTTTTTGGAAATTCTTCACCCTTGGCTCTCAGGCCCTAGCCTCCAGTGCTCTCTTCCCCTATGTCACTCTCTCCTTTTCCCGATCCCTTAAATATCTCTCGCTCTGGCCTAGCTCTTTTCATGAACACTTTCCCTGCTAGGTCCCACCTACTCCTTGAATTAATGGTTCCCAAGTCTCTGCCTCCCAGTTCTGCCCCCTACCTCCAGGCTCAGAGAGCCAAATGCCTCACGACATCTCCACCGAGACGTCCCACATATCCTCAGCCTAGCCCTTCTCCCCACCTGTTCCCAGCATCCCCTCTGGGATTCCCCAGAAATGGCCCACAATCCCAGGAGTTGGCTAAGATGGGAGCACCCAGAAGTCAGAGTCAACATCCCATGAGTCACCCTGTCCCGTTAAGTCCTTGTCCTAAATAACCCTCCCACTTGCCCCTTTCTTTAGGGCCCCACTGTTTTGCTGGTAGGCACCAGTGAGTTTCCCTGCTTCGCTCTGGCCCATCAGCAATGCATTGTCCACCCAGCAGCTGGGCGGTCTCGGAAGCCCAAATCTGCCCATGATGCTGCCCGGGGTTAGAACCCTCCAGTCCCGTCATTACCTGCAGGATGGTACCACACTCCGCCTCTTCCTCCCATCCCTGCACAGCTACCCTTGGAACTGCCTATAATCACCCCCAGACACTTTGCTTTTTTCCTCACCTCTGCGGCTTTGCTCATGCTGTTTGCTTGGCCAGGAGTGCCCTTCTCGTCCCTCTTCATCTGGGAGATGGCTTCTTGTGTTTCAAACCTCAGCTTCCTGGTGTGGTCTTCTCTCCTCTCCTCGTGCCCCCTGTCCCCTCTTCTGCCGTTTCCAGAGCATCAGGAATTCTCTTGTGATGGTCGATGTTGCCTTCGGTCTCCAGCACCAGACTGCAAGCTCCATGAAGGCAGGAGAATTCCTTTATTCATAGCAACGTGTATTTATTGTGCACTTACTGTTTGCCGGGTACTGTTCTAGGCCCTGGGGATACAACATAGACAAGATGGAAAAATATCCTTGCCTTCACGGAACTTAGCTTCAGTAAATCAGATTATATGTAGAAAGTTATAAGTACTGTGGAAAAAATAGAGTAAGGGAAGTGGGGAAAAAGCAGATTGCAATTTTAAATAGGGAGGTCAGGGGAGGCCTGACTGAGGAGACATTTGAGGAAAAGGTTGAAGGAAGTGAGGGAGAAAGCCTTGCACATATCTGGGGGAACTGCATTCCAGGAAGAGGGAACAGCCAGTGCAAAGGCCCTGAGGGGGCACATGCCTGGAAATGAGATCAGTGCCTCTGGAGCAGAGGGAGGAGGGAGAGAGTGGTGGGAAGTGAGGTCAGGTCAGCAAGGGCCTCAGCGGCAGGACAGGCACATAACCTGTCATTCAAACCTTGAGGATAAAAGAGGATGTATTAGTAATTATCCCCAGATAACAGGTGAAACGGGATAACCAGGATGTAAGGTTATCCTGCATGGAGGCCATTGTCAGGACTTTGGCTTTTGTTCTGGGTGAGATGAAGAGCTATTGAAGGGGTCTGAGCAGCGGAGTAACATGATCAGACTTAGAGGGCTTTTTCCCTTAATATTTTATTATAGTTTTAAAGTTTACAGCAAAATTGGAAGAATTGTACAGGTAACACTGATGTACCTACCACCTAGATTCTATATAACATTTTACTGTTTGCTTTATCACATAGCCCTATCCATCCATCTAACAACCTTTCTTATTTTCTTGATACACTTCAAAATAAGTTGCAGACAGTGGTATACTTCCCTCTCTACACTTCGGCATGCACATTTTTCACTAGAGTCCAGTATTTATTAATAGGTTTTTCTTTTCCTGTAAAAAGAAAAACTATTCATCTAGTATTCATATAGCAAAACTATTCATACAGCAAAATGCACAGGTGTTAACTGTGATCCAGTGAGCTTCAACAAATATATAATTTGCATGATGCAAGCCCTTATCAACTATATCACTATCCCCCCCCCCCGGAAAGTCTCCTGTTGCCCCTTCCCTGTCCCCAGCTCCCTAGAGACAGCGCTGTTCTGATTTTGGTTTTGATTAGGTCAACCTGTTGCTGAACTTCGCATGCATGGAATGCATGTGCTCCTTTGCATCCATGTCCTTTCACTCAGCATGTTTCTGAGAGTTACCCACTCTGTTGCTTGGATCAGTAGTTTGTTCCTTTCTATCGCTGGGTTAGATGCCATAGACTTGTCTTTGACTAGGATTGCTCTGCTGGGTGGAGAGCAGATGGGTCCAAGTTCTCTGCCTGTTTCTGTTTCCCCGCACAAGCCTGTCAGGCCTAGGGCTCAGAGCCCTGGATGAGTACATCCCAGGGAGATGGATAGCCTTTTCTCAGGGACCTTTCAAACCTCAGCTTCCTGTTGTGGTCTTCTCTCCTCTCCTCGCATCAGTCCCCCAGAAATCTGGGGAGACAGAACGATATCAGAGGTAGGATCTAGGTTTGCCCTAGATTCTGGTTTGCCCAGGACTTTCCATGTTAGCCCTTCAAGTTCCATTCCCGGGAATCCCTCAGTTCTCGGCAAACTGGGATCCCACCACTGCCCCTAGGCTCCCAGGCCCTTTCTCACTCCAGACTACACTTCCTTCCTTCTAAGAACTGATTTTCCTTAAACTCCAAACTGGTCTGCTGCTCCCTTGCTCTAAAACTTCCCATGGCTCCCCATGGCTTTGCCTGGCAACCCAAAGGATATACTCAGCCTATGGCAGTGGTTCTCAAACTTTGCTGCATATTGGAACCACCTGGGAAATTTTGATGTCTGGCTTCTACCCCCAGACATTTTCATTGGTATAGGATGCGACTGGGGCATTGGCTCCACGGGTGACGCTCATATCCTGCAAAGTTTGGGACTCACTGGCCTATGGGTATGATTGATGGGCTTACCTGGTGTTGAATGTGTTGCCAATACTTAAAATTAAGTGATTTCATACAAAAATCTGGCCTCCCGGCTACCTTTGACAAAGCAGAAGTTCTGAGACATTGAGTCTGCTACGAAGCATGGTCATTACCTAGGGGTGTGGGCGTTGGCTGCCCTTGGCGATGGAGCATGTGCTCTCCAGTCCCTAGAGTCCCCACCACCCCTCCACGTCTTGCTCTTCTCGTTCATGTTCATTTGCATGGCCTGCAGGCTAATGTCTGAGCTCTCCAGCCTGGTCCCCGCTCACCTCCTCAGCCTCTTCTTCCAGGATGCTCACCTTGCTTCCTGCCTTCCTGCCACATGGGCCTCATGGTGCCCTTTCCCACCTGCCTTTGCCCATGCAGTTCTTGCGCCAAACTCCTTATCATGGCAGACCAGGCCCTGCTCAGTTGCTCAGTTTGGCCTCTGCCCTCCTCTCTCCCTCCTCCCCCCTGAGCTCTCTAACATCTAACCCATGGAACTTCAAACACACCAAAGCTGGCCAAAGCTAGTTCCCATCTTAGCCCTTGCTGCTCCGTCTGCCTGGGAAACCCTTCCCTTCCTCCCTTCCTCTTTCTTCCTGGCTGATGCCTACTCATCTTTCAGGCCTTGGCTTGGATCTCACCTCCTTCAGGAAGCTCCCGTGATCCTCAAACTAGGTCACGTTCTGGGTTAGTCACCGTACTTCCTCTTTCATTTGACGTGTCACTTTCCCCTGCTAGAGTAAGGCCACGTTGTTCATCTCTGTTGCAGGGCCTCCTGTAGTGACTGGTAAGTAGTAGGCGTTTGTTAGTGATAAATGAATGAAAGACCACCTCCCTTTCTTCACTGGCAAATCCTACTCCTTTTCCTGTTACATTTCTACTATAGCATTCAGCTCTCTGTTCTCCTGGAGACCCAAAACCTCACTGAGGTCAGGTGATCCACTGAGTTTTAGCTCAGGTCCTTCTCACAGTGGGCTGAGTGGGTCCCCAAACCCATCCTGTGGTGTTTGCCCAGTTTCAGAAGGTGTATCTGGAATAGGCATACTCAGCAACGGGTAGACTCCCCACATCCGTTGAAGGCAGGGCTGTGACTGGTTGGTGACCCCCAGGTCCCCACACAGGGCAAGTGAAAGGGCAGAGCACAATAACTTACTTTCCATTCCCTTATATTCGTCTGTTGGCAATGGCTCTTCTGCCTGTCCCCTCCTTTGTTCCTCCAGTCAGCTCTGGGATGCAACTGTGGTGTAGTGAAGGGTCAGGATGCAGAATAGGAATGGAGGTATTCCAGATTCAATTGATTTGTACTAACTGTGTGATCTTGGGAAAGTCATTTCCCTGTCTAGACCTTAGTTGCCTCATCTGAAACATGAAACCAATATTATCTTTTCCATATACAGTAAGTCTCCTACATACGAACCTTCAAGTTGTGAACTTTCAAAGATGCGAATTGCGTTCGCACGTCCAGTCACGTAAATTAGTTCACGTGTCTGGCGTACATTGTCACCTGTGTGCATCCTCTACAAGTGGTTGTGTTTTTGTGTACTTTACAGTATTGTATAGGGTACAGTAGTACAGTATCTTTATTTCAAGCCCAGGATGTCTGGAAGCAAGTGTAAAAGCAGTGGTGTTGTAGCTGGTACTGCTAAGAAGCGCCAAGCTATAATGATGGAAACAAAAGTGAAAATAGGGCTTCCCTGGTGGCGCAGTGGTTGAGAGTCCGCCTGCCGATGCAGGGGACATGGGTTCGTGCCCTGGTCCGAGAAGATCCCACATGCCGCAGAGCGGCCGGGCCCGTGAGCCATGGCCGCTGAGCCTGCTCGTCCGGAGCCTGTGCTCCGCAACGGGAGAGGCCACAGCAGTGAGAGGCCCGCGTACTGCAAAAAAATAAAAATAAAAAAAATAATAATAATTGAGAGAGTGGAGCGAGGTGAAAAGATGGTAGATGTCACTCGTTCTTATAGCATGAATCGTTCAACCATCAGCACAATTCTAAAGAACAAGGACAAGATCATGGAACATGTGAAGTCTGCTGTGCCGAAGATGTCGACAATAGTATCGAAGAAGCGTGGAAAAGTGATGGAGGAGATGGAGAAACTTCTCAGAGTGTGGGTGCAGAATCAGCATCAGCGTCGAGTCCCGCTCAGCTTAATGCTGATTCAAGAGAAAGCTAAAACCCTTTATGAAGACTCAAAGAAGAAACACAGCGAAGAATCAGAGGGTGCATTGTTTAATGCCGGCTGGTTTCATCGGTTCCAGGCTAGAGCCAACCTTCAAAACGTAAAAGGAAGTGGTGAGGCAGCGAGTGCAGATACGGTAGCTGCCCGGGAGTTTCCTGAAACACTTAAAGCAATCATTGATGAAGGCACGTACTGTACTAATGAAGACCTGATGGAATTGGAGGCCCAGAGGAAGGACAAAGAGAGACAAGAGGAAGAAGAGATAACTGAAGAACCGAAGAGATTCACGATGCAGGAAATGGCAAGGGGATTTTCTTTATTTGAGGAGGCACTGTTAGTTTTTGAGGCACAGGACCTGAACGTAGAACAGTACACGAAGGTTGCAGCAGCCGTTCAGCATGCAATCCAGTGCTACCATGTCATCTACAACAAGGAAAAAAGAACTACTACCCAGACATCACTGGATCGTTTTTTCAGGAGGGTTGATATAATTGAATCCAGCAAGGAACCAGAACCTGTGCCATCAACGTTAGGCCTGAGTGAAATTGAAGCTTGCCCTCCGTCTCCTATTGCTGACGATCCTTCAGCTCTACCATCTCCCACCTCTTCTCCCTCTTCCAGTCAGTAACTCTTCTTGCCTGTTCACTTGATACCAGCCCCCGTATGCCAGCTGTTGTAGTGCACTGCTGTACTTTTCAAGGTACTGTACTGTAAAATTGTTTTATTTTTTGTGTTTGTTTGTTATGTATTATTTGTGTGAAAAGTATTATTAACCTATTACAGTACAGTACTATATAGCCAATTGTGTTAGTTGGGGTACCTAGGCTCGCTTTGTTGGACATAGGAACAAATTGGACTTAGGAACATGCTCTCGGAATGGAACTGGTTTGTATTTAGGGGACTTATATAATATATATATATATATTTTTTAATCTTTTCCTCATCTATCTTTGACCCGTGTCGGGAGCAGAGTGAACCAAGTGCAGACCACGCACGGAGAAGATGTAAACCAAATTTTTGTGAAGCGAATAATATTTCCAATCTTTAATTTTTTTTTTTTCTTTTTTTTTTTCAATCTTTAATTTTTAAAATCACCGGTAGGACTACAGGCACTCTGGGAAATGCAGTGCTAAAGAAACGAAAGTAAAAGTCTGTTGTAATCGATTATAACCCCAGCTGAGGTTTTACTGTATCTATTGTAAGATATTGTGAGGGAGCCAGAGAGAGTCGGTTGGGATCAATGAAAACAGCCCTAAATGGGGCGCCAGGGCTCTGGTACAGCTGCCGTGTGACTTCAGTCACCTTGTCTGTAAAATTGGACCCACAGATCCGGCTCCCCTTCCTGCCTTTGGTGAAGGTTCCTGGAAACAAAGGAGGGCAGTGCGCCTCGGAAACGGCCGAGCGCGGGGAGGGCGCCCCGCGGCGAATCAAGCGTTAAGGGCACCGAGCGCCCAGCTCGGGTCCTAGAGAGGCCGCGGCGGACTTCCGGTACGGGCGCTCCGGACACGATTTTTCCCAGGGCTGCGGGGCGCGGGCGGGGGACAGTGCCGCCGAGGTTGTGTCTGCTCTACAGCAGCAGATCAGGGTCACCTAGGCCGGGACCTGCGGACGTGTCCCCTTCCCCCGAGTTCCTGACCAGCATTTTTGACCGTGGGCAGCATCTGGACCCTCTGGGCCTTTGTCTCCCCGGCTGTAATGCCGGCGTGAGGATCCCGGGACTAGCCGATCACAGTCAGTTTCTTTTATTTACTTGCCTCTGGGAATCCACTGTCTCCCCATTATACAGTCCAGGAAACCGAGGCCCAGTAAGAGAATGTGACTTTGGAATGGCAAAGACAAGCTTTCCCACCAGTGTATCTAGTCCGGGCAGAGGCATAGTTCAAAACCACATCCCTTGATTCCTAGCGCTGCTGCTCCAAGAGTTTAAGGACGTTTATGATGAGAGCCACTATTGAGAGCTTAGTCTGTGTCAGGAGCGGTGCATACATACCTCGGGAGATGTCCACATTTTGCAAGTAAGAAAAGTGAGGTTCAGGGCGATTTTCTCCACAGTCATGATGCAGGACAGTGGGTGAGTAGCGAGGGTTATAAACCAGGTTTGTGCAACTTGACTGGCAGATCTGTTTGGGGGAATATTAGCTAACATTGAGTGCTTATGACTGAATCCTTTCATAAGGGGGCAAAAGCTTGCCACAGGGAGATGATGGGGAGCGAGGGATGCTCGCCGACCTGGTTAAGTTAAATAATAGTGGTCCTGGTTCAGGTATCTTTGCATCCTTTCATTTACCTCAAGGAGAAAAAAAATAAGATTTAACCATTTTCTGTTTTTACTAACAACTTTTATTGAGAGATCATTCATATACCATACAATTCACCCATTTAAAGTGTACAATCTAGTGGTTCTTTATTCAAAGAGTTGTGCAGCTATCACCACAGTCAACTTTAGAACATTTTCATCACCCTCAAACCATACCCATTAGCAGTCATCCCCATTCTCCTCCAGCCCTAGACTATCACTAATCTACTTTCTGTCTCTGTAGACTTGCCTATTCTGGACATTTCATATACAGCCATAAGTGGCCTTTTATGACTGAGATAATCTCTTTTTTAAACAAAGTCCAGGCCTTGAGCTCAGAGCTTTGGCCTATAACCATCGCAAGCGAGAATTGAATACCATCGTTTTGATTTTGTTGTATTTATTTTTTACCATTCTAGGGTAAGTGATAGGTACTTCCTGTTTATGGTAGTGATATAAAGTTTCCTTCTTGAATACATGTTTTTCCATTTTAAAAGTTGATATTTTTAAAGGACAAGATTAAGCAAATAGTAGAGATGGTGTACAGGTGTCTGAAGCCTGGGAACATGGGATGTGAATGAAGTTTTGAAAACACTAGGTTGTCTGATTTGAGGCTTTACAGGACATAGTTGGAAAACCACCCTATTATTCCAATTCAATCTCCTAACAGTTCGTAAGAGGAAGTGCATCATTTTACTGATGAAGAAACAGGTATAGGGACTTCGCTGGTGGTGCAGTGGTTAAGACTCTGCACTCCCAATGCAGGGGCCCTGGGTTCAGTCCATGGTCAGGGAACTAGATTCCACATGCATACTGCAACTAAGAGTTCGCATACCACAACTAAGGAGCCTGCGTACTGCAACTAAGGAGCCAGCAAGTCGCAACTAAGGATCCTGTGAGCCGCAACTGAGGAGCCCACCTGCTGCAACTAAGGAGCCCACGTGCCACAACTAAGGATCCCTCAAGTCACAACTAAGGACCCTGCGAGCTGCAACTAAGGAGGCCACCTGCCGCAACTAAGACCCAGCGCAACCAAATAAATTTAAAAAAAAAAAGAAAAAGGAACAGGTATAGAAAAGTTAACTATGGTAACTGGTCCAAGGTCACACAGCTAGTGACAGAACCTAGACTTAACCTAAGGTCTCTTTAATTCCAAAGACTACCTATTAACCAAGTTTGAAAATAAAACTGGGGGTGAGGAATGGAGTAGCAGGCTTGAGAGAGGACTCTAGCCACTAGACCAAAACATGTGGGGACCAGGCTAGTTGTTTTGGGTATCCCTTCAAACAAATAATCAAATATTTTATTAAAAAACAATGCAATTTGTGACTCTAAGCAGAGATTCCATCTCAGGCACTGTTGGGGTTTCTTCCTCTCTCAAGGGCACACCAGAATCCAAGAAGTGTTGCCTGGATAACTAGGGGTGTGTGTATGTGTGTGTGTGTTGGTGCCAGGGAGGGTCTAATCCCTTGTTCATCTTGGCTGCTGTTGGCATCACTGTCCAAGGGACAGTGGTCCTTTAAAGTCCATGGCTTCTGCCCCATACCACATGCAAGGCATCAGAATCTAGGGCTGCCTGAGACTCCTTGTATGTAGGACCCCATGATTCCTGGAATATCAGGCAGCCACCTACTCCTAGGACTGGCTAGTTTCATGGAGCACAGCCTTGGGGCATGTGCCAGGACTCCCTCTCTCCCCTTCCAGGCCTGGGGACTTTTCCATCCCTTGTCATCACCTCCACCAAGACCCTCTGCCTCCCACCCTCCTACCCTTCTTAATACACTTCATATTCTTTCACTGTTGGCTTTAATAGCACATTAAACTCAGAGCCCATTTCCATTTAAACTAGTTTTCTTTTCCTCGAGGGCAAAGAAAGGAGGGAGCTTAATTTTTAAATCTTAACTTTAAAAATGTAGCATACAGAAGACAAACATACTTGGTCCTCCCCTCACATAGCTGTGCATTTCAGCTTGGACCCAAACTTGAAGTTAATCACACCTATCCTCCTTCAAAGGCAGTTAGGGTCCATTGTTATTCAACTTGAGTGAGAATCTCAACCCTCACTCCAAGCAGGTTAGATCTAAGAATAATTTGGGGCCATATAGAACCAAATAGCTAACCCTGAGCCAGGTAATACTCTAAGAAACTACATGCATAACCTCACAAAAATCATTTCAACAACTCTGTGAGATAAGTAGTATTATTGTGTCCATTTTACAGATGGGAAAACTGAGGCACGGAGAAGTTAAGTCACTTGTCCAAGCTCCCCCAGTCAGTAAATAGTAGAGGCAGATGTGAGTCCACGTAGTCTGACTGGAGAGCGTGTGATCTCGAACACAGAGCACAGACTCTGAAGTCAGACTATTTCCTCCATCATCTACAGCAAAATTTTAGTGTTCCCTATTCTTCGCAACTTTCTAATGAAAGCAGGCTTTTTCTTTTTTTTAATTTTTCTTTATTTATTTTTGGCTGCGTTGGGTCTTCATTGCTTTGCACGGGCTTTCTCTAGTTGCGGTGAGCGGGGTCTACTCTTGGTTGCAGTGCACGGGATTCTCACCGCAGTGGCTTCTCTTGTTGCAGAGCACGGGCTCTAGGCGCGCGGGCTTCAATAGTTGTGGCACGGGGGCTCAGTAGTTGTGGCGCATGGGCTTAGTTGCTCCGCAGCATGTGGGATCTTCCCAGACCAGGGCTCGAACCCACGACCCCTGCACTGGCAGGTGGATTTTTAACCACTGCGCCACCAGGGAAGTACGAAAGCAGGCTCTTTTTTTTTTTTTTTTTTTCCTTTTTTTTTCAATTTCAAAATTAAACTCAAAGACCACTGTAAAGAGAGTGTTCCTTTAAAGAAAGGAGTCTCACAGTCTGCTCTAAGGAGACATTTTCTGCCACGGCTTTCAGAGCAGCAAGTGGGCTGAGGGGCTTGGAGTTTGGGGGAAAGGAGATGGGGATCCTTGAACCTTGTGGGGAGCAAGGACATGATGGTAACAGTGGCTCCCATTGACTGGGTCTTCCTAACATGCCAGGCCCTAGGTTAAGTGCTAGATAGAGGGGTATATGTAATGTGTATGTTTACATGAGACACACGCTAGAGGTCAAGTTTTTATCCACCGCCCTACTCTACACTTCTAGATTTTTAGAGGGGAGTTTTTTTAGAGATCACTTCATACCTCCTAATTTATAGGTGAGGAATCATTTCGGTTCATTCCTCAACAGCCATGGAAGTTCTGTCCTATGCTGGGCCCCATGCTGAGCTCTTAGGAAAGATAGAAAAGAACAATTCAAGGTGTTAGCAATAGGAATCTCTGGGTGGTAGGAATATAGTGTTACTCTTATTTTTTCTTATCTGTATTTCTGTACTTTCTTTCTTTCTTTCTTGGCCATGCCGTGTGGCTTGTGGGATCTTAGTTCCCTGACCAGGGATCGAACCTGGGCCCTCAGCAGTAAAAGCGCAGAGTCCTAACCACTGGACCACCAGGGAATTCCCTGTATTTTCTTTTTCATAATAAAATAAAAATAAGTTCCCCCCCCCCATTATGCCCCTACATGTACCGTACTCTTTCTCCAGTTTAAATGATTACACACCTCAAAACCCCATGGTGGGAGAAATTCCAGTTAAGGAATTCAAGACCTTGTACTAGAGAGGTGTCCTCCTAATTCACATGGCAGCTGCATCTGCAGTCCCATCATGACACCCCACTTTCCTCCTCTCAAATCCCCAATGGGCCCAGGAATTGGCATCTGAACCCAATTTTCCATAACAGTGATTCTCAGTGGGGCCTGAGCATTCAGAAAAGCATAGGGCAGATTTGATTGTCATAATTTCTGAGGCCGCTACAGGCATGCAGTTAGCAGGAACGAGGGACGGTGGTCATCCTGTAATTCACCAGGCAGTGTCCACAGCAAAGGTCATGCCCAGAACGCCAGTGGACTCCTGTAGGCTGACCTGGTGGCCTGGGAGGTGTTTGGGCCTGGAAATACTGCCCGACTGGATCATGCCTACCCAGCTGATCAGATCTAACCTCTTGGGAAGTTTGAAAGCCAGACCCAGAAAAAGTGAACTGAAACAGCAGGGGCCATGAGAGCCCATATCAGGAGTCTGGTGGGGTCACTGTGCTGGGAGTGAATGTGCCACTTCTAAGGAACAAGGACGTTCCAGGGACCCCATGACTACCGTGGGTCTCAAAGGGCATGACCAATGTCCCAGGTGTCTGTGAGGCTCCACCATAAATGCTCAGCAGCTACATGGGATATACAAGCCTATGAAAAATCCTACACATTTTTTTCTTTTACTGAAAGTTACTGAATAGGCATAGAGTGGCATTTTAAATATTTTCAAACTACTTCCTCTATTAATGGATATTCTATATACCCTTCCTTATTTTGTTGAGATGTTTTAGGATTCATTCTTTCTGTGGGTTATTTTGGGATAGGTAGCATGCCCTCTGAGAGGGATATTCTTCTATGGAATGTTTGTTGCCTTTTTAATTTTTACAGCTCCAGGTCCCAAGGTCATAACAAGGAATGATTTGAAATTTGTGTGAACTGGATCTGAAATCCTCAGAGTTGCCTATAAGTTGAACAGAAAGAAGTAAATTCACATATTTAAGTGTTTGGATAAGTAGACTTTGTGACTGGGGAAGTATTATACCCCTGAACAACATCTAGCTAAATATTTTGTTCAATATATAATTTTTGTTAATTAAAATAATTAACGTTATAGGCTCAGAGAGGGAAAGCAATTGGCTCAGAGTCACACAGCAAGTTAGTGCAAAGCTAGAACTACAACTTTGGTTCCTTATCTTGAAGCTCAGTGCTCTTTCCATTCGTTCTCTCCCCATGACTGTTGACTCACAAAGCTATGGGCAAGGAGGAAGTTTGGCTTAAGAGTGAAGCTGGGGGAATTCCCTGGCAATCCAGTAGTTAGGACTCTGCACTTTCAGTGCCGAGGGCCTGGGTTCAATCTCTGGTCCGGGAACTAAGAACCACGCAAGGCACGCAATGTGGCCGAAAATATATATCAGATAAAATTTTAAAAAGAGTGAAGCTGAAAAGAAAAGGAAGATGAAGTATAGGTCATAACAGGAAGGCAAACATCTTAATGCTTTTTTTGTTGTTGTATCAGTATTCTATTGTTGTAGCAAATTACCACATATTTGGTGGCTTAAAATAACATAGATTTATTATCTTACAGTGTTGGAGGTCAGAAGTCCAACATGGGTCTCACTGGGCTAAAATCAAGGGGTAGGGAGCGCTGTGTTCCTTCCAAGGCTCTCGAGGAGGATCCGTTTCCTCACCTTTTCCTGCTTCCGGAGGAACTCCATAGTCCTTGGCTTGTGGTCCCCTTCCCCCTTCTTCAGAGCAGCAATGTTGCATCTCTCTGACCATTCTTCCACAGTTACGTCTCCCTCTGACCATAACCAGAAAAGGTTTTCCAATTTAAAGGACTCGTATGATTACACTGGCCACCTGGATTATCCCGGATAATGTCCCTGTCTCAAGGACTTCAGTTTAATCACATCTGCAGAGTCCCTTCTGCCATGTAAAGTAACAGATTCAGAGGTTCTGGGGATTAGGATGTGGACATTTTAGGACATTAGACAAAGGCCATTATTCTCCCTATCACAGTTATGAAATATCATGCATAGACATTCATAGAGAAATAGCTTAACATGATATTATAGGACAAAATACCCTCATAACCACCACCCAGAACCAGAAATAAACATTGCCAGAATCTTGGCAAGAACTCTTCCCTCAATCTTGTTGTTTTGGTTGCATTTGCCTAAGAATTTTTGTCCGTTTATCTGAAACATTTTTGTCACTTTATGTGTTTCCTATAAATTGCTTATAGCTAGATTTTAAAGTCATTTAGTTTCTGCCTTATAGTAGGTTAATCAGTCTGTTCATATTTATTGTAATAAACAATATACTTTTTTCTTTCTACCTTATTTTACATTTACTAGTTATTTTTCATTAATGTTTTCCTGTTTGCGTTTTTTTTTAACTTTTGTTGACTTGGTCAAGTTTCTATTTATTGCCGTCCACCCTCCCCTTTATTAAGCTGCTAGTGTTTATCTTTTCTTTCCTAGCAATCACAATTATTCTTAAATTGTTGTATCAGTACATGGTAATAATCCTACCCCTTCACCAAAATGTTTTACTTGCCCATTCCCACACAATCTCCTGAAAGATGATACCTTTAGAATGCTGTTAACTTCCCCACTCTCCCTACTCCTGGAGTTTTACTAAGATAGTTTACAGGGGTTCTTTTTTGTTCTACTCTATTATTAGGTTTTTCATTAAAGTTCATGACTTCTGCAAAAGAATCCTTACTTAATACCTAAAGCACAAATTCCCAGTCTATCTCCTACCATTTAAACCGAACTATATATATCGCAAGCTTTGTTGCTCACCTCTGCTACCCCATCTCTTCCTCTTGCATTATCATGAGCTCTCAATCAGTATTGAGAGAGTTTCTTGAGCACTTCCCTCAGATAGGCATGCACATGATCCATGCACTGAATCCTGTAGGTTAGCAGATGTCTTTCTTTTGCCCTGGTTGAGAAGTGACATGATGACTTGCTTTGATTTTTGGGTTACATTCCTTTTCTCTTAGCAGTCTGTATTCTACTGTCTCCTAGCTCATAGGATTGCAGATGGGTGGTCTTAAACTAGTCTGATTCTTGCTCCTTTATAAGTAACCTAGTCTTTCTATCTGGAAGCTTGCAAATTGTAGTGGTTGTTGTTGTTTTCTACCTCTGGAATTTAGGAATTTCATCAGGATATGTCTAGATGTTTATCTTCATTCATGTCAGTCTTTTAATCTTCAGACTCAAATTTCCCTCTCCACCTGTTACTTTTCTCTCCTTTGGGGACTCCTATTATTTGTGTGTTAAGTCTTCTGGATCTGTCCTTCAAATTTACATTTAATGGTATGATTTCTTTTCCCTTGTATTTTTGATGTGTTGTAAGATTTCTTCCAGTATCTTTGAGTCTCTCATTACTGACTGTGCCAATTACCAAGTATGTCTATTTTAATGATAAATTCAGGCATTGAAGAAATAACCACAGAATGGGTCTATGGGCCACCTAGGCCCACTGAATTGGCCTGGAGTTAAGATTCCATCTATCACCTGGCTGCTGTAAGCATCTACTTTGACTGGTGGATCACAGTGGCATTTTGGGTCCCTAGGAATGTGTCCATTAGAGCCAATGTCTAATAACCCATGAAGGGTCTGGATAGTTCCTTTTACCCAGTGCACACCCTAGTAAAACGGCCACAGGTCCCTTTGGGGAAGGCTTAGGGAAACACTTATGATGAATACTTGCAGCAATGGTACAAGGTCCTTCCTCAAGGAGACTTAGCATCACCCTCAGTTAAGCGACTCTAGGTCTATGATTGACTTGGGTCTGCGAACTAGTGACAGGCTATGATTCTCCACTGTGACAACTCAAATCAGAATTTTGGCTACCAGACCTAGGGTTTCTCCTGTAGATCAAGCAGAAGAGAAACACTTCCAGAATGGTGGAGTGAGGACCTCTGAAAATTCACTCCTTCATAAAAACCAGAAGAACTCTGGCTAAAATGGTCAAAATAAGCTTTTTCAGAACTCTGAAAATTAACCAAAGCCTAGCTACAACCCAAGGAGCATTTACTCCAGAAAAACAGCTGTGCCCTAGCGAGAACAGTGAACTTTGTGCAGTTTTAACTTGCCTTAGTCCCATTCTCCTCCTCACAGGTTCACAGAAACCTTGAAAACTAAAAGCCTCACAACTAAAGGAATTGTGAAAACCCGTGCTTAGTAGCCACAGGAGGGGGAACAGGTTTGAATCTCCGTAACAGCTCCATTCCCAGAGAAGTATCTCTGTTTGGTAGCTCTCTGAAAAGCTCTATTCTCAGAGTTTGTCTTTATTTGACCCGACTCAGAACTCTCCCTGTGCTACAGCCATATCCCTAGGGATAGGTTGAAACATCCCTAGTTTAAAACAATCAGTGGCCATTGTTTAATATCACAGCAGCCTGAGATGGTGATACCAGTTTTGGGATAACGAGAGGCTGGACCTCAGTCCCTGGTTGGGGAACTAAGATCCCGCAAACTGTGCAGCACGGCCAAAAAATTAAAAAATAAAAACTTAAAAAAAAAAAGAGGCTAGCGACTTCCCTGGTGGCACAGTGGTTAAGGCTCTGCGTTCCCAATGCAGGGGGCCCAGGTTCCATTCCTGGTCAGGGAACTAGATCCCACGTGCATGCTGCAACTAAGAGTTCGTGTACCACAACTAAGGAGCCCACATGCCGCAACTCCCTAAGGAGCCTACCTACTGCAACTAAGACCCGGCGCAACCAACTAAATAAATAAATATTTAAAAAAAAAAAAAAAAAGAGGCTGGACCAAAAAAAACACAAAAAAACTTAAAAGGAAAAACTAGGGAATGAAATATCCATAGAGGGCTTTGAAAAGCCCTGACACATTCCTGGGAATCCCTATAAGGTCACAAGCATGAGTAGGGCTGTATGCACTCAGGAAAGACCTGAGAAGACCCTAAGCTCTTACCTCTAGCTGACCTTGATGCTCTGTGCAAGCAGGAAGTGGAAGTTAAAGCAGTGTTGTGCACACACACACACACAGAGCCCCTCAGAAAAGGCTAGGAAATTTATTGGTTGAATGCATTAGAGGAAATCTCTGTCCAATCATTAGCTGACCACTAAGCAAGCTAATCGAGCACAGACTTCAGTGGCCATGCGCAAAGAATGCAGTCTTTACAGAATTCATCTAGGAAAGTTCGTAAACAGCAGCAACAACAACAACAAAGCCTGAGGAGGGGTGGAATCAGATTTTTGGAGTTGCCACCTTATAATATTTAAGATGTCACTGTCAGTAAAAAAAATTATGAGACATGCAAAGAAACAGGAAAGTATGGCCCATACAAAGGAAAAAAAGGAATCAAAAGAAACTGTCCCTGAGGAAGTTATCAGACAAAGTCTTTAAATCAGATATTATAAATATATTCAAAGAACTAAAGGAAACCACGCCTAAAGAATCAAAAGGAAGTGTGGGAATGATGTCTCACCAAACAGAGACTATTAATAAGCATATAGAAAGATTAAATTTATATTAAAAATGTGCATGTATGTATGTGTATACACATGCATACATATATATATATATATCTCAAATAGAAATAGAAATTTTGGAGCTCAACAGTACAAAAGTACAATTGAAAGATTCACTAACAGGGCTCAATAGAGGATTTGACTTGTCAGAAGAAAGAATCAACACACTTGAAGACAGGTCAATTGCGATTACCCAGTCTGAGGAATAGAAAGAAAAAAGAATGAAGAAAAAGGAATGGAGCCCCCAGACACCTGTGGGATACCATCAGATGTACTAATATACATATAATGAGAGTCCCAGATGGAGAGAAGAGAAAGGGGCAGAAAGAGTGTCTGGGGACTTCCCTGGTGGTGCAGTGGTTAAGAATCTGCCTGCCAATGCAGGGGACACAGGTTCGAGCCCTGCCCCAGGGAGATCCCATCTGCCACGGAACAACTAAGCCTGCATACCACAACTACTGAGCCTGCGCTCAGAGCCCACAAGCCACAACTACTGAAGCTTGTGCACTGTAGGGCCCGTGTGCTGCAACTCCTGAGCCCACGTGCTGCCACTACTGAAGTCCTCGCACCTAGAGCCCATGCTCTGCAATGAGAAGCCACCACAATGAGAAGCCCATGTACCACAACTACGAGTAGCCCCTGCTCACTGCAACTAGAGAAAGCCCACATGCAGCAACCAAGACCCAAACGCAGCCAAAAAAAAAAAGTATTTGAAGAAATAATTTCCCTGAATTTGATGTTTTAAAAAATTAATCGGGGCTTCCCTGGTGGTGCAGAGGTTAAGAATCCACCTGCTAACCCAGGGGACGCAGGTTCAAGCCCTGGTTGGGAAGATCCCACATGCCACAGAGCAACTAAGCCTGTGCACCACAACTGCTGAGCCTGCACTCTACAGCCCACGAGCCACAACTACTGAGCTCACACGACATAACTACTGAAGCCTGCACATCTAGAGCCCATGCTCCACAACAAGAGAAGCCACTGCAATGAGAAGCCCACGTACTGCAACAAGGAGTAGCCCCCGCTCGCCGCAACTAGAGAAAACCCATGCACAGCAACAAAGACCCAACACAGCCAAAAATAAATAAATTAAATAAATAAATTAAAAAATTAATCTACACAGCCAAGAAGCTCAAAGTAGGATAAACTGAGAGATTCACATCTAGACATATCATAATCAAACTGTTGAAAGACAGAGAGAATACTGAAAGCAGCAAGAGAAAAAACGAATCATCATATACAAGGGATCTTCCATAAGATCAACAGCTAACTTCTTATCAGAAACTATGGAGGCCAGAAGACAGTGAGATAACATATGCAAAGTGCTGAAAGAACAAAACTATCAACCAAGAAATCTATACCCAGCAAAACAATCCTTCAAAAAAATAAAGGAGAAATTAAGACATTCCCAGATAAACAAAAATGGAGAGAATTTGTTCCTAGCAGACCTACCTTACAAGAAATTCAGAGGGACTCCTTCAGGCTGAAATGAAAGGACTAGACAGTAACTCAAATCCACATGAGGAAATAAAGAACATCAATAATGGAAACTATATAAGTATATAGAAAAGACAGTATAAATATATTTTGTTTATAATTTTTATATTGTAAAGACAACTGCAAACATTGTAAAACAATATACCCCAATAAAATTTAAAAAATAATAATTTAAAAAAAGACAACTGCAAAAAGCAATAATTGTAAAATTGTGTTTATGGGCTTATAATAAATAAAGATGTAACATGTATGACAATAATAGCACAAAGGAGACTTCCCTAGTGGTGCAGTGGTTAAGAATCCGCTTGCCAATGCAGGGTTCATGGGTTTGAGCCCTGGTCCGGGAAGATCCCTCATGCTGCAGAGCAACTAAGCCCGTTCATCACAACTACTGAGCCTGCGCTCTAGAGCCCGCGAGCCAGAACTACAGAGGCCTGCGAGCCACAACTACAGAAGCCCACGCACTGAGAGCCCATGCTCCGCAACAAGAGAAGTCACCGCAATGAGAAGCCCATGTACCACAACGAAGAGTAACCCCTGCTCACCGCAACTAGAGAAAGCCCACACTCAGCAATGAAGACCCAAAGCAGCCAAAGATAAATAAGTAAATAAATAAATAAATTTAAAAATAAAAATAATAGCACAAAGGAGGAGTGAGAGAAGGGAGCTATATAGGAGCAAGTTTTTATATACTACTGAAATTAAGTTGGCATTAACATGAACTAGATTGTTTTTTTTTTAAATAAATTTATTTTATTTATTTATTTTTGGCTGCATTGGGTCTTCGTCGCTGCATGTGGGCTTTCTCTAGTTGCAGTGAATGGGGACTACTCTTCATTGTGGCACGCAGTCTTCTCATTGCGGTGGCTTCTCTTGTTGCAGAGCGCGGGCTCTAGGCACATGGGCTTCAGTAGTTGTGGCACGTGGGCTCAGTAGTTGTGGCTTGCAGGCTCTAGAGCACAGGCTCAGTAGTTGTAGTGTGTGGGCTTAGTTGCTCTGTGGCATGTGGGATCCTCCCAGACCAGGGCTCAAACCTGAGTCCCCTGCATTGGCAGGTGGATTCTTAACCACTGCACCACCAGAGAAGCCCAACTAGATTGTTTTAAGTAGATATGTTAATTGTAATTCCCAGGGAAACCACTAAAAAAGTAACTCAAAAGAACAGAATAAAACAACAAGGGAATTAAAATGGACTACTAGAAAATATTTAACACAAAAAGAAAGTGGTAGTGGAGAAACATAGGAACAAAAAAGAAAAGAATTATAAATAACAAATAGCCAAATGACAGATATAAATCCTATCTATTAGCAATTGCATTAAATGTAAATGGACTAAACATTGCAGTCAAAAGATAGAGATTGGCAGAATAGATTTTAAAAACCCAACGTGATCCAACTATATGCTGTCTTTATAATCAATGATATCAATAGGTTGAAAGTAAAAGGATAAAAAAAGATATGCTATGCAAAAGCAACTATAAGAGATGTGGAGTGGCTATACTAATTACCAGACAAAACAGAATTTAAAACAAAACTTGTTACTAGAGACAAAAGACATTTTATAATGATAAAAAGGTTGATCCCTCAGGAAGACATAATAATTATAAACATGTAAGTACCTAAAAACAGAACCCCAAAATACATGAAACAAAACCTGACATAATTGAGGGGAGAAATAGACAATTCAACAAAAATAGTTGGAGACTTTAATACTGTACTTTCAATAATGGATGAAATAACTAGACAGAAGGTCAAGAAGGAAACAAATCCAACAATAGTGGAGTAGGCTTCCCATTTATTTCATTGCTAGGGACAGTGAACAAATACCATTGCCAAAGATCTCTGCTAGCCAAGAAATCAGATTGCCTGGTGGTCCCTGCTGCCCTTTACAGTTAATGTGTCCACCTTATCTGGATCCCATGATACCCACTGATAGCAGGGGGTCCAAATAAATGGTGCTACCCCCTACAGTCATACCTGGCCTACAGAGAAAAATACCCAGAGAGCTTTTCACACATGGAGATGCTCCCTTCAGTGTTTTAGCAAAGGAATTGTCTCTGGGTCCTCTCACTGAATACAGTTGACAGGTTACACATGATAAATCAGTCTATCACCCAAGCCTTTGGATTCTCTCTTCTATGTGATGCCAGGAGAACTCTACTTCACTAAATTTCAGCCAGCTAACCAAGTAACTTCTCAGTGCCAACTTCAGGTGTGTGAGCTAGCACAGTAAATCTGGGATCTTTAGTAAATACACCCATATAAGTGACTGTGGCCCTATCTCGTGTTATATTCTACCCTCATTGGTCTAACACCCTTAGAATCCATTCTCACTCCTGAGGTTTCTGCCAACATATTAGCAATGTATTGCTATTCTTTCGATGTGTAAGCTGTTTCTTCCTGGATCATGGTGTGTACCCGTCTTCCTGAAATGTGTTGAGACTTGACCCTTGTTAAAGGCTTAGAGGCAACAGGGTAGTTGTGGTGAATTTTGAGTGGAATGAGCACCCCCTTTCAAGGCATTTGCCCCAGGTGAGGTTTTCACAGGGTTTTCAGACAGAGAACAGCTAGTCTCATCAGACACAGAAGAGCAAGCTACTTCCACCGGCAAAGGAGACTCAGAATGACTTGGGAGTTCGCTATTGTCTGCTTCATCTGATTCCAACCAGATGCACCCTGCCGAATTTCTGGACCTTATTCTTTCCTGATTGATACCCTAGTTTTCCCATGACAGATTTGATAAGAGTGTGAATTCAACTGTCCTTATAAATCATCAACTTACACAATTACATTTTGTGTTTGACTTTTAGCAATATCAGCCCTGGGTCTACATAATTAAAAGATAGTTTTAGGACTGTCATGTAAGTATCCTGGTTCTCAGATTGTGACTTGTGCTGGAAGTGAAGAGACCCGAGTTTGTCATTTTCTCTCTGTAATCACCCAAGTGCACTGCAAAGAATCCATCCTACACCACAGGTCTGAGTCATGACTACTGCTGTAGGAGTCAAGGACAGCAGCCAGTTGGGCTCCCAAGGCATGAGCTTCAGTTGGCATCTCATCACAGTCAACCACAGGCAACAGTTTGATTAACTGTGATGCCACTGCATACCGTGGATTGCTAGCATCCCATTTCCCATTGGTTAGGAGCTCAGCACTGTGCTCAAACTCAAGGGTATGACCACATCATTGCAAAATCCCATCTTTGTGAGTCTTTCTCCTGGGACCATCCCAGTACCAATTATTATATCAATCAAGGTCTAACCAGGAGAAAGAAGCCACAATGGGAAAATTTAACATAAACAATTATTAACAGGGGATTGGAATAATAGGGAATTGGCTAATTAGAGCTAAAGACAATTCTAAAGAATACAGAAACAGGGGTGTTAAGATCAGCTACTCTCTCTAGGACTGAGATGGAGAGCCCAAGGAAGAGTCCTCTCCCACCAGGCTGAGATCCAGACTTCACTTGAAAGGGCATGGCAGAGAAGTCGCTGACTGCCTCACCAATGGGACTTCCTGGAAATTTGCCCTCTGGGGTGCCATGCATGAAATTTCATGTCATGCATGAAATTTGCCCTCATGGGGTTCCAGCACTGCTGGAACCAAGATTGTAGGAAGTGTTCTGTACAGGAACCCAGTGCTGGAGAGAGCTTTGCCAGTACAGGGATCAAGCACTGTATAAAGTCATACCATTGTGCAGTCAAGAGCCAGATGTATAATCAGGGAGAGCCCAGTGCTGGAGAAAGCCGCACCAAGAATCAAGCACTGCTGTCATTAGAGAAGGTGCACTCGGTAAGAGCAGAGTGCTGGAGGAAACCAGACTGCTGCCAACGTCAAGCGCTGGAGAAAACCAGACTGCTACCAAAGTCAAGCGCTGGAGAAAGCTTGCTCTGCCGGAGATCAGTGCTAGAGAAAGCCTCGTGAGGTGCAAAAGAAGTCTGAAGCGTCAAGAGTCCACTCACTGCAAAGTCAGCTTGTGGTCTGGGGTCTGTGGTGACCACGTCGGGGTAGAGAGGGTGCAGCAAGGTGGTTGCAAGTTGGGGGCTGCGAGCTCCTCAAAGGACTCCTCACTCTCACACACATCTAAGGCAGGGAACCACTGGATGTGCCCCTGCAAAACTGTGCAGCAAGCGCAAGAAAAAAAACAAACCTCAACAGCATCAGAGCCAGGAAAAGCATCCCCTTCCTCTTTCAATGTCCCTCTAGCGCCCTCTACTGACAAAGCTTAACTGCCAGGAGAAACGCATAAATAGTCCAGTCCAGTATCTCAGAGCAGATACTAGAGCCTGAATTTGGAGCTGAGAGGCAATAAATTGAAAACTGTCTTAGTGGCAGAATCCCCACATAGGGTCTCTGACCCACAGACTGGGGACCAATATGGCAAGGAGGGCTAAGTGAAAGTCCCACTTCCTACAAAGACAGCAAACCAGTAAAAATACCACATCCCTGGGAGAAGTGCAGAGATTCATGCCAAAGAATTGAAAGAAGCAGGGGTAGTGAGACCTATCACATACCCATTTAACCCGCCAGTCTCTCCTGTGCAGGAGTCAGATGGAAAATGATGGTGGACCTTCATGAACTTAATCAGGTGACACTTGCAATTGCAGCTGCTGTCCCAAATTTAGTACCTTTCCCCTGGTATTTGGTATGCGGCTATCAACTTGGTTTTTCTTCCATACCAGTAGGCAAGGTTCACCAGAGCGGTTTCCTTTTTAGCTGGCAAGGCCACCATGTAACTTCAGGTGGCCTCAGGGCTCTGTCAGTTCCGCTCTGCCCTAATAGAGTCTGTAAAGATCTTAATCATTAACATCCCACAAAACACCACAGTGGTCCACTATATTGACAACATTACTGGATCTGAGGAGCAGCAAGTAACAAGTACTTTAATTGCCCTAATAAGACATATGCAAACCAGAAAGTGGGAGATAAGCCCCACTAAAGATTCAGTGAAGTTTCTGGAGATGCAGTGGCCTAGAGTATGAAAAGGTATCTCCTCCAAGGTGAAAGACAAGTTGCTCCTCATACAACCTACTCCCCCTAAAAGAGGCCCAGTGCTTGGTAGGCCTATTTGGATTTTGGGGGCAGTATACCTCATCGATAGAGTCACCTGGGAGGTGCCAGTTTTGAGTAGGGACAAGAGCAAGAGGAGGCTCTGTGACATGTTCAGGCTGCATTACAGCTGCCCTATCTCTTGGTATTTATGATCCCCCAGAGCCAGTGATACTCCAGCAAGCACCAAAAGCAGAATCAAAGCACAGACTCATAGGACTTTTGATAAGTGTAGGCTCTTTTCTGTAGATAACTTTTCTGCTTTTCAGCAAGAGTCTCTGGCTTGCTATTGGGACTTGGTAGGAACCGACCACCTAACAAGGTAACATCAGGTGACCATGCAACCTGAGCTTCTCATCATGAATGGGGTGTTGTCTGACCAACCCAACCACGAGGTTGGGTGTGCACAGCAGCAATCTATCATCACTTGATATAAGAGATCAGGCTTGGAAAGGTCCAGAAGGTGCGAGCCATTTACAGGACCAGGTGGCTCCTGTTGCATGGTCTTCTCTCCCTCAATCACTGGCTATGACCTTCTGGGGTGTCCCTTACGCCCAGCTGACTGAAGACTCAAGCCTGTTTACAGATGGGTCTGGCTGATAGGCCGTTATGACCTGACAGTGGACAGCTACAGCCCCCGCCCCCCAGCTGGGTGAACCTGGAGGACAGTGGTGAAGAAAAGTCCTCACAGTGGACAGGACGTCGAGCAGTGCGTTTTGGCTGTTGACTATGTCCGGCATGAGAAATGGCCAGAAGTACGGACCTATGCTAATTCATGTGTCAGATAGGATTTCCTTCCTTTTCAAGGCTGAATAATATTCCATTGCATGTATATACCACATTTTGTTTATCCATTCATCTGTTGTTTCTGTCCCTTGACTATTGTGAATAATGCTGCTATAAACATGGGTGTTCAAATATTTTTTTTGAGACTCTGCTTTCAATTCTTTTGGATATATACCCAGTAGCAGTGGAATTGCTGGATCTTTTTTGAGGGCCCACCATACTATTTTCCATAGCAGCTGCACCATTTTACATTTCCACCAACAGTGAACAAGGGTTTCAATTTCTCCACACCCTCACCAACATTTATTTTCTGTTTGTTTTTTTTTTAATAGTAGCCATCCTAATGAGTGTGAGGTGGCATCTCGTGGTTTTGATTTGCATTTTACTGATAATTAGTGATGTTGAGCATCTTTTCATATGCTTGCTGGTCAGTTTGTGTATGTTCTTTCGAGAAGTGTCTTTTCAAGTTTTTTGCCCATTTTTCAGTCAGGTTGTTTGTTTTATTGTTTTTATATTGTGGGAGTTCTTTAGATAGCCTGAATGTTAATCGCTTATCATAGAATCCAGGGATCTTTTTGATGAGACCTGTAGATCGGTATTTTTTAAAGCTCCTTCGCGTGTCCTCTCTTAGGAAATGAGACAGTGTGTTTAAGTTAGTTCTCATCAGGACAAATGGGTATATCATCCTATAGGAATAGAGCGTGGAAATTTCCTACCGGGTTACTATATGTATCCATCAGTGCTGTCCAGTCATGGTAACCCTGTTCTTCCAGGGTCACTGGACACACAGTTCCCTGGGTCTATTCTTTCCTCCTTGCACAGATAGGAATGAGTTCATATTTATGCCTTATAAATAGAGGAAGAATAGAAGAAACAAAATTTCCATATATTAACACTCTCCTACTTATAAAAAGCATCAAGATTATACATATATCTATTCTCATCACCTTTCTTTATCTAAGAAAGGCAGTACAACTACCTTTTTGAAGACTTGATATTAACTATACTTTGGGGTAGCTTAGGGTCTCACAGCCTTTCCCAGATATTTCCCTTAAGCATAACGATCGTCATATTTTTTAGGGTGCTCAAATCGTTACAGGTTGGACAATGGCCGTCCATTTACTTAGTGTCTTTCTCTTAACACTACCCCTGACATCCTTGAAAATATCCTTGCTTTCTGGCCTCAACAGGATGCTTGTAGACCCATCCTGATTTTTCTTGTATCAAGAAATGGAATCCACTAAAAAAAAAAAAAAAAAAAAAAAAAAAAAAGAAATGGAATCCACTACCCTCCTAGGACTCCTGGTTATTTTAATGGTAAATAATATGACACCAACATCTGGGCATTAGGGGTATACATGAGAGTTAGTAGCGGGGTACTGGACCTCACCTGGTAGAAAGAAGTGTTCTTTCAGGTACAGGTTTTTTGGTTTTTGTTTGTTTTGTTTTTTGTTTTTGTTCTTTGCTGTGCGGGGCAGCTTGTGGGATCTTAGTTCCCCAACCAAGGACTAACCGGGGCCTTCGGCAGTGAAAGTGTGGAGTGCTAGTCACTGGACCGCCAGGGAAGTCCCCATTACAGGTTTATATGGATCTTTCCAATTTAACATATCGCTGCTGTGCCCTGCCTTCCTGACAGTCTGTAGCTACCATGATGCTGCCCTTACTATTATCCCCACCCGATAGCTGAACAAACTAAGACTTTGTAAGAAGTTATGTAACTTGCCTGAAATCACTGCAAATAAGTGTAGAGCTGCCCGGCTCTATCAAATTTCAGAAACTGAGCTCCCACAGGGCCCAGCCTCCACCTCTGCCCGCTGTCAGAAATACATCGTTTACAAAGACTTTCCACCAAGTTGCCCCATTTAGAACTCCCAAGGCAGGGTCTTCCTGGTCTTGGCTGGGTTGAGGAGAAGAGAAAACACTACAGCTTCTTCTTTCTTCACTGCAGGATTCAGGAGTGAGGATGACCAGGAGAGCCCTCCACGAGAAAGGCCTGAAAACAGAGCCCCTCAGGCGGCTCCTTCCCAGGAGGGGCCTCCGGACAAACGCCCGGCCCAGTTCTGCGGTGCCTCAGGATCCCAGAGCTCCCGTGGGAGGAAGCAAGGCCCCGAGGGCACCGAGGACGACCCCCCAGGGGAAGGGGAGGTGAGCCGGCTCCCCAGGCAAGGTGAGGCCCTTAGGCTTCCCTTGGCCGCCCCAAGATCCAGCCACCCACCCGTGCCCCCCGAGGGTGCAGAGAGCTTCCCAGCTCCACAGCCACCGCGGGATCATCGAGGGCGAGTGGCCCCAGCCTGACCCGAACCTAAGGCCATAGCACCCATCTGGCTTGCCACTGACACCCGCTCAGAGCGGGCTCGACCACACCCCAAGTGTGGGAAGGGCTTCGGGCACAATCGTACCACATCGAGCGCCTGAGGACGCATCGCAGCCAGAGGGTCCGGAGTGCTGGGTGCGCGCCCGGCCTCCACCCCGGGAGGGGCTGCACGGGAAGCCGAGGCCCGGGGAGGCAGCACAAGCGCAGAGACCCTGCGTCACACGCGCATCTCTCCACCCCCTCCCTACTGCCTCCCCCGAAGGCCTACGGATGCCCCGCCTGCGGGTGGGTTCCGTTGATCCCTGGAGGATCTGCAGCAAGACCTCTCGGAGGGGCCCCCGGGGGCCGGAAGCCTTCCCGCCCAGGCGCCCGCCTCGCCCACGTGGGGATGCGGAAGGTGGCCTGGGCTGGCTGGCGGGGAGCTCACAAAGCTTCTGAGCCGCCCCCAGCAGACCCCACCTGGAGAAGGCCCGGGGCAAGTGAGCCCTTTGCGCGGTTCCAATGGACGTCACCGAGTTCTTGCTTGCCCACTCCACTGCTGGGCCCGTCGTACTACGAAATAATCACGTCTCCCATTGGTTGAGGGCTTACTCCGTGCCAGGCTTTGTGATTTATGGGAATGACCTCATTCAATCCTCACCACACTCCTGTGCCATTGGGGTTCTCATTATCAGCATTTTACAGAAGGAGAAACTAAGTCTCAGAGAGGTTAAGGGACCGGCCCAAAGTCACACGGCCAGTATGTGGCAGAACCGTCTTCAGACCCAGGTCTGCCTGCCTGACTCCACAGCCGGCCCCACAGCACTGCTTCTCCTGCCGGTACACGAGTGAAGGGTGCAGGTTTGACAGGACATCTACTTATGAAGCATTCATTTTTCTCGTGATAATTACATAAAACACTTTTTATACTAAAGTGAGCAGATACTCCCAGGAATGAAAGTGAATATTTGTGCCAAGATTGAAATGCAACTTGAGACGCCGGAGATATTCCATATGCCAAGGTCAAGGCTTCAGGCTCAGCCCCCGACTCCCTGAACCACCCTCTTCTCAGACCTCTGCCTTTGGAGGGATGTTGACCAGGGAAGCTCTGCTGCAGGGCCAGCTTCTGTGTGGAACCTTCCTGGAGGCCAAGAAAGATGGCCTCTCCCCAGTTTGCCATCCCACTGAATTGCTTAGGAAGGTCATCGAGTTTCTCTGGGCTAAGGTTTCTAAATTCCCAACACATATCAATCTAGGATTGGGGATTGAAAAATGGGAATTCTTAGGAATTCCTGAAGTCATGTTATTCTGTATTTTTCATAACTTTCTATATTTTTTTAATAAATAAGAAATAAACATTTAGTGGTAGTTACAAAGAACTGTAGGCTATAGCAAATATTCAAAACCAGGAAAATACCAGAGAATATTACTGGGTAGTATTTGGATAACAAAATGTTTAAACCTTCAACAAGATCAACTACACTACACAGAACCATGTGTTGAAATTGCCAATTTAAGGACTTGTTTCTAAAACTTTTTACTTCTCAGAACATCATTCATAGGATTTGTATAAGATATACAATACATGTAAACAGGTTAATATTTTAATCTGTGAGAATGACTCACTGTTAACAACAAGTAGGGCCACGAATACGTTTTTTTATTTGTTTGTTTGTGGTGGCTTGTGGGATCCTAGTTCCCTGACCAGGGATCGAACCCAGGCCCTCAGCAGTGAAAGCGTGGGGTCCTAATCACTGGACCGCCAGGGAATTCCCACGAATATGTTTTTTACATGGCAACAGCTACAAAAAAAAGACTGATTAGTTGTGATCACTTATCTCCTATGTACTTCGGTCCCAAGTTCCAGAAATGTCTACCTTAACCTTGGACTCTGTCAGCGTTTCATTCTTGTGCCGTGCTTTTTACTTGACATCAGTGTATTCCTTCAAACCAGGAATTCCTCGATGTTTATTGTTAAGCATTCGTTCTCACAGGAGAATTATAATAGTTTTTCCTGTTTTCCCAATTTTTTTTTTTTTTTTTTTTGCGGTACGCGGGCCTCTCACTGCTGTGGCCTCTCCCATTGCGGAGCACAGGCTCCGGACGCGCAGGCCCAGCGGCCATGGCTCACGGGCCCAGCCGCTCCGCGGCATGTGGGATCTTCCCGGACCAGGGCAGGAACCCGTGTCCCCTACATCGGCAGGCGGACTCTCAACCCCTGCGCCACCAGGGAAGCCCCCAATTTCTTGACTGATTGTTTTTGGGATTCAGAAAAACACAAATTTCAGGACTTCCCTGGAAGTTTTGCATGCTGCAGGGTGCGGCCAAAACAAAAACACAAATTTCCTGAAAATGGTCGGTAAGGACTTCCTGCATCAAAATACTCTTCTGAGCTGAGTAGGGTTGGCAAGGCAAATACGCTGCAGAAATAATTATCCTGTATAGCATAAAGCCCAGTCACTGAAGTTTCATGGTTTCAGGAACCTCAGAGTCAGAAGATCCAATTATGGATTCCAGCTCTGCCAGTTCCTGGTTGTGAGACCTTGGGCAAGTCACTTTACCTCTCTGAGTTTCAATCTAATGGATAGAATGCTACCTGCGAAATAACTTGCTTGCTTTGTGAGGCGGTACTGAAGAAGGGTTAAAAGTGTGGCTTTGGAGTCAGACAGTCTGAGGTTTGAATCTACTGCTTACTACCTCTTTGATCTGGGGCAAGGTCTAACCACTCTGAGCCCCATTTTTTCTCTTCTGTAAAATGGAAAAACTGATTGAACCCATTTCATAGGATTTTGGTGAGTTCAAATGAGATCACCTATAAAAACACTTAACACAGAGCATGGTACATTGTGAATCCTTGATGCGTGTGGACCAGTATAGTTATTATCTGCTGTATCTACTACCTCACAGGGCAGTTGTGAGGAAGAAAGGGAGGTTATATTGTGGAAGTGCTTTCTAAGCTGTGAAATGGTCATCCACACACTTCCCTTTCCTTCAGAGATGAGATGGCCAGAAGCTCCTGGCAGACGTCAGTGGTTTCTCCCAGTAAGGAGCCCAAGAATACCTACCTGTACCCACAGAAGGTAGCTGTGTTGAGGAGGCAGTGTCACCATGGTTACCTGGGAAAGAAGGTTTAGTTGCAATCAGGTAGGCAAACTCCAGCATCATCTGACTGTGGGCACACTTTGGGGAAAGCCAGTTTTCAGAAGGAAGCTTTGGAGAAAGGACAATATTTAACAGAGCCTGCCCACCATAGGTTGGTTTAATAGGGATCAAATCAAGAGAAGGGGGCGTGTGATAGAAGGTGGTGAGGGGCTGTTTGACTGTTGTCTGAAGCCCTCTTATTGGCTGAACTTAGGAAACAATTCTATAAGCTGGAACCAGTGCATCCCGCTCCTGCCATGTGTGCACTTATGATGCTCATTCATTCTTAGACTGTGGACAAAACACGAATCAAAGGGCTCTCCAAAGATGATCTCGTGTAATCCTGACAGCAGCCCCATAAAGTAAATGCTAGCATTACTCCCGTTCTGTAGCTGAGGGCTTGGAGTCTGGGAAAGTTAAGTCCATCGCCCAAAGTCACATAGCCTATATGTTGTGGAGTCAAGATTCAGACCAAGTCCAAACGCTTAGCCTCCGCCAGGCTTCCTCAACTCACCGGGTGCCAGATGCTGAGCTTGAACAAGGAAGAAGGAAACACAGACCTACAGGATTCAGTGCCTCAAGGGGCCTCCTCTCTTGCCTTCTGTAACAACTCTCTCTCCCCATACGATGCCTACTTTTCTGGACACTGTTTCTTTGCCTCCAGGGATGTTTTTCTCTGCTTAGCCCTTAAGTCCAGGTTTTCTGGGCCCCATCCTTGGACTCTTTTCTTTTGTACAGGACTATGAGAGATCTTTATGTCCACAGTTTCAGCTGCCAGTCATCTCTCCTATTTTTTATTTTTTTATTATATTTTTTTAATTCTTTGGCTGCATCATGCGATTTGTGGGATCTTAGTTCCCTGACCAGGGATCGAACCTGGGCCCTCGGCAGTGAAAGCACAGAGTCCTAGCCACTGGACCGCCAGGGAATTCCCCGTCTCTCCTTCTAATCCACACTGCCCCTCTGAGCACCAGCTCAATCCAGCCAACTGCCTCCTTGACATCCCCTCTGACGTTCCAGCCTCCCAACCAAATTCATCCTCTCCCCCTTAACATGCCTCGCGTCCTACGTTCCCCTTCCTCCTTACCATGGCCTCCTAGTTTCAAATACTGATGTAGTGGTGAGGAACCCTAGAAGTCTTCCTAGATAAAGCCTCTTGAGTCAGTTCTTGGGGCTGGAGAGGGACTGTGGGGTGTGTGCTTTGAGAGCTGCCATGGGTTTGGCGGTGAACTTGGAGGGTAGAATGCATCGTTTAATCAGCTGTCTGCTAAGTGCCTGGCAGTGGGCCTGGTCTAATAGCAGGGGTCGAGGACACAATCATGAATGAAACAGACAGGATCCCTGGCTTCAGGGAGCTTTCAGGCCACTAGAGAAGACGGACCTCAAGCAATCCTCCCCAAATACCAGCTCTTACAAACTGTGACAAGTATCATGAAGGAAACGTTCAGGGTGCTATGAAAGAACGTGGTAAATCTATATTGGGTGGGGGGAGGGGGTCAAAGGCCATTTGGAGAAAGTGACGATTACTATATTCCTGAGAACTGAGTTGAGGGAAGAGGATTCCACATAGAAGCAACCGTAGGTATACACACAAAGACCCAGAGGTGGACAAGAATGCGGTGTGTTGGGAAAACTGAAAGGCAACTCGTGTCTATGGCTCTGAGTATGCTGGGGCATGTGGGCAAGACAAGACTGGCCTGGTTGGCTGGGGACGGTGGCAGGTGCCTTGTGGGCCATGGTAAGGAGCCTGGATTTTTTGGTTTAACTTTTTATTTGGAAATAATTTTGAAGTTACAGAAAAGTACGAAGGGCATCCGTATGTCCTCTACTCCAAACTCATCTGTTAAAAATTACTTGTTCTCCCTCTATATGTAGTATATACATGTGACTTTTATTCTGAACTATTTGAGAATAAGTTGCATACATCTTGTTCTCTTACCCTTAAATTCTTAGAATTTCCTGCCCCAGTGCAGTACAGTTATCCACTTCACTAAATTTAACATTGATGCAATATGGTACCTAATTTACCATTCACTTTGTCAATTGTCTCAATAATATCCTTGATGTAGTATTTTCCCCTCTAGTCCAGAATCCAGGCTAGAAACGATGTATTGCATTAAGTTGTCATTTCTCTTTAGTCTCCTTTAATCTGGAATAGTTAGCCTTTGTCTTTTATGACATTGACATGGTAGAAAAATGCCGTCTTCCCCTTTAATAGAATGTTCCTCATTTGAGCTTTGTCTACTGTTTCTTCATTATCATATATGGGTTAAGAATTCCCGGCCGGAAGACTGCATAAATGTTGTCGTATCCTTCTCAGTGTGACAGCAAGAGGCACACTATGTCTGTCTACTCCTTAGTGATTTTGTCTGATTTCTCCAATCTCTAGTTAAAATTTTTCCCTCATAACTGATAAGCCGTCAGGGAGATACATTACAACCATGCAGCTACCCTATTCCATAGATTATTAAATAGGTGAGATTGACTATCTCTTCATGATTCTTGCCTGAATCAGATCAGTCTTTATTACGATGGTTACAAAATGATGACTTCAACTCCAGGACTCCCTCCACTTGACATTCTTCTGCCTACTTATTTAATATTTATTAGTAGTAGGGACTTTGAGATTTATATTATTTTCCAATAGTTTTATAGTTATTAACCTTACTTATTTTGGTGCTCAAATTGCTCCAGATTTGGGCAGTGGGAGCCCCTTAAAACTAGAAGCCTGGTTTTTATCCCCACTTCAGTGGAGTAGCATGATTCTGTTTGCACATATGACCACCTTTTATTGTGTGACAGTGTGTCGTAGGGGCACAGACATAGGGAGACCTGATGGGAAGCTCTTGTGTAGTTCAGGAGGGAAACGTGGCTTAGACTGGGGCGGTGACATATTGGATGGAGAGAATGGATAGACGTTGGAGGAACTTTGGTGGTAGAATCAGCAGGACTTAGCGGGTGCAGATGGGGGGTGAATGTGTGAGAGGTCAGAGAGGGAGAAGTCAGGAGTGACCGAAGTGGCTGCAGGGATGGTGGAGTCGTTTACTGACGTGGGAAAGACAAGCAGAGTGAGGGGGTCGGGTGGGATGGGTATTTTAGACAGTTGAGTTTGAGATGTCTTTGACATCTGAGCGAAGGAGTCAAGTAGACAGTTGGATATATTGTTCTGCAGCTGATGAGAGAAGTCCAAACCAGAAGAAAATTTAGGACTGCCATAGATGGATGATTTCTGAATCCATGGTCCTGGATGAAATGCTGTGAGAGGGAAGTGTAGAGGAGAGAGAGGGATCAGGCAGGGGAATCCTGAGGGAGTTCACTGTTTAGAGGTCTGGAGGTACACGGCAGGAGATGGCAATGGACGGGTCTGTGGGGTCAGATCCCATGGAGCCTGGAATGTCAGGCCAAATCCTGAAGGCTCTGGGAAAGCATTGAAGGGTTCTGAGTAGGGAAGTGAGTGACAGGGAATGATTTGAGTTTTAGAAAGATCGTTCTGAGAGCCAAGCGGGGATGATTTGGAAGGTCATGACAGTAGCTAATGCTACGGTTCTTTCTAAAGTAAATTGGTTTCTCTTTTGCCACTGGAACTTGCTCAGGTGGCCACCTGCACCTAAATGCCCTCTCCTTGTCCATCTGGGCACAAAAAAAGATGAACTGAACATCTGCCCCAGCTGCACTTATCAGTCCCAGGTAATGTGACAGCAAACCCCCATCTCCTTGCCTCATTTTGGCTGGAGGCTATTTTTGGGGGGGGCGGGGGGTTTGAACCTTTTGAGCCAGGCGAAGTGTAGGTGTGCAGGGGATGGTCTCTGAGGTTATGAGAGTCTGTTTAGGGACCGTGATCCTCTGACCCGGCCTGCTTTGAGTTTAGCGTGGTCTCTGCCCCCTGGGCAACTGCCCATTTAAACCTGTATGTCGTCCCCTCCCCACACCCACACGTGCAGGGGGAGGTGGGTCGCGTCTGGAAGAACATCTCAGTGCATCCTCTCCTTAGCAGGGGTGGTGCTGTGCAGGGGACCTGCAGTTCTGCCCAAAGGGTGTCGGTACCTGTTTGGATGGAGACACAAACAACCAAAAGCGGACATTTTAAGAGGCCAGAGGGAGGGGCAGATGCTCTGGAAGCCCAGGAAAGGCAAGATTGTTTCTAGTTGGAGAAATCAGGAAAGGTCCCCTGAGAAGGCGGCATTTGAATCAGGCCTTGAGGGTAAAGGATTATTCTGTGGAAAAGAGGAAATAAAAAAAATCAAAGTCCTGCGTCCTCATATTTTATTGACATTGTCAACACAGTCGTTATTGGTTGCATAAATATCCTGTTAGGCAGATCCTCCATTGTTAGTTCTCTGACTGTTGGAATAATTCATACCAGGCCTCGTGACATTGGCTTGGGGCTTGGGGCTGGGCACTGGGGACAGAAGCAACTTGGGACCAAATGCAACTCAGGAATCAGTGCTTGAGCCCACCCGCTCATTCTTCCATTCAGCAAGACCCACCACATCCCAGGCCCGAGGCTACGACAACGATGAGGAGGACATGGTTCCTGTTCTGAAGACGTCACGTCTGCTAGAAAGGGAGCCACAAGTGGAGAGAATTTATTGTAGGGCACGGGTAGATGCTGCCGTAGAGGCACAGCGCGTACAAGAAGCGTGCTGACACAGAAAGGGGCTGAAGGGAGCTGAGGCCTCGGGAGCAGATGAGTATATCAGGCAGAGTGGGACAGCGAGAAGCGGGGGAGGTCTGAGGACACACGTCAGAGGACCAAGTTCACGTGGAGCACAGCAACATACTTCTCTGTCCACAGGTCAGAAGGCACATCTCTCCTACTCAGGCTTCTGGGCATATTCATTTTTTCTGTTTTCTATTTCAAATATTTCCTTTCCCATTTTGGGGGTGGGGGAGTGTTTTATACTCTTTTCCAAAATCTCAACTTGCATGCTTAATTCATTTGTTTTATTTTTCTCTTTTTGACACTAAAGGTATTTAATGCTATTAATTATGCCTCTGCAGATAGCTCTGACTGTATCCTTTTTTAAAAATTATTATTTTCTAAATAGGTTGCTTTTTATCCTTGATTTACTTCTTGTCCTAAGGGTACTTTGAGATGTTATTTATGTTTTTCAATTTCTGAGTGGTGTGTTTTATGTTATTGTTAGTTCTACTGCATTTTGATCCGAGACTGACTTCTAGAATTCCCACTTTTCAAAATTTACCAAAATATTCTCTGTAGCTTAATATTTATTGAATTTTATCACTGTCCATGAAACTTGAAATGAAGGTACACTGTTTTCAGGGTCAAAAATTTATATGTTCCTATCTTTTATGTCCTTATTTATTTTTTGATTATTTGTTTGGAAAACATGTTAGGATATTTCCAATAAAAGTGTTTCTCATGTTTCTTCTTGTATTATGAAATATTTGATTGCATGGATCTTTGTTGTTATTTAACACATAAGAATTAAACCCCTTCACTGTGAAGTATACCTTTTATTTTTTTTAATTTGATTTTACTTTTTATTGAAGTACAGTTGAGTTACAATGTTGTGCAAGTATACCTTTAGAGAGTGAGGTCAAGAGCTCGCATTCTGGACTCAAGACAGCCTGGATTCACACCCCAGCTCCACCGTCTCTCAGCTTAGATTCCTTATCTGCAAAATGGAGCTAGTAATGGTATTTCTAAGTTTGGGTTTTTTAAGCACAAGCTGTCTCTTCTCTTTGCTTTGCCCTGCAATTTTTTTTTAAAAAGGTATTTCCCTTGTCCCTTATATAGTTGTTGGATTAAATGAGATGATGAATAGAAAGCATTTAGAATGCTGCTTGGCACAAGGTAAGTGCTCAATAAAGCCAGAATTCACTGCTACAATCACTGTTATGTTGCCTGGCTGACCATTCCTGGCATTCGAGGCCTCTGTTGTGGAGAAAAGGTCTCTAGGAACCTCTTTCTTTTTCTCCATCCAGTAAACATTTGGTAAACAGAATGCTTCTTCATGCAGAACTTTAGAAGACATTGTGGGGAATTCCCTGGCGGTCCAGTGGTTATGACTCCGCGCTTTCACTGCCAAGGGGCGAGTATTCAATCCCTGGTGGGGGAAACTAAGATCCTGCAAGCGGCGCCATGCAGCCAGGAGGCATTGTGGAAAACAGGAAGAAAAAAAAAAGCTGACAACTTCCCAGCATGCAAATGCAGTGACACACTTTGGCTTTGATGGTGGGATCACTGGGTGTCAGTGGCCTGCTGCCACTGATGTGGGGGTGGGGAGGGCAGGTAGGACAGGAGAAGAGGGGGAGGACCCAGCCTTCCCTGGATGTTGTATTGAACACTACTGTCCAGCCCTCAGAGCCTCACATCCCTTCCACCAGTGCTGTGAGCTGGAACGCTGTAGGATTCCTGTCAATAGCTTCCACCTGCCACCTTCAGATGCTTGCCCTCAATGCTGGAGCCACTTTCCCCATGGGAACTTGTATGTCACCATGCCCTCCCTCCCCCAAGGGGGCTTATAGCCAAAGACTGGTGTGAAGTACAAAAGCCCAGCTGCTTGGCCTGAAGTAGGACAAACTCTAAGGTGTTATTTATATCCCAGAGCTGCTAACACACTTGCTAACCTGCCTACCTCACTCCCTTACTGGTTTTTCCTGGGAACACTTCCTTAATACATCACTTGTACTTTATTTATTTATTTATGTTGGCTGCGTTGGGTCTTCGTTGCTGCACGCGGGCTTTCTTTAGTTGCATCGAGCGGGGGCTACTCTTTGCTGCGGTGCACGGGCTTCTCATTGTGGTGGCTTCTCTTGTTGCGCAGCATGGGCTCTAGGCACGTGGGCTTCAGTACTTGTGGCACGTGGGCTCAGTACTTGTGGCACGTGGGCTCAGTAGCTGTGGCTCGCAGGCTCTAGAGCACAGGCTCAGTAGTTGTGGTGCACGGGCCTAGTTGCTCCGCTGCATGGGGGATCGTCCCAGACCAGGGATCGAACCCATGTTCCCTGCACTGGCAAGCAGATTCTCAACCACTGCGCCACCAGGGAAGCCCCTATCACTTGTACTTTAATCCTTGGCCCAGGTTAAGCTTCCAGGAGAATCTGACCTAAGATAAACTGCTTCACTCCCTCCTAACAGGAGGAATTTGGATGTGGAGAGAACATAGTAAGTCAGTTTTTGTCCCTTTGGTTGCAAGGGACATAAACCCCAAAGGTACTAGCTTAGACAAAAGGGGGAGTGGTTAGAAGGATGCTGGGATATCTTAAGTGATCACAAGGAGGAGATGAGTACACCTGGGCCATAGAAGCATCTGGAATCAGGACATTCTCTACCCAACATATTTTTTCTTTTTGGCCGTGCCACGTGGCCTGAGGGATCTTAGTTCCCTGACCAGGGATTGAACCCGTGCCCTTAGCAGTGAAAGTGTGGAGCCCTAACCACTGGACCAGGAAATTCCCCTTTCTCCAACTTTACTTATGCTTTTACTCATGTCTGCTTTATTCCCTGAGAGTTGTATTTCCAAATAGCTGGAAATGAGGCTGCAAAGAGTATCTGCACCTCACTTTCCTCAGCTCTGCCCCTGGTTTGTCCAGCATGGTACCAAATGGCCACAATTGGGGATAAGGAGTCACCTAGTCCCCATGAATCTCTTCTATTCCTAGTGAAAGAGGGGCTGCGACCAGAAGGAAGGAGGGGTGCTGGACAAAAAACAAAACCAAAAAACTAGATGCCCACCACACAGTTCTTTTGATGAAGAATGAAGTTAAAAAGGCATGGCTTACTTGTATACCCATGTTCACAGCAGCACTAGTCACAAACCAAAAGGTGAAAACAACTCAAATGTCCATCAACAGATGAATGAATAAACAAAATGTTGTATATACATACAATGGAATATTATTCAGCCTTAAAAAGGAAGGAAATTCTGATACATGCTACAACATGAAAGAACCTTGAAAACATTAGGCTAATGAAGTTAGTGAGACACAAAAGGACAAATATTTGTTATGATTCCATTTATATGAAGTACCTAGAATAGGCAAATTTATAGAGGTAAAAAGTAGAATAAAGGTTACCAGGGGATAGTGGGAAGGGGCATAGGGAGCTATTGTTTAATGAGGACAGAATTTCTGTTTGGGGTGATAAAAAAGAAGTTTCAAAATGGATAGTGGTGATGGTTGCAAAAGATTGTGAATATATTTCATGCTAATGAATTGTGCACTTCAAAAGGGTTAAAATGAGGTGTTAGGCAGGGTTCTCCAGAGAAACTGAACCAGTAGGATAGAGATATATATAAAGAGATTTATTATATGGAATTGGCTCGTGCAGTTATAGAGGCTGAGGAGTCGACCCAGGAGAGCTGATGGTGTAAGTTCCAGTCTGACTCTGGAAGAATCAAGGAACAAAAAATATATGACACACATAAAACAAATAGCTAAATAACAGAAGTAAATTCTTTACCAGCAATCACACTAAATGTAAACCCTTCTATTAAAACACAGATCAGGACTTCCCTGGTGGCGCAGTGGAATCTGCCTGCCAATGCAGGGGACACAGATTCGAGCCCTGGTCCGGGAAGATCCCACATGCCGCGAAGCAACGAAGCCCGTATACCACAACTACTGAGCCTTGTGCTCTAGAGCCCGTGAGCCACAACTACTGAGCCCACGTGCCGCAACTACTGAAGCCCACGCGCCAAGAGCCCATGCTCCACAACAAGAGAAGCCACCGCAATGAGAAGCCGGTGCACCGCAATCAAGAGTAGCCCCTGCTCACGGCAACTAGAGAAAGCCCACGCTCAGCAACGAAGACCCAACGCAGCCAAAGATAAATAAATAAATTTATAAATAAATACAGATCAGTAGCTTGGATTAAACAAAAAACAAAAAAAAACCCCTAAGGATCCATCTATATGCTCTCTACAAGAGACTCACTTTAGATATAAGAACACAAAGAGTCCTTTAGAAATAAGGACTCACTTTAGGTGAAAGTAAAAGAATGGAAAAAAAGATATTCCATGCAAGTAGTAACCAAAACAGCGCTGGATTGGCTGTATTATTATCAGAAAACATAGACTTTAAATCAAAAAAAGGTAATAAGAGACAAATAAGGACATTGTATATTAATGTTTTTTTAAAACAGGGTATTTATTTACTTATTTATTTTTGGCTGCGTTGGGTCTTCATCGCTGTGCATGGGCTTTCTCTAGTTGCAGCTAGTGGGGGCCACTCTTCATTGCAGTGTGTGGGCTTCTCACTATCGTGGCTTCTCTTGTTGCGGAGCATGGGCTCTAGGTACGGGCTTCAGTAGTTGCGGCACATGGGTTCAGTAGTTGTGGCACACGGGCTCTAGGTGCACGGGCTTCAGTAGTTGTGGCACAAGGGCTCAGTAGTTGTGGCTCGCGGGCTCCAGAGCGCAGGCTCAGTAGTTGTGGCGCACGGGCTTAGTTGCTCTGCAGCCTGTGGGATCTTTCCGGACCAGGGCTCGAACCCATGTCCCCTGAATTGGCAGGCAGATTCTTAACCACTGTGCCACCAGGGAAGTGGTTAAGAGTTTTTAATGTCAGTTATTGTACTTTTAATTTTTTAAAGTTCTATTTGATTCTTTTCAAGTCTGCTTGGTCATTTGGTGGCGTTATTATTTCCTGCTCCCTGGCAGATATTTTAAGTCTATGTTTTATTTCTTTAAACATAATAATCAGAGGTATTTTATAATTTGGGTGTGATAATTCCAATATAGGAAATGTTTGCAGGTTGGTTTCTTCTTCTGGTTATTTCTCTGTATCCCTGGATATTTCTATCCGTATATTCTCCTTGAAAACTTATTTGGGGGAATTTGTATTTGCTTCTGCCGGTGCCCAAACACAGGCAATCGACAGCCAATTTAAATTTATAGCTTAATGTTTTTGCTTTTGACCACACAAGTGAGGTGATTTGGAGCTACATATCCACCCCAGGGCTGGCTTGTCATCACAACTTCTCAGAAGTAGTTTCTTCTCCCAGCTCCTGGTTTAATCCTGTTCGATCTCGGCAGGGGGTGTCTCTCCGTAAGCACTGGGCAGACGCAGGGCTTGAATTTCTGTTCTGTGAAGCATGCTAAAGTTCATCTAGTTTGGCAAATGCTTTCAGGGTAAAAGCAGTTTGTGTTCAAGTTCCTCTGTGGGTTCACACTTTCAGCTAAATTTTAGTCTGATAATTCCTTCTTTGTCCTTCAGTACTTTTAAGAAAATTTATTATTATTATTCCACATTTTTATTGTTTTCAGTGAATAGATTGCTCTGAATAGCCTGCCATATTTACCAGAAAGCGTTCTATGCTTTCAAGATTCAAAAAATATTATTTATCTCTTATCTTCTTTCATTTCCTCTCTAGTTCTCTTTGTCTTGCGTACTTCAACCTGTTGAAAAGGTCTTTACTTTCATTTTAAAGGAGTTTTAAGAAAAGTCAGAGATAAAGTGCTTACAGACCACCATATTTAACCAGAAGTCTCCCATTAACGTCATTGTTATATAATTTTTGCAAATAAAATAATAAAATTCTAGAGGCTGGACGGGATGCTTCTCTCTGGTCCTGTCACCTGATGGCTAAATTTCAACTTGGGGGAAGGAAATAGTTGTTCCACAAGATGAGCCCTTTACTAGAGAGGTAAAGGTGGCGGGTGGTTTACTTCCCTCCCTCTGTTTTATCAGCCTCAGTCTTCCTTGCTGGACTGACTGCACACACCACTGCTCACACCACTCCTTCCCCCGCCCCTCACCATAATCAAGATTTGGGGGAATTAAGATTGCCTCCGTGGTTTAGATTGAAAAGATTTCCCAAGTGATTCTGATATGACCTCATCATTAATTAGAGGATCACTGGGGTAGCTTACATAGGTGAGAGGAAGCTTTCTTGACTCTCAACTAAGTTAACTGAACCCTGTTATGTGCTCTGGTCACCCCTGTGTTTCTCTGATTGAAAAACTCCACCTGTAAATATTGATTTTCCCAAGACCCCAAGTCTGGTCCACCCCCCGCCTTTTCTATGTCAATTGATGGCGATTCCTTCCGTTGTTCAGGCCACAATCCTTAGAGTGATTCTTAATTCCTGTCTTTATCTCATATCCCATTTCCAATTTTGGGGGAAACCTTTTGGGCTCTACCTTCAAAATATATCCAGAATCTGACCACTTTTCACCACTTACACCACCACCACCCTGGTCCAAACTACCCTCATCTCTTATACACTAGCATGCTTTTTTTTTTTTAACCAAGCTGCTTTTTTTTTTTTTTTTTTTTTTTTTTTTGGGCCTCTCACTGTTTTTGCCTCTCCCGTTGCGGAGCACAGGCTCCGGACGCGCAGGCTCAGCGGCCATGGCTCACGGGCCCAGCCGCTCCGCGGCATGTGGGATCTTCCCAGACCGGGGCACGAACCCGTGTCCCCTGCATCAGCAGGCGGACTCTCAACCACTGCGCCACCAGGAAAGCCCCCAAGCTGCTTTTATTTTATTTTAATGTCTATCTATTTATTTGGCTGCACAGGGTCTTAGTTGCAGCATGCAGGATCTTTAGTTGCGGCATGCAGGATCTAGTTCCCTGACCAGGGATGGAACCTAGCCCCCTGCATTGGGAGCACGAAGTCTTAACCACTGGACAACCAGGGAAGTCCCTTATTTTATTTTTGGCCATGCCGCTCAGCTCACAGGATCTTATTTCCCCCGACCAGGGATGAACCTGGGCCCTTGGCAGCCCAAGGAGTGTGGAGTCCTAACCACTGGACCACCAGGGAATTCCCTAACATGCATTATTGCAATTACCTTTTAGCAGACTTCCTTGCTTCCATCCTTGCATCTTTGATTCATTACCAACACAGCAGCCAGAAGGGTTATTTTAAATATGTCACATAATGTCACTCTTCTGCCAGAAACCCTGCAATGGCTCCCTATTTCAAAGCAAAAGCCAAGCATATAAGACCCTGTAAGATCTGTACTCCCTGTCCCCTCAATCGTTTCCCACCACTCTCCCTTCACCCACACGCTCCAGCCAGTTTTCTCCTCGCCGTTTTTCACTAATACCAGTCAGGTGTTCCCTCTTGCCTTGGATACTCTCCCAGATAGCCCACTGGCAAACCGTCTTGCCTCCTTCAGTTCTTTGTTCAGATCTCACTTTTGCACTGGTGTCCAACCTGGCCACCTCGTTAATGATGCAACCTGCTCCATCTTACCTTGCTCTACTTTTTAATTTTTTTGGGGGGGTGTTATTCATCTTTTTATTGTTAAATTGTAAGAGTTCATTATTTATTATGACTCCAAGTCCCTTCAGATATATGAGTTCCAAACATTTTCTCCCATTCTGTAGGCTGTCTTTTCACTTTTTTTTTTTGGCCAGGCAGCACGTGGGATCTTAGTTCCCCGACCAGGGATCAAACCCGCACCCGCTGTGTTGGCAGCGCAGAGTCTTAACCACTAGACCGCCAGGGAAGTCCCCCCCCCTTGCTCTACTTTTTTTTTCCCCACAGCCTTGTCTCATCTTCTAACACACTACGTAAGGTATGATCTCCCCTCGTTAGAATACAACCTCCAAGAAGGCAATAATCAGGTTTGCTCACTGAGCCCAAGCACCTAGACCAGTGTCTGGCACCCAGCAGGCGCTCAATAAATGTTCAATTTAAACATTAAATGCTTGTATTCCTCGCAATACTACTACCACCGAGAAGTATAACTAACGATATCGGGTGGTTTTTGGTCTCCCACTACCTTCGCCCACACCTAGGAGAGCAGCTACTTCGAATTGGAAACACGGAATTTTCAGTTCACCAAAGCTCCTTCTCTGCTCAGCTTCTCGAAAGTGTATGTCCCAGGCTCACGGTTTCCAACCTGGGCGAGGTCCCACTCCCCAGCCCCAGGGTCACGCCAGTGATTGTACCCGACTCATCAACCAACCAATCAAAAATCGCCGTTCTTTTTTTTCTCTTACCCCGGTAAATGACTTCACTTTCCGATTGGTTGTGCCAAGAGGGACAGGACGAAGCAATTTTGGCAAGGGGGGGTTTTACTCTAGGGCGGTTGCCTAGGTCACCGCCCGGCTTTCCGGAAGCTGAGGAAAAATGGGCGGAGCGAGTACACCCCGCCCTTATCACGATCTGACTTGGTATTGGTTCGCAGCTTGCGGGCCACGCCTCCAACCCGGACTCGCGCCGCGCCCCAAGCGGTCCGCTGCTCCGGGCCGGGTTACGAGGAGATACTGAAGGCTCCTCCCTGGGAAGGAGACCTCAAAAGCCAGGACACCTGAGCCCCGCCCCGAGTAATCGCCCCGGCCCGACGCAAGTAGAGGTGCCTCTGCCGGCAGGGACCCCTAAGATCACATTCATTCATGCTACAGTGCGAGACCGTAGGTCTGGATCCAGGTCCAGTAAATTCCGAGAAACCTGGCCGGGGCCGACACCTCTTCTAAACCGCTGTTAAAAGAGGTTTTGGATTCTAGATGACCTCCAAGGAGCCTTCCCCGACTGACAGGCCCTATTCTTCATGGAAGTCTCTGGGCTCTGGCTTCCTCAAGTGTAAATGAATAGTGCCCCGCTATGGCACTCACTTGCTGTTTGGCCTTAGACAAGTTATATCCTATTTCTGGGCCTGTTTCCTCATCCTGGCATGAAGGGACTGGACTAGATGTTCCCCAAGGTCCCTTCTAGTTATTCCTTCCTAGCTATGAAACAGCCCAGGTAACATGTATAAAAGTTCTTCATAAATATTTGACCCGTTATATAAATTGTAAGCAATTTACGACGCTATCTTCTCATCCTCCTTACTTTCTGTACCCAGCAGTTCCAGGAACGGAGAAAGAGTCTAGGGTGGCACCTAAAAATGAAATACGGACTGTCAACAGATACGGAAAAGGCTGACTGCCTGCCGCTCAGGAGATGATGCTGGAGAGGAGGTGGAATAATCTTTAACCCCCTCAATTTACAGAAGAAAAAACTTTTTTTTTTTTTTGTGGTATGCAGGCCTTTCACTGTTGTGGCCTCTCCAGTTGCAGAGCACAGATCATCCAGACGCGCAGGCTCAGCGGCTATGCCTTAGGGGCCCAGCCGCTCCGCGGCATGTGGGATCTTCCCAGACCGGGGCACGAACCCGCGTCCCCGGCGTCGGCAGGCGGACTCCCAACCACTGCGCCACCAGGGAAGCCCAGAAGAAAAAGCTTTGAGAAGAGCTGAGTCAGGCTGCTAATGGGAAGAACCAGGTTTCCTGAATTGACTCCATGATTGGTCCCTTTACACTTTGCAGTGCTGGCAAAGAGAAGGCATAACTGTGTTAAAACAGGTTAAAAAAATTGTTCACAGAAATAAAAGCAGACAATGTAATCTGGAGCACTTCCCACTTTCATTTACTTAGGATTCCTCTCCTCCTGACATTTGGGGTGCTAACAAAGAAGAAATAGAGCAATAAAAAATAAAACAGAAGCAAGTTATTTCCCTCTTCTGCTTTTCCTGTCACCTTTGTCTCCTTGGAAGAGCTTCTCAACTTCTAATGTTCCAAACCCACCTTTGTAAGACTCTTCAGTGGTCACCCACCCACCTTCCAAAAAAAAGGGGGGAAAAAAAAGCCAACTAAAACCAAAACCAAAGTGGGCCATTTATACAGAATGTCCAGCCTAGGCAAATCTACAGAGACAGAAAGTACATTAGTGGTTGCCTAGAGCGGAGGGGGTGGGAGGTGGGAGGGGTGGGAGTGAAAGGGCAGGGGGGAGATTGGGAAGGGGGCGGACAAGAAGTGACTCCCGATAGATAGGATGTTTATTTGGGGAGTGATCAAATGTTCTAAAATTATGGTGATGGTTGCACAACTCTGTGATTAGACTAAAATTCACACAATTGTCCACTTTAAGTATACAGTATGTGAATTCTACCTCAATTAAGCTGTTATAACAAAAGAGGCATACAAAAAGCAAAACTAAAACCAACCAACATGTGCCTTTGCTTCTTCCCTAGGTTCTGCGTGTTTAATCCTCTCACTCTTAGGGGATCTGGGCCATCTGGCCCTGCAGATGTTTCCTGAATCTCCAAATGTGTCACCTCCAGGGTTGCCTGCCTCCTGCTCTTGCCACCCCTTCACATTCTGCAAGGCTCCATGTAATAGAAGGAAGCATGCTAGCTCCTCTGCCCGCCTGCTCACCCCCTCCTCTGCCACCTCATTTCTTGGCCACTCTGGATGGCGCTGGGATAAAGAAAGGAAGGACAGACAAGGCAGAATAGAGGTGAGTCTTGCAGGAGATTGGAGAAGTGAGAAACGATCTAGGACAAAATGAGAAGAAACGAAAGGGAATGTTGAGAAGGAAAAGAATCAACTTCACTTTTTGTGTTTTCTTTTCCCCCTCCTGGAATACTTCAAGGATAGCAGATGGCACCTGAATCGCTTTCCTTGGTCTAAGTTGTCTTCTTTCTCGAGTTCTTGAAGGAAGCAGCAGACAGGCAGTTGTTACACATCTGCTTCCTGTCAGTCTTTCACATGAAAACTCATCTTCTTAGAGAAGTCCCCACCCAGCCTCCTTCTCCAAAACTGCAACAACTTCCCTGACCCTGACACTTCCTAGCCCCCTTCCCACTTTGTTATTTTGCTTTTCTGTCTTCCTTAAAATTTAACCTCTGTGAGGGCACGACTTTTTATCTGTTTGAGTCCCTGGGTCTGGCCCAATGTCCTCCTCAGTCTCAGATTTTTTTTTTTCTTTTAAATAACTGAGCTAAGGGACTTCCCTGGCGGTCCAGTGGTTAAGACTCCATGCTTCGAATGCAGGGAGCATGGGTTCAATCCCTGGTTGGGGAACCAAGATCCCACATGCCGTGGTGCAGCCAAAAAAAAAAAGAAGAAAAAGAAGAAAGAAAGAAAGAAAAAAAAATTGAGTTAAAATACACACAACATAAAATTTACCATCTTAACCATTCTGAAATGTGCAGTTCTTTGGTATTAAATAGAGCCTCAGATGTTTGGAAGGAGCACAGTGCTAAGCTCAGAAGCCCTGGAATCAACCCACGTGGACTTAGCTCCTGGCCAGCCTGTTACTATGTGGCCCTAAGTGAGTTACTCAGGCATTAGAGTCTCGGCCTTCTCTCTGTGAAGAGGAGATACTCACAGTATTGACGCCATGGCCCTGGAGAGGCTGGAAGGCCATGGGTGTGTAGAAAGGGGCAGTGCTTGGCTCAGAGGGAGCCTCAGTACATGTGAACCATTGTTGTTATTCTAGAGCTTGGAATTCAGAATCAGAATCAGGTTGGGTTTCACTCACAAGGTCACGTGGATACAGCTCGGTCCTAGATGTAGATTTAGCTGAATCCTGAGCAGAGCCTCCAGGTTGAGGGGTCTGTGAAGTGCTCCTGGCTTTCAGGACTGAGTAAGCCTCTGCTCTCTCTTCTCTGGGGCTGCCTCTCCATTCCTCTGGGGCTTGGGGGAGCAAGGGGTGCTGCTTCCAGCTATGGGACTGCACTGAAACTCGGTATTTATTGCTTGTCTGGGGCACCTCCTTACGGCACCTATTTCCTTAGCCATTACCACGTGTCTGCTATGTGCCGCGCACTGTAATGGTTGCTAGGGCAGTGCAAAGATAGATCCAATTTGGACCCCATCCTCGAAGATCTTACAGTTCAACCACGAGGATAAGACATGTGTGACAGGGCCATTTATCAGCTGATAATTATTTATTGACTGCCTACCATGTGCAAGATGCTGTATAAGACATTGATTCAAGCACGGCCATAGAAATCCAGGGAAGGGAGAAATGATGGTGGTTTAGTCATACTTATCTAACCTAGTGCCTGGCTTCCAGAAATGCTGATGAGACGGATGGGGTTGGTTGGATGTTTGGTTGTCAGGGAAGGTTTCACAGAATAGGAGAACAAGCCGAGGACACTGCTGAATAGAATCTACTCACTGGAGGAGATACTGCAAAGATATGGTCCTCCGGTTCATCTGAGAGACTGTGAGGCAATCTAGCTGATGTGAGGGTTCCTGTAGGGCAAGTGGAAAATTCAAATGGAAATGGGGTCCAAGAAAGAAAAGGAAAAGCATGAAGGATGCTGGGAGCTTACTCTCTCTGTTGTCTTTACACAAAGGTCCCTCTGGGTTTACTTTCCATTTGAGTCCTTTTGATAGAAACCCAGGAGCCAAAACCTACTTCTCTATTCTAGGAAAAACATCAGTGCAAGCACAACAGCTGATCCTCAGGCTCAGAGACAGGGAGGATTCTGGAGTGGACGGGACTAGGGTGAACTGGGAAACACAGCCCTATCTAAAAGGGGGCAGCCACTGCTCGGTTCAAACTAGATGCTGGAGGCAAGAACCTCGGCCTGCTGTTTCCAGCTCTTTTGATGGATCGAAAGCTGGAAACCTGTTTGATTTTTTCTTTAATGGAATCTCCCAATGTTAAATATCAACTCAAATTTTGTTAATTTTATTTCTTTTTTGGCCGTGCCACGTGGCACATGGGATCCTAGTTCCCCGGCCAGGGATGGAAACTGTGCCCCCTGCATTGGAAGCACAGTCTTAACTACTGGACCGCCAGGGAAGTCCCAACTTGAATTTTGAAAAGAAACTCTGCGACCATTGAAACACATTTTCCAACTGTAGCTATCAGTCTATAACCTCTATTTAGGGAACCAAGAGAGATGAGGTTAGAAAGATGGGCTGAAGTGAAGTTTCAAATGGCCTTGAATGCCATGCTTCGAGAGGTCTGACTTGAGCCTATAGACAACTTCAGTTTGATAGACTAAAAGGGCTGTTTGAACAGGGGAGTGGCTTGATGCAAGGGTTTCGGGGCAACTGGAGTAAAGTGGGGAGGTGTGGCATATGAAATAACAGGGGAAGCAGTCAGGATTGAAGGTTACTGCAACAACGCAGGTTTGCAGCAATGAAAGCTGAAAGATGGTGGCAGTGGGACTGGAAAGGTAGGTTGGGGGGAAAAAAAAAAGACAAAGATTAACAAGATGATAAGGAAAAGATGGGGGAAGCAGAGGGGGTGGCAGGAGAAAAGATAACTGGGAGTTCCAACTCGACTTGGAATGAACCAGCTCTCTCGCAAAGAGAAAAGGCCAACCAGCTTGGTTTCAGGCCTGCTGAGTTGAAAGAAGTTAGCCTGATGCTAACCCACCATCCGAATGCTGAGCCGGTAATGAGTCCGCGGGTCAGAGCACCGCAGCGCGGTCCTGGCTCCGCTCCTGGCCCCCTGAGGGTCTGGGATAAGCCCGTTTATAAACTGACTTTATAAGTCAGTTGCCTACAAAATGGGGGTGATGCCGCCGGCTTCTCAGGTAGGTTGTGGGCGTTAAGCACGAGGCGGACGGGGCCGCACTTGGGAGCGGGGAGGAACGAGCGAACGCAGTCTTACCCCGGGCTCTGGAACGTTCGAGGTCTCGGGGAGGGGCCGGCGAGGGCCCCGGCGGGCGACCGGGCTGCTGGCCCTTCCAGGAGAAACAGCCGCCCGCCCCGCGCCTCCCCGGACCAGCCTGCGGTGGAAAGACCACAAGCCTCCGGGGCGGCCAAGTTCAGGGGCACCACCCCCCACTCCCCGCACCCCGGTGGGCCCCTGGTCTGCGCGGGCCGGCCCTCCCCTCCCCAGCTCAGTCCCCGCTTTCTGGAGCCCTGCCCCTCCTCCCGTCCGCAGCTCATCCTCCCCGCGGGGAGGCCCAGGCCGAGGCGGGGTCCGAGCGCCGCAGCCTGCAGCCAGCCCGCCCGATTCCCGAGTCCCGACACGGCCGGAAGCGCATTTTCCTCCCGCCCCCAGCGCGGCCGCTCTAGGAACCCGGGGTGCGGGCTTCTCAGTGGGAATAACCCCTTCGGCCCCGGCAAGTGAAATCGGCTTCTGGAGGAATTGGTACACTTGCTCCCTGAGAAGGGTTGAGTTGCCTGGTGCTCACTCCGGGGGACGTTTTGATGATTCTGGTGCCTAGATCAGGAGGGCGAAGCCCAGCTGCCTCGGTTTCTATCCCAGCTCGGCTGAGGTCATTTCACCTCTCTGAGCCTTGGCTTTCTTACCTGCAAACATAACCAAGCTAGCTCAAAGGCTTGCTGTAAGGATTCAATGAATTAATACATGTAAGCACTTAAAAGTGTGCTTGACACATAATAAGTGCTCAATAAATGCTAGCCAACGTCATTATTATTACTATTATTACTGCTGTCTTTTTTAAAAGGTCTGTCGGTAGAGGGTCAGTTTTGTGACACAAGAATAAGGAACACGGTAGAGACAATAGTAAGGGCTGCTATTGATTGAGGACCTTCTTGCTAGGTTACTTACAGACCTTATCTCTATGGCCTTAGGGCAATTCTGTGAAGGGAGTATTATTCTTTGTCCCATTTTATAGGTAACTGAGTGTATGTCAGAGTCTGATTTGAACTCAGATCCCTCTGGTTCCAGGGCACATGCTCTTCTTCTCCTCCACACTGCGTCTCTGATATTGAAAACTTTTTCTGGGAATTCCAAACTAAAGCATCAAAACAGACATGGATGTCTAGTTAGTCCAGAGCTGAGGAGGCTGTGCAAAATCACCTAATTCCTCCAACGGGACAAAAGTCAATAATGAAGGGAACTGCCCCGGGATGGACACCATCCTTGCCTAAAGAAAAGGATCTTGTGACCTTAAAAAGGAGCAAGTTGCGCAGATTCCCCTGGAGGTCCACTGCAGTGGGTACGATTCCTGGTGCCGGAACTAAGATCCCGCATGCCATGTGGTGCAGCCAAAAAATAGGAGAAAAAAAAAGCAAGTTGTAGACGTCCAAAGAGAGAAAGGCGTTAAGGATAAATTAAAACCATGTTTTTATGTGCAAAAACAATTACCATCCAGCCCGCCCTTTCACACACCCTGTGGAAACCTCAGGGGCCAGTTTGACTGGCCGTTTCTTCCTGCTTCAACTCCTCAGGGTCCCTCTGAGCAGTTTTCACTGGGCTCTAGCGCTTAGTACTACTAAAGGTCCTTAGAGTGTGTGGAAGCCTGGAGGACCTGGGCGGCTGTTCTTTCTTCCTTTCATTCTCTAGGGATTTAGCAACTAGACAGGCATGCAGGAGAGCAGCCCAGGAGAGCGTGGGCCTGGAAGCTGTGAGTGAAAGGGGTGAGAGGCAATGGGAGATGAGGAACTGGAGTTGGTGGGCACCAACTTTCTTCCCCTCCTCCTCCCCATGTCCTTAGGCACGCCGCTCCCTCTGCCTGGTTGAAGCTTTGAGAGGGCTAGACATTGTCCATCTTGTCGCTTCTGCAAGCAAGAGTGGGGCTTTCCCAGGATCACTCCACAAGTTAATGGTTTAGTCAGGACTGCTTAGGACATGAATACCTCATTTAATGTACCCAAGGCAGGAAAAGGAGCGTGAGCCCACACTGGTTCAAAGACCATACACACTTTCTCCAGTAAGAAAAACCATGTCCATACAATACAGGGGAGATGTTTTCTAATAATTTTTCCTTTTCACTTCTTTTTTTTCTTTTTTTTTTTGCGGTACGTGGGCCTCTCACTGTTGTGGCCTCTCCCGTTGTGGAGCACAGGCTCCAGACGCGCAGGCTCAGCGGCCATGGCTCACAGGCCCAGCTGCTCCGTGACATGTGGGATCTTCCCGGACTGGGACACGAACCTGCGTCCCCTGTATCGGCAGGCAGACTCTCAACCACTGCGCCACCAGGGAAGCCCTCACTTCTTTTCATAGTTTGAAAAAAAAATTCAAATGGTATGAAAAGATAAAAGTGCAAGGCCAGCCAACCTCCTGCCTCTGGCTGCCCCATCCCCTATCAACACCTGCTGAGGTGAGCATGTTACCAATTTCTTAAGTATCTTTCTAGAGATACTTTATGCATATGCAAGCATCTCCTTTTAGAAAAACATAAAAATGATAGCACACTGTAGATACTTGCTTTTCCCCTGGCTTTTTTCACATAGCAACATTTTTTTAAAATAAATTTTAAATTTTTATTTATTTATTGTTTCTGGCTGCATTGAGTCTTCGTTGCTGCGCGTGGGCTTTTTTCTCTGGTTGTGGCGAGTAGGGGCTACTCTTCGTTGCGGTTCGTGGGCTTCTCATTGTGGTGGCTTCTCTTGTTGCGGAGCACAGGCTCTAGGTGTGTGGGCTTCAGTAGTTATGGCACATGGGCTCAGTAGTTGTGGCGCATGGGCTTAGCTGCTCTGCAGCATACGGGATCTTCCTGGACCAGGGATCAAACCCATGTCCCCTGCACTGGTAGGCGGATTCTCAACCACTGCACCACCAAGAAGCCCTCACATAACAACATATTTTGGAGAATGTTTCGAGTCAGTTTGTACATAACTAGTTCATTTATTTTCACAGCTGCTGAGTATACCATTATATGGATATGCCATAATTTATTTAATCAGTTCCCCTATTGGTGGACATGTAGATTATTCACAGTCTTTTGCTATAAAAACAACATTTCAGTGCATATGATTGTGCATACATCTTTGTGTGCACGTGTCACCAAGCCTGTAGGATCTAGAAATGGAATTGTTGGGTCAAAGGGTGTGGGCATTTTGAATTTTGATCAGTGTAGCAAATTTCTCCTTCCTCCAAAGAGGCAGTGCAGATGTATCCTCTTATTAATCATGTTTGAGAGGTCTGTTTCTCCACAAAGTATATAATCAGACTATATTTGATAACTTCTTAGGTTAAAAACAGTGTTTCATGGTTGTTTTTATTTGCATTACGAGGTTTTTTTCTTTTATAAATTTATTTATTTTATTTATTTATTTCTGGCTGCGTTGGGCCTTTGTTGCTGCACGCGGGCTTTCTCTAGTTGCGGCGAGTGGGGTCTAGTCTTCATTGCGGTGCACGTGCTTCTCATTGTGGTGGCTTCTCTTGTTGCGGAGCATGGGCTCTAGGTGAGCAGGCTTGAGTAGTTGTGGCACGCAGGCTCAGTAGTTGTGGCTCACAGGCTTAGTTGCTCTGTGGCATGTAGGATCTTCCCGGACCAGGGATCGAACCTATGTCCTCTGCATTGGCAGGCGGATTCTTAACCACTGTGCCACCAGGGAAGTCCCTGAGGTTTGTTTTATAACCAACACTGGTGAGAGAAAATTGAAACCTGACATTGGAGGTGTGAGATTTTAAGAAAGCATCATGCTGCTTTGAACTAAGTCACGTCTGATCTGACTTGGACGAAGAAATTGAGAAAATTTGCCAATGAGCTCTAAGCCACCTGACTCCTTGGAGAAGAGGTACAAAAGACAGACAAATGAAATCATGATTTTCAAAAGAGGGGAAAGATATCAGTAACACAAACCAACGGCCAGGAATCTTGATGTTTAACTCAGCTAGAATTCTAAACCAGACCATCAAATGGATGATTTGTGAGTACAATGGCATGGTGTAGGGAAGAGGAAGGACACTGAGTCCTATCAGACTGCAATAATCACAGCTTTTACCTAACAGGGTGACCTTGGGCAAGCTACTTCATATATCTCTGAACTTCCACTTCTTCAGCATAAAATAGGGGCAGTAATAGCCATGTGCCAGAGTTACGGCAAAAACTAAAATAACTCATGGAAAATGCTTGGCACAAAAGATATCAGTGGGAGTTCCCTGGCGGTCCAGTGGTTAGGACTTGGGGCTTTCACTGCCGTGGGCCTGGGTTCAATCCCTGGTCCAGGAACTAAGATCCCACAAGCTGCACAGTGTGGCTGGAAAAAAAAAAAAAAAAGGTATTAGTTAAAGTGGAAGGAAGGAGGTCAAACCTGAGCCCTCTGAGGTTATAGGCCCTAGACATCTGAGGAAAGGGGAAGAAAGCTGGACAGATGATCTGGAGATAGAACAGCTGTAAGCCAGAGCAGCTTGATTGCCCCTGTAAAAGGCAGTATTTTCCAAATCTAGTGATCAGATCTCAAGGGTGAAAAACCAGACAAACAAAACCTCCAAATACTATCCCCCTTAAAGCTTGAAACAAAACCGTCTTCTTATCAGTTGGGTATTTCTAGGGCCACCAATGTTTCATTCTTTGTGAATGGCCCCTGGAGACGACAAGGAAGAGGTACTGTGTATCTAATCTGCCAACCCCCAAAAAAAGCCTAAAGATGTATGTTGTAGTTAATCCCCCTATTGGGATTATGAGCAGGATGTGTGATTTGTAATAGTGTCTTTAAAACCGGCTGCATTTATGGCAGCCATGCTGCTTATCATGCCCCGTCGGAGCTGTGTTTGCCATCTGTCTCTGTGTTGGACTGGATCCAGAATTAGGGGATGGGTTGAAGACATGGCCCTCGGCATCTCAAAATGTCATCTTGATGAGGACTCACCGGAGAACTTTCTCCCAAACCTCACATGAGTTTTGTAACCAATATTTGCTTCAGCCTCTAGAAAGCACAGCAAATCTGTAACCCACTTTTAGTAGTTATAAACAGAGCTTTATACATATGTATTGTATACCAACCCTGGATTCATGTTATCATTTCACCCCTTATTTTCCCTTTGCCATTTTATTTTTTATCTTGATCATGATACCCTACTACTGCTACTGTTAGTAATTATGGCCAGCGTTTTAGCGGCTGTGAGGCTTACTAGATGCCAGGCACCTGTTGCAATGCTTCAAGTCTTTGTTGAAACCAAGCAAGGTACAAATAAAGAAACAAACACAACTGCCAGGTTCCCTCATCTCCCTTATGGTACCAACTTAAAGGGGTCATTTTAATATCTGAGGACATAAATCTTAGAGAAAGGCTGCATATCTTTGACTTCATAGTTCTGCTTATGAAGCTGTATTTGGAAATAAACAGACCTACAAAGCAAAACAAGAACCTTTCAGCAGTCAGAAGGCATCAGTCAGGGAATTCCCTGGTGGTCCAGTGGTTAGGACTCTGTGCTTCCACGGCAGGGGGCCTGGGTTTGAGCGCTGGTCAGGGAGCTAAGATCCCGCAAGCTGCTCACCGTGGCCAAAAAAAGAAAAAGAAAAATGAGTCAAATTGAAGGAAACATATCAAATAAATAATAGTACAGTGGGTACCCAGATGTGGCAAAGGTGTTAAGTAGAACTTAGGAATCCCTGAGGTCAGACCCCCAGACAAAGGTGAGGACAGTTATCTAGGAGACACTGTAGTCAGGGAAGGAAGGGGTAGGATTTAGCTGGATTTCGAAGGAGAGAAGCCCCAGTCTTAAAGCTGGGAAATCCAAGACTTCACAGTTGATCTGTGGCCTAGAACATGTTATCTGACTTGTTTGAAGTCCCATTCCCTTGTGAGTAAAAAGAGGATGATAATACTTGCCTCTCAAAGGTAGAAACAAATGCCTTCATGTGAATGAAAGTATAAGTTGTAAAATGCTTACTCAATGTGAGCTACTATCAGGGCCTAGATTTAAGTTGGCTGGTATTTGATCAGGACCCTGCAGACAGACCAGACTCAGCTACGTGGACAGGAGGAGGGGAAGTGCTTTAGAGCAGAGGGAGGGAGTCAGGGTTTGGTGAAAGGCCCAGAAGCAGGACAGCCCTTACTCTGTCAGGGGATGGGTGGGGTGGAGCCCTTGGTACGTGGGAGGGTGGGGATTACCTGTGAGGGAGGCAGAAAGGCTGCGTTCAGATAGGGCCAGGCCCTCCGGGGGTTTGAACTTCACTGTTCTACAGGCATAGTTCTAGGTTCCTTGGGGGATGTCAATCAGGCTTCAAACTTTTGAGAGCTTCCCGATTTTTTTAAAAGAATTTTAATGTGTGTGACAATATAATACTCTCCTCCATCTGTCTTCAACCTCCTTTCCCTTGCTTAGGCCCCAGTAGAGCATTTGTTCCCAGGGCTGATGGGAACCTCTCCAGAAGGTTAGTCCATGTGTCACATATGGATAGGAAATCAGTTGAATCGACCTAATTTGACTCGGATTAGTACAAACCTGAAAAGAAAATCAACTTTTTTTTTTAATCCCACAATCTCCACTCCTAACCTTCCATTTAAAAAGTGGTTGTGGGCTTCCCTGGTGGCGCAGCGGTTGGGAGTCCGCCTGCCGATGCAGGGGATGCAGGTTCGTGCCCCGGTCCGGGGGGATCTCACGTGCCGCGGAGCAGCTGGGACCGTGAGCCATGGCCGCTGGGCCTGCGCGTCCGGAGCCTGTGCTCCGCAACGGGAGAGACCACAACAGTGAGAGGCCCGCGTACCACAAAAAAAAAAAAAAAAAAAAAAGTGTTGTTTTTTTTTTTTTCCTCTAAATTGGAAATCATCAAACAGAACAAAAGATTACAAAGCTAAGTCTTGCTCTTACTTCAGATTCTCAGTTCTCCTCCCCAGAAGTAACTCTTTCCAGGTACTTATGCAAACTCCCCAGAATAGTCAAGATATACACAAAAGTCACTCACAGAGTCGGACTCTTGTGGTTGGAGAACATCTGAGCGACCATGTCATTTTGCAGAGGTGGTAACTGAGGCCCTGAAAGCTTAGCGACTAGAGTTAGTTCAGATCATACCTTAATGCAAATATTTGGTTTCAAAACAGTATACAAAGATTTCATTTCTCTTCATTTGTATTATATATATATAATATACACACATATATATAATATACACATTTACTTAATATATAAGTTAATTTTATTTACACAATGATATATGTGGTCTTCAGTAGCTTAACCAAAGTTATTTTAACTTTATAAAAATAGAAAAGTTCCGTAATTTCCAAAAATTAAAAAAACAAACAAACCATCTCTGTTGAGGATGAGGACCATGGAGTCATTCTGAGGGCAAACACTGCAGTGCCTTTGGGGAGACCCATGGGCACCAGATGGGTGGGGAGAAGTAAAGGACACTGGAAGCAGGACAGCTGTCTGGAAAGTCACTGTGGTAATTCAGGAATGAGAACCAGGAGGCTGCAGTGGCCTGGGGCAGGCGGATGGAAGAGCTGGATGGACTCAGCAGTGGTGCCATAGGCCTGAGGACCTACTGGCTAAGGGGTACAGAAGATGGACCCCCCCAGGCTTGGTATTGTGTAGGGAAAAGGAGCCGGTGAATCTGGGATGAGGGCGAAGTGGACGGGTCTGTTCGGCAGATGGAGAGAAAGAGCTAAGGCTTTGAGGATGGGGCAGAGTTGGGCAGCTAACAGCTAAGGATTTGGAACTGACCACATGCAACAGGAGATTTCTGAGGAAGAGAATGTAAAGGAAGGACTTGGTTCTGAGCTCAGGGGACACGGTGGTCGGGAGGCACCAGGAGGGAAGGACTTGTTCTGACAAAGACTTAGGAGCCACCGTTGGCACTTGAGCAGTTCCTGAGTCTGGAATCTCAGACTCTCAGAGGTGGAAGGGACCCCCAGGTCCCCAGACCCAGCTCTTGTTCCGCATTTGAGAACCACGTTCCTGAATAGCAGCTCCCAATGTTCCCTGTGGGCACGCATATCTCCGCGGAAGAAGGCCCCATCCATTCCTGGTGGCAGCATCTGGCAGCCTTTCTGCCTGTGGTTAGACAGCTGTCCTGGTGACAAGGTGCCTGGGGTGGTGAGGTGAGTGGCCTCCTCCAGCTTCACCTTCCCAGTCCTTGCATCCTGCCCTGAGAGCGTCCCCATCCATACAGCAGGGGATTGGAGTGTCTAGTCGTGGCCCCAAGTCCTCCCAGATTACTCAGGACATTACCCAGATTTCCAGACTCCTGGCTCTCCTGCCCACCAGGCTGAGGGCTGTGCCCTCTGATGAGGAAGACTGAGGCAGATGTGGCTAGAGTTGGTCAGCTCCAAATTCTTGCATCATCTCATTTAACCCTCCCGTCCCTTGGAAACCAAGGCTCATCCTCTTTCCAAAGAAGAGGAAGTTGAATCTGCAAGAGGCAAAGTGACTTGCCCAAGATCATCCTGGCGGTGAGGATGGAGCAGGGTTTGGATCAGGATCTACCTCCAGGACCTCACTGCCCTCAAAGCAACCTGGGCCTCGGGGCACAAGGCCCTGTATTAAGGGGCCATGTGGGAGGCTCGTGAGCTGTGACCAAGAAGAACGTGGCGGTGGGTTGTCCATGAAAGGCAGGGAGTCAATCCAATCCTCATCCTTCCAGGAATTCCCCTGCCAGGAGGGTCTCCTTCACGGCCACTGTGCCAGCTGACTATAGGCAACAGGACAGCACACTGTCGTCTATAGTCAGAGCGCCCTTTGCCTCCCTAGAAGCAGGACAGGAAACTTTCTGGAAAATGGCTTGGCCCATCCGGAGTGCCCTGCCCTTCCCTATTCCTCTCTCCAGCTTGTGGAGCAAGATGAGGAGAGAATGGCAGGGCTGAGAGGCTTACTCTGTGGTCCCAGAAACACACGCACACACACACACACACACACACACACACACACACATACACACACACACATACGCAGCCAACCTGAGCCCTGATGGTTCTGAAGTCAGCATGCCTGGGTTTGAATCCATCTCTGTCACTAGTAAGCTGTGTACAAGTGACTTACTCTATCCTCAAATAATAATAATATTGGTTTCATGAGTTGTTTTGAAGGTTCATGGAGTTACTACATGTAAACCCTTGGAACAGTGCCCAGCATGTAGTGAATAATCAAAGGAACTACGTCAGCAGACATCATCCTATTTATTACTCTGAACCTGGTAGACACAGATCAAGGGGTACAGAATCAATAGCTACAGTTAAGTGGGTGCTGGAGCATCAACAGTGAAAGATGATTAACATACTGAAACCACCTTTCAGCCTCACAGTTGGGGAATACAAGAGGAGTGACAAGGATTGTGACAAACTGGAAAGCCCGTGCCCCTCTAAAGAAGGAAGCTACCGCCCAGCCAGTTGTTGCCATGTGAAAATTTGGGTGATGTTGCCACATCTTTGGATTTTCCAAAATTTGAATTTTTATGTGAAATGTACCAATTTTTAAATGTGGCAATTAATTCAGTTTTTAAAAAAACCCAAAACCTTGTAGGCCAAACTCAACTCTTCTGTGAGCCTCCAGGGTACAGCTTTCCTGTAGACTTACTGCCCCACGGCCAGGTCAGGCTTTTGCAGCCCTGGGAGGGCAGAAGAGAGCCTTGAGGGCCGGATCTGCCCACAAGCCTCTCTGATCCCAAGTCGGCCTCCTTCTCACCTGTCCCTCAGAGCAAAGGGGAGAGTGGGGATGTCTGGGAACGAATGTGATTGTGCAGTGGAGGCTCTGCCCAACTCTACCCCATCTGTCCAGCCTAGGGATTAATCCAGAAACAGATGGAAGAGGCAGAAGGATGACTTCATTCCACACACTGAGCACCTACTACCTGCCATTACTGTTCTAGGTGCAGTGGAGACAGCAGTGATTACAAGAAGCCAGGCCCCTGCCCTGATGGAGCAGATCTTAACCCCTGTGTGTGCGGGAGGGGAAGGCAGTGCCAGAGGTGATGCGTACTTCGGAGAAACAGAGCAGGGGAAGGGGGGCCAGGAGGAGCAAAGGCCCTGAGGCTTGACTGAGGTGTCAAAGGTGACAGAAGCCAAGGATAAGATGGAGATATGCCTGCTAGGGAAGGTGGAAGGAGACAGCTCTGATAAGGAGCAGAGGCAGGGCCAGCAGGGCCTCTTCTGCTGGTCACACTCTCTAAACCGCATATGTAGGCCCAGAGGAGTTGCCTCCCCTTAGCAATTTCTGACAGTTTGTTCCTCCCCTCACTCCCTCACATCTCTGGACAGATAGCCCTTTTCACATTCTCTTTGTGAATGTGATTTGTAATTCCTTTGTGTTTATCACACACACACAAACACACACAATCAAACCTCTTGAGTTCTCGAGGGTAGAGAGCCCAATTTTTGTTCAGCTCTGAGGTCTCCCTGCAGTTATGTTCCCCACAGTGCCCAGAAATAATAGGCTTCCATATACCAATGTGTTAAACTGAAATAATGGCATGGCTTAAGCACGTTCCCTCACTTCTCACACCTTAGTTTCCTCTCCTGTAAAATGGGGATAATCATTGATTGTGATGAGGAGGAAAAGAGAAAAAGGCTATAAAAATTGGGGGCCTAGATAACCTGGACTTGAGGCCACCAGGGTTTTTCTCTTGCTCTGAGTTGGGTGCCCCTGGAGCTACTGGGAAACGTTCTTGCCCTCCTCCCTCCTGCCACGGGGCCTCAGTTTCCTCCTCTGAGGGGAGCTAACTGGGGAAGAGGGGCCAGCACACACTTCCCAGTGAGGCTGGGGCTAGGGACACAGGGCTGCCACAAATCTCTCGTGGCTGCGCTGGTCCCCTCAGCCCAAATGCTTGTTGCTGTGACTTCTTATTTCACCTAAGCCATTTTTGGTCTGTAGGATGTTCCGTCTCCAGGTCTGTCCTGCCAGCCCTGGCTCCCACCCCATAATCCAGGCATCCAGGACCCATGCCTGGGTCTGAGTCCCAACAAAGGCAGGCCCCGGAGACCAGCAGCCAACAAATCTGAGATAGGGCTTTCTGGGAGCGGCAGGCGGAGCCCCTGTGAAATGGAGGGTGGCCATAAATCCGGAGCCCCTCACTGGTATCTGGGTTCCCACGAGAACTGGCTTCCACTGGAGACGGAGAGAGGGGCGTCGTCTCAGCCACCTCCCTGCTTCCAGTCCTCTTTTTCTCCCAGGCTGTGGGAGGCAAAGGGTTAAATCCCATAGAGCTGATGCTCTGACTCCAGGCTAGAGGGGCCCGGGAAGCTGGGGTCACTTCCTGCTCCGTCCCAGTCACCCTGAACTGGTCCCCGGGTCCTCAGCCTGGGATCACCCCTTGAGAAGGACCCCAGAGTCCTCGGCATCTAGCCCGCCCCCCGAGGCAGGGCATTCAAGGGGTTAAGTCCCCTGGGGCTGGATTCTGCCTTCCGGCCTTTCCCAGACCCCAGAGCCGTGAGTTGGGGGCGCCTGGGTTCCCGGGGGGTTGGCCCGGAGGGCCCGGGACGGCCGCCGGGGAACAATGGGGCGCGAGAGGCAGGGGCCGGGCGCGGGACTGAGCCCCCTCCCCCGCCCCCGGGCCGCCCGGGTTAGGGGTGGGGGCCGGGAAGGGGCCGTGAGGGCCGAGGATTCTGGGAAGAGCGCGAGGGTCTGGCTGTGGGGGAGGGGAGGGCGTGAGCATTCTGGGAAGAGGGAATTCGGCCTGGCGGGCCGGGCCGGGGGCCGGGGCGCCGCGGGAGAGCCGGGAATCCTGGGTGCCCCGGGCGGGGGAGGGGAGGATGCCAGGCTCGGGGTTGGGAGCCAGAAGGAGGGTCGTGGGGACCGGCTGGAGCAGAAGTCCAGGGTCCGGGCTGGTGTGGGCGTCGGGGGGCCGGGGCCAGGGTGGCTGTATTCCCGCGGCTGCCTCCATGTCAGGGTCACCCTGGGCCGCTCTCCACACCTCTCTGTGAGGCAGCCTCCTCCTCTCCTTCCCTCCCTCCCTCCCTCCGCAGTGGGGCTGGCCTGAGGTCGAGGCCGCTGCAGGCCCAAGCACTTCTTGCCTCCCTCCTTCTCCCCACTTTGATACTCCATGTCGGCCTTGTCATTAACCCCTTCCCTTCTACCCTGGATCGCTGAGTTTGAATTTCTCGAGAGACGATCATGGTACATAAATTCTTACCTGTCCTCAGCAAACACAGCAGGCCTCTTCAACATAGTCAGGCAGCCCCCAGCTTGGCAGAAGTCCCTGCTTCCACCTTCCCAAAGACACTTACAGATGGGGGTGGGGGATTCTCATAGCCTAAGGAGCTGCGGAGATGAAGAAGTTCATTTACTTCCTAACATCTAAGCCCTCTCTCTCCTACTGCTGTTTGGCAGGCTTCAGCTAGCTCCTGCTTCACTTTGGTCACCACCCTGCTGCCTTCTCACAAGTCCTTGCACCGCCGCCCCCATACACACAGTGGTCATCCCACATGGCCACTCAAAGCCCAGGCCCTCCCCAGGGTCTCTCTGGGGAGTTCTCCTCCTAGCACTTAACTCCTGTGGCCCTGTTCCCTCATCATGGAATCATATGACTGTCTCTGGAGTGACAGCTGCCTGTGTTTTACTCTGAACTCCTGCTCCTCTGCTGCCATCCCCTTTAAAGGCATTGGACCAAACAGGTTTTCTAGGAGCAAGGGGCATCTCATTCATTCATTTTTCGTTCATTCAAAATTTATTGAGCACCTATTACGTGTTAGGGATGGGATACAGCAGTAACGAAAGAGAAGATGGATTAGAGGAAGGGGTACCAGGATGGGAGTGGTAGTGGAAGCCTTCAGCGGGGAGTACTCTGTTTCGAATTCACAGCTACAGATTGTCAGGATCCAACCCCTCCTTTTACAGCCAGGGAAACCTCTTGATCCCAGGAATTTCTCCATCCCGTTCCCATGGCCAGCAGGCTCTGTCTGAGCTTCTTTCCCCAGCTGCCCACGTTTATGAGTTTCACATGACTTTCAAGGTCACTTCCCTCTCTTAGAGGCTGCGACAAGCCAGACACAGAGCCTTGCATATCTGGTCTTAGCTCTGCCACTTCCCAGCCTGTGACCTTGGAGAAATCTCCCTGGGCATTGATTTCCTAATCTGGAAAATGGACAGCCTGATTCCTGGGTCTCCTCATAGGACTGTAGGGAGGATGGGGTGCGACAATGAGGACAGCACAGTGGGCACTGTGTCAGCTGCCAGGTGGTCTCCACACACTCATCCCGCCTCTCTTTTCCTTTCCAATTCCCTCTCAAGGTAGTTCCTGCAGAAGCCCCCGATGGCTTTAAACTGCCCCCTCTCCCTACTTCTGGCCCGAGCTTCGACCTTCTTTCTGTGCTTGGATAACGGGAAAGTGCCCCAGTCTTTTGGAGGGCCCTGTCCCCTCAGGGAAATCAGGGTGGTTACTTTCTTTTTTTAACTCTTTAAGTGTTCCAGGCAGTCTTGGTTGTCTATGGGGCTCATAAGGAAAGTTTATTGGTCCCAATTAGCAGCCCCATTAAGGAGGAAAATTAGAGTCTTTAATGAACTTCCTCTGATTAGCAAAATAACAGGTTTCCCAGCCTCTGGGCATCAGAGGGGTAGGGTGAGAGCCTGCTTCCCCTGTGGATGTGAGATAATACCTCTCCAGCCCCCAGTGTGGGTTCAAAGGGTTATAACTGATGAGCTTTTAATTACACTCTTAAATTCACCTACTTGCTTAGTTGTGATCTTAAGATCTGGAGCAGGAATCTGGCCTGCGGGGGAGGGGTGTGGGCACGGTGAGAACTGATGCCCAGAAAAATGGGGAGGTAGGAGACTGCAGTTCAGATCAGGAGAAATAGGGGCTGGGGGGTGGGCAAGTGGGGGAGTGGGGCTGGGGGAGTAAAGGAAGGCGGGAGGTCAGCTCCCATGGTGTGCTCTCTCCCCTCCCCTCCCCTCCCCAGGGTCCCTGGAGCACTGGGCAGTCCTGAGTTCTGGGATGGAGCCCGAGGCAGCGCTGTGGGGCCCTGATCTGCAGGGTCCTGAGCTGAGCCCCGACGATGCTCATCGAGGTGAGGGACACAAGAAGGGACTGCGGTCCTGACAAGACAGTAGCCCCAGTTCAGGGAGGGGCGCAGACTCTGGGGGAAACCCAGGGGAGGGAAGTGATGCTCGGCCCGTGTTCTGAAAGGAAATGGGGGCTGGAGACTCCCTTTCTCTCTGTAGGTGCCGACAGTGGGAACGAAGAGGAGAGCCCTCAGCAGGAAAGTTCTGGGGAGGAGGTCATCTTGGGAGATCCAGCTCAGAGTCCAGAATTCAAGGACCCACCAGAGATGCCCCTGGAGACACCCTCCCAGGATCCCTCAGTCCCTCAGGACCCCCCGGCCCCGCTGGGTCACTCCAACCCCTCAGACCACCAGACCCCTCTGGACCCCCCAACCCCCGAGGTAGTCCCGACCCCGTCTGACTGGACCAAGGCCTGTGAGGCCAGTTGGCAGTGGGGGACTCTGACCACCTGGAACAGCCCCCCGGTGGTCCCGGCCAACGAGCCCAGCCTGCGGGAGCTGGTGCAAGGCCGCCCTTCCGGGGCCGAGAAGCCCTACATCTGCAACGAGTGCGGCAAGAGCTTCAGCCAGTGGTCCAAGCTGCTGCGGCACCAGCGCATCCACACAGGCGAGCGGCCCAACACCTGCTCCGAGTGCGGCAAGAGCTTCACGCAGAGCTCACACCTGGTGCAGCACCAGCGCACGCACACGGGCGAGAAGCCCTACAAGTGCCCCGACTGCGGCAAGTGCTTCAGCTGGAGCTCCAACCTGGTGCAGCACCAGCGCACGCACACGGGCGAGAAGCCCTACAAGTGCACCGAGTGCGAGAAGGCCTTCACCCAGAGCACCAACCTCATCAAGCACCAGCGCTCTCACACGGGCGAGAAGCCGTACAAGTGCGGCGAGTGCCGGCGGGCTTTCTACCGCAGCTCGGACCTCATCCAGCACCAGGCCACCCACACGGGCGAGAAGCCCTACAAGTGCCCCGAGTGCGGCAAGCGCTTCGGCCAGAACCACAACCTCCTCAAGCACCAGAAGATCCACGCCGGCGAGAAGCCGTACCGCTGCACCGAGTGCGGCAAGAGCTTCATCCAGAGCTCGGAGCTGACCCAGCACCAGCGCACGCACACCGGAGAGAAGCCCTACGAGTGCCTGGAGTGCGGCAAGAGCTTCGGCCACAGCTCCACCCTCATCAAGCACCAGCGGACTCACCTGCGCGAGGACCCGTTCAAGTGCCCGGTGTGCGGCAAGACCTTCACGCTGAGCGCCACGCTGCTGCGGCACCAGCGCACACACACGGGCGAGCGGCCCTACAAGTGCCCCGAGTGCGGCAAAAGCTTCAGCGTCAGCTCCAACCTCATCAATCACCAGCGCATCCACCGCGGCGAGCGGCCCTACATCTGTGCCGACTGCGGCAAGAGCTTCATCATGAGCTCCACCCTTATCCGCCACCAGCGCATCCACACCGGGGAGAAGCCCTACAAGTGCTCCGATTGCGGCAAGAGCTTCATCCGCAGCTCCCACCTCATCCAGCACCGGCGCACGCACACGGGCGAGAAGCCCTACAAGTGCCCCGAGTGCGGCAAGAGCTTCAGCCAGAGCTCGAACCTCATTACGCACGTGCGCACCCACATGGATGAGAACCTCTTCGTGTGCTCCGACTGCGGGAAGGCCTTTTTGGAGGCGCACGAGCTGGAGCAGCATCGAGTGATCCATGAAAGGGGCAAGACCCCCGCCCGAAGAGCTCAGGGCGACAGCCTCCTGGGGCTCGGGGACCCTGCCCTGCTGACCCCACCCCCTGGAGCCAAACCACACAAGTGTCTCGTCTGCGGAAAGGGGTTCAATGACGAGGGCATTTTCATGCAGCATCAGAGGATCCATATTGGAGAAAACCCCTACAAAAATTCAGATGGCCTCCCTGCACACTCCGCCCCCAAGCCGCCTCAGTTTCGACCCCCCAGGCTCCCTTTTGGAGGAAATTCCTATCCAGGTGCGGCGGAGGGCAGAGCTGACCCCCCAGGACAGCCCTTTAAAATGCCTGATGGGCAGGAGAGCTTCAGCCAAAGGCTGGGTCTGCTGTCCTCCAAGTCCTACATCTGTTCCCACTGTGGAGAAAGCTTTTTGGATCGCGCTGTCCTCCTTCAACATCAGCTCACCCACGGCAACGAAAAGCCCTTTCTCTTTCCTGATTATAGGATTGGCCTAGGGGAAGGGGCAGGGCCCAGTCCCTTCCTAAGTGGAAAGCCCTTTAAATGCCCCGAATGCAAAAAAAGCTTTGGCCTCAGCTCCGAGCTGCTGCTGCACCAGAAAGTCCACGCCGGCGGGAAACCCCAGAAGAGTCCGGAGCTGGGGAAGAGCTCTTCGGTCCTCCTGGAGCACCTCAGGAGCCCGCTGGGGGCCAGACCCTACAGCTGCTCAGATTGTGGGGCCTCCTTCCTCGATCGCCTAGCCCTCATCCGGCACCAGGAGACCCATACCCAAGAAAAGTCCCCCAAACCTGAGGACCCCCACCCAGAGCCAGCCACCCTGTCCACAGGCCAGGAAAATGAGGAGGAAGCCCCCATCCCCACAGAGAGCAGCAGCCACGGGGAAGGGGGAAGCCCCAAAACCCTTTTGGAAGAAAAGCCCTATTTGTGCCCCGAGTGTGGAGACGGCTTCACAGAAGTCGCAGCCCTCCTCCTCCATAGGAGCTGCCACCCAGGGGTCACCCTGTGAAATGGGTCTGGAGACCAGGGGCCTCTCTTCCCTGAGAGGAACACTGGATCTCCCCAAAAATTATGTGGGGAAAGGAGGAAAACTCTTTCAGATTGTAGCGAGGCACAGGATAAAGAATGGTGGGTAAAAATAGTGCTTTTACATCAGTGATGAGAAACCCTTTAAAATTGTTGGTGGGAACCACTTATAAGGCAGTAGAGAAAAACTGTTGGGTTAGAAACCCTATAAATACGTAGGAAAAAAAAGCCCTTTAAGTCTGTAGCAGAAAAACCCTATAAACCATAGTGGATAAAAGCCCTATTAATTGTAGGAAGAGGTCCCAATATGTCTCTAGACAACTCTATAAAACTGTATTGAAATCCTTGTGAAACTATAGGGTCAGGGAAGTGCAGGGAATATGACAATGGCGTTGACTTGGGAGGAGTGACCCTTAGAAGGTGTAGAAGAACCTCCCATGAACTTGCTCCTCCCATGAACTTGCATTCTCTCCCCTTGGAGTATGGGAGGGAACCTCTCTCCCAGAGCCGTGGACAATTACACTGAGGAAACTGCTCATCTGGGGAGGAGCGCGGGAATGGGGTGGAACCAGAAAAGGAAGAAAACAGAGGAGAAAAATAAGTGATGAGGAGCCCTCAGATCCACAGAGGAGAAATGACCCAGGAACTAGGAAAAGAAGGTGTAGCTCAGGACACTGGGGGTTCCTTGGGGTACGAGGGCAGCCTTAGATGATTGTGTGTGTGAAAGGAAGAGGCCCATGGAATTCCTGATCAGAAAGAACCCAAAAATGGGGAAGGAAAAAAAAAATCCAGCCTTTTTAAAGGCTGAAGTTTGGGGTGCATAAAAGCTTTAAGTATAAGGAGACCACAAAAATTAGGGAGGAAGAGTAGGGGGTTGGTTATAGTGCTTTGAGGAAAGCAGACCAAGGTGGAGAAACTGTTCCGATGGAACCCAACAAACTCCAGGCTGCCCAGTCTTCCCTGTCTCCAGGAGCTTGTTAAACTACAAGTACAAGCAGATCCCAGCTCAGGCCATGAGGGTTCCCCCCACCCCCAAAGCAGGCAGGACTCCCCTCTCCCCAGCCCAGCTGGGGACGTCTACTCTCAGAGGCCTCCAGGGATGGAGGGTCCCTCCTGCCACGTTCTCAGGTCTCACTGTCAGGAGGCTTCTCCTGAAATCTAACTGCCACCAGTCCTGCTGCAGTGGCAGCCCATTTCCTCAGATTCTGTCCTCAGTCAGAGAGGGAGAACCGCTGCTAGTCGACCTCCAAAGAATAAAGCCCTTCAGAGACTCAAGGCCTGTGTGTGCTTAAATCCTCCCCAGACTTCTCCAAGTCAAGAGAGCTATGTGTGGGCTCTCTGTGGCAACGAGGGACAGCAAGTTGACAGAATAGAGAGCTTTGATTAGCCAGCAACCTGATTTTAAACCTCACTCTTTCATCTGAGCTGTTAGCAAGGCTGCTAGCAGGACAAGCCAGCCTGCACACTGTGATGGGTGTCCAAACGCCCCACAGACTGGACCGGGGGTCCCTGGAGAGTATGGAGACCTGACCACCTGACCACCTCACCCTGGTACCTGGAGCCCTGTGAGGTTGTTAACAACCCAGCCCGACTGTGGGCTTGCAAAGGGACAGATTCCACCCACTTGGCTCCTTTCCTCCTTAGCCAGAAACCTTCAGAGGGAAATGGAAGGATGAGAAACACACTCCCTGGCCAGGCTTGTCTCCAGTCCTCACACACCACACACAGTGACATACTTTCATTAACCCAGCCAAACGCGCTCACATGACTGGGAGTGTGTGGCAGGGGAAACAGACTGTTTTCTTCTAAAATGGTTGGAGAGAGAAAACTCCTGAAACATCTGTAACAAGAACCCCATCCCCTAACCCTAGAGACCCTTAAAGAAGGAGAGGACTCCGTCCAGTGCTGGGTTCAATGGAAGTGCCCACTGACCCCACGCTGGCCCCTGTAACGCACTGTGGTCCTGAAGTAAGAGGACTGAGATGCCAGGTGAGGAGTCACATCCCTGGAGAGGGTGACCCAGCTTCCTACAAACTTGTGGAAGAGACCTCTGATTCCACTACCTAAAAGTTCAAAAGGTGAAAGTCCTTCACCCTTCGTCTATCCTGTTCCCAAAGGGATGACCCTCAAATTCAAAGATCGAAGTCATAGAACGCTGTAGGAGGAAGAAGCGAGGCCTGCTGGGGAGAAGGAAAAGGCAGGCCTTGGATGACTACGGGGAGACCCTTGTTAACATCTGCATAAAGCCCCGCCCCACCCAAGTGCCAGGTCAGAGAGCACCACCAAGAGGGGAGAAGAAGGCTGCCTGCCTCTACTGACAGCATGGACCAAGGGGGTGTCCCTCTGAGACTGAGGAAGAGGAGACGATTCTCCAAGCAGGTTTTTTTCCCTGTAAGATGGCAGCAGAAAGAAACTTCAGTTGTAGAGACAAACCCCTTGTAAAGCTAGAAGCAGATCCTCTCAGAAACAGGTCTGAGGAATCTGTCTCCAGAAGGGTCCTGGAGAGCCCTTGGGGCTCCAGGGTCAGTCCAGGGGAAGATGGTCAGTGTGGTCAAAGGCCGACTGAAGGCCAACCGAGGACTAGGGTGTAGCATACGTAGTAGGACGCTCGCATGTTGTAGGGTGAGGGCCAGAGGTCTTGGCTCCGGTACTGAATGGATGATGTGGACACGATTAGTTGGGGTCTGGGGTTTCATAGCAAGAAAGGGGGCAGAGTCAGAGAACTTTGGGGTGTCACCTGTTCTCTGTTGCCCACCTCCCCAAACTCTTTTAGCTGGGTACTTTCCTCCCAGAGCAAGCTACATCTTGGGAGGAACTAAACAGGGAACAGGCTGGGGGAGGTGGCAGTGTCGAGTCCCTCTGACCAGCTCAGGCCAAGGCCCAGGGGTCGTGGCACTTTCCCACCAGAACTGGGTCTGGAAGGCAGAGCGTAGCCAAACCCTCTCGTTCAACTCCACGCAAGCCTGACTCTTAAGAAGGGCCCTCGTGGAGGAGTGCGACACAGGGTCACAGCGTCATTGGTGAAAGCAGAGGGGAGAATAGAAACTGATCTGAGCTTAGGCTGAAACTTGAAACTGCTATGGATATGGAGGTCAGAAGGGAGCATGGGCATGAATCCTGAATGGTGGGGCAACTCGAAACCATCACAACCAAGAGGTGGGTTCCATGGCACCCGCCCCTCAGGTGAGCAGTCCCAACTCCTTTGCCCCCGTGAGGGAAGCCCCACTCACCTGACTTGTCCCCCCTGGAGTGAAGAGAGGCCCCACTTTTGAGTGTTGTGTGTCAATAACAGTGTTGTGTCACTGGTGGTCATGTTGAATAGTTGAAGAGAATAAAGGGAATAAGATTTCCCAGGTGGTTTCTGTCTTCTCTTTCAAGCCTAGAGCAAGCTGAGAGCGCCCGTCCTCTCCCAGGGCAGCTTCCATGTGTAACCTCAAAAGCTCAGCCCAGCCCCAGGCCGCCCTTGCAGCCCTCTTCCCAGAGGCCTAAAATCCCCATCCAGAGCTTGCTGGTGGGAGCCTGAGGGTTTATGGAGTTTTAGAATCTGCTCCCTTGGGAGACAGGGGCAGAAATGTGTTGAGAAGGTGGCAGAGCCAAGCAGCACGACATGCCAACTTCTGGGTGGCAGCCTGGTGACTCTGGCACTCGCTGGCTCGGGTCCAGCTGTGCTGCCCCAGGGAGGCCTCTTGGGCCCCAACACCTGCACCCTCCCCAGATGGCCACAAGGCAAAGTGCCTAAGATTCTAGTTCCAGAAGCCGGCAGCCACCTCCCCTGGTTCGTCTGGGTCCTGGCCCTGGCCCAGCTCTTCCTCTGGACCAGAGCCTCCTAGCCCCCGAGGAGAGGTGGGTGGTGACCTGGCTCGTCATCTCACTCTCAGGATGTAGCCCGTGAGCCCCCAACGTGTGGAGAGGCTGAGGCTAACAGGAGGCAGCCATTTGCCTAAGATGCGAGGGAAACCAGAATGGCCAGGAGCAAGCTCTGCACCCAACCAAGCCTCTCCTCCCCCACCGCTGGGCCTGCCTGGGCCTGGCCTGGGCTCCACACTGTCTAGGCCAGGCAGGGGTTGCTCCGCTGAGTCCGCCCTGCAGGCTTGCCTCGGCGCTATCTCCTGAACCTAGACCTGGCCATGGCCCCTGCGTGGCTGCTTGAGGTCAATACTTGCTCTAACCTGTTGCCTGCCTCTGCCGCAGTCTGCCGGGGGCCCCTGCCCCAGCCAGGAAGCTGTCTCCCCACCTTCCCTGTGCTTCTCTGACCTAGACTCCCAAGGCTGACTCAATTGTCTCTCCTTCCCCTTTTCCATCTGGAAAGCAAGGGGTGGGGGACGGTGGGGAAGGGGGGAAGAGAGGAGGGAATTGCGTTTCACGTAGAAGCGAGTAAAGAAGGCTATTCTATATTCCCTGGGGACACTGAGGTACCTCAGCACAGGAGGATCCTCAGCAAAGTGAGGGGACTACAGGGGAAGAACAGACACTGGAGCACATTGGTTCATACTTAGCAGAAGGGGCTGTGTATCCAGATGTGGTACCTGCCACAGCAGAGGGTCAGGAAACTGGCAGAGGAAGTGACCTGAAGGTTGAGGGCTGCAGGAACAGGAAATAGTAAGTGTAGGGGCCAGGGGTGTGGTGGGGGATAGAAGGTGCATAACAGTTAGGTGTAGGCTTGGAGCATAGTGGAGTAGAAACTGAGAAAAGGGAGAGAGCAGAGCCTGGAGTGTAGAGCATCCCGTTTGAGTAACTTTGGAATAACGGCACCATTGGGGGAGAGGGGGTTAAGGAGAGTGATGTGATCTTATCCCCCTCACCCAACCCTGGCCACGAATGATGGTGATTTACCAGGTCTGGAGCTCAGGAAAGAACTGGGTTGGAGGAGTTGGGCCTTAGCAGCCTAGCTGTAGCCATGGTCCTGGATAAACACACCCAGGGAGAGCAGTAGAGTAGAAAGGAGAGGGTCTAGCTTATAGGTAGAGGAGGACCATGAGAAGATAGTAAGTATGAGGAAAAGCAGGAGAGTGCAGCACCACAGGGCCCAAGGGAAGTTTTAAAGAGAGTGGTTAATGTCAAATGCTCCCCTGGACCCTGTGGCCACAGACAGCAGCCTTAATTCTGGCTAAAACACGTAACTTTGCCACTGAGGCCAGCATCTGCTTACCCTCCGAGGCCAGCCAAGGTCAAGATTGGTTCAGGAGGAGCTTTGGCCTGCCCATCCCAAGGGGCCCAGGGTATCACACAGCCACTGAGGTTGTAAGGGATCAAACATCCTGAGTGCAAGGGGCTGACCAGCCCCTAAGGCAGATCCTCCCAGCACTGGGCAGGCTCATTGCAAACCAACGTTTACGGTGAGTTTACTGCTCTTCCTGCAGCGTCAGTGCTTGCTCTTCCCACAAATTCTGGGATTTTTATCCCACTCCCTTGGTCTGGAGCTTGAGAAAGTGGTTTGGGCATACTTTATTAAGCATGAGGACTCAGAGATTTTAGCCCTACTGGATATGGAGACTAGCCCAGGAGAGAGATTTGGGGAGGTGTCGCAGTCACTTGCATTTGTTAAGGAGCTCACGTGGAGGTGACTCCTGGGAAAGAGGGTAGTGCTCACAGAAGATTGGCGGACCCCGGCCCGCTCCAGGGCGCAGCGCTCCCCTCAGAGCCAGACGGCATCTCTATGATGCAATGTGCTGCGTTTTTTCCCACCTTGGCCACCACTGCCGGGAGCCACGGACACCTCCTCGACGGCCCGATGCCATCCCCCGCCACGGCGAGAGCCTCAGCGAGCGCGCCCACTGCCGCCAGCCCTGAGCCGGAAGCACTGTAGCCCCCGTCTCCGGTCCGACCTGGTCCAACCGCTGCGGCCCCGCCGATACCTTGGGCACCATGTGGAGCCCGAAGGCGGACAAGGCCGCGAGCCCCAGCAAAGGCGAGACCTCTGATAAAGCCGCAGCTTCGCGCAAGGGCGTGACTGCTGACAAGGCGGCGGCCGCTCCCGTGGCCATGGCTCCAGCTCCAGCTCCGGCACCAAGCCCGGTCAATACCGGCCCGAGCGCGAGCCCCAGTGCAGCCTCCGGCCGCGGACTCGACAGCACACTGAACCCACAGGCGCCGCTGGACACACAGTTCCTGAGAACAAGGCCAGTGGCCAGTGCAGGTCGCAATGAAATAAGTGACCCGCTGAGGCGTCCTGCTTGTCCGTCCGAGGGGGAAGGGCGGGTGAAGCCATTGGGGAAAAACGGCCCACAGACTGGGCCCAGGCCCGCCTCTGGCCAGCACAACCGGGGACCCGGCTCTCCCCTCCGAGGATCTTGCCTAGAAGCACCAATACAGAACTACATTTCCCAGGATGCACCTCGGGGTTCCCAGCACCCCTGCCGCCAATGACTGCGCCGGCTGTAGCGAGCCCGCACGGACCGGGCCGGCAGAGATGCGGAGATCCAGGGTGTCAGCCCCTGCCCATGGGAACAGGTGGGGCCGGCTGGCGACAGAGTGCTGACCACGACGCTTTCTCCCTGCAGACGCGCCCCTCCCAAAGGCCCAGTCTAACCAACTGTTGGGAGTGGGGTCTCATCTGTGCAGGCCCTCCAGGTTCACACGCCAGCCAGGGCAGCGCTGGGAACAAGTGTAACAGCCAAAATCCGGAACCAGATTTAGGGCAGGAAGCCTGGCTACCCGGACTATAGGCTGAGGGTTGGATGTTTATTCAAAACAATTAACAGCCTATACAAGACATCTCTAGAGCAGGGGCGGAGAGGAGCCTTGCACCTCTCAGCAGCTCCACCTTCCAGGCCCCTGCATACTGCCTTCACAGCCCATAGAGTGTGCTTGGGCAGGCAACACAGGAAGCATTGTGGGTATAGGCTCAGTCACAGGGTGTTAGATGCTCTTCTACCTGGAATGATTGGAAGTCGGCCCAGCACGCTAGTCTGTCCCTTTTTCCCCCTGGAAGTTCTGCCTCCACTAAAGTTAAGGCCACCAGGATGAAAGCAGGGTCAGGGCTGGGGACCCAGCGGAGCCCTGGGAAGCATCAGGGCTGTAAGTGGGGCCTGGGAGCGAAGTAGAGATTGGGAGGGGTCTGATTAGAATAGAAACTGATGATCTTAGTTCAGCACTCCCAAGATGAGTGCAAGGTGACTGCAGCAACCTTAGAGCTTCCCAGAAGACAGTGCCCCCATCAAGGAGGTGCTCTTAGTATAAGACCAGACCAAAGAGCCCAAGGAACTCCACAGGAGGGAAGGTCTGCCTAGGTCTGGGGAGCAGAGGGTAAAGAAACTCCCTGGGCCCCAGAGCCCAGTCTCAGAGCAAGGAGCTGGGGATCTGACCCATCCCTGGTCCTTACTTGTGGGTGTCTAAGCAGGTAGTGAACTTCCACTTGTGTGGGAAGTCACAGCCTGGGGAATTTCCCCTTTAGGGCTGGGATGGGCCCGTGGAGTCAGTTGGAGAAGGTTTAGGGCCAGGTTCCAAGAAGTTCTGTTGAGTGCTCTGGGCCCCTCAGGCCTCTCACAGCAGACCTTTTGTGCAGGGCAAGTGCCCCCTAGGCTGTAGTTCTGACCTTGGGGAAAAGGTGAAACTGAGCTTGGTTAATCCCACTCCCACTAGCATGCACTGGGGCCCCCAAAACCAACTACATGGGGAGGGGCTGGGCCCACAGGGTCCGGAATGGAGGGTGGGGGCCACTGGGTGTGGGGTGGGGAGGGACTGGAGGCACAGCCCCCAGGGTCCATGGGTGTTCCAAAGTCCCCTGAGTTACGGGTTCAGCTGATGTAGACACGGTGGAAGTCATGGGCACCAAAGGCTGCGTTGCACTTGGGGCACTTCCTCTGGCGGGCCTCATAGCGGCCCCGTACGCACTCGAAGCAGAAAACGTGGAAGCACTTGGTGAGGACTGCATCCTTCTTGCGGGTGTTACAGCAGGGGCAGGTCAACCGCGCCTGGGCAGGGCACAGGCATCAGCTCAGGAACAATCCTGACAGGGCCCGGATCCCAAGCTGATAGCAAGAGGTGGTCCAGACTAAGGCCACCACAGAGCAGACTGCACCTAACTCTCACCATAGCCCTAGGAGGTAGGGATAAGCATCCTCCAGATGAGGAAACTGAGGCTCAAAAGCCCAGGTTTCAAAACTAGAAAGTAGCACAGTCTAGCCTCTAATCTGGGTGGTGATGGCCAGTGGTCACATGTCCCCTCTAAAGGTCAATGACCCACAGGCTCCAACCTGAGCTCCTCTGCCCGGGGGCTTCATCTCTTGCCCCTTTGGCCTTCTCTGGCAAAACCCCAATCCTGGCTTAAGCCGACTGTCTACCTTCTCTCCACCTGCATCTGGTAAGTCACAGCTGGGCATGGCAGTGCCACTAGAAATCTGCTGTTCTCAACCCTCAACTGGGCCCATCCCTGGTGCTGCCCAGAAATCCTGCTGTGGGTCCTGGGATTCATTTCTCTCTAAGGAGGTTTTACAAATCTCCTCTCCTATCTTGAAACTTCCCACCTGCCACCAGGTCTCACTTCCAACTCCAGACAGGAAATTCCCACAACTCAGCATTCCCAACATTCATCCTCTGCCCTGCCTGCCACCTCAGCAACTCCCCACAAGCATCACCTCTTCCCTAGCTCTCAGAACCCTACCCATCAGCATTTGACAGGCTGCAGTCTGTTGTTTCTCCAAAAACCCTTCCCTGCTCCCTCATGGCTGCCTCGAGCTGCCTCTGCCCCTTCAAGGCCAAACTGCTTCAACAGGTTGTCTACTTACTGACTCACTCTCCACCCTTTCCTCACTGCAGTAGGTGAGAGTCCAGGTGATCTGACCTCCACCTCCACCTCTGCCCAAGAACTCCCACCAAGGCTGCCAAATCCAAGAGGCATCTCTCAACACCTGCTTCATTTGCCTTCTTGGCAGTTCTGAGCTCACCCCTGCCTCCTTGAAACTCTTCCCCAATCAATTCCCTCTAGATCGCTCTCCTTCCTCCTAAGCTACAGGCTCCTCTTCCTCTGTCCATCATTTAAGTTTCGAGGCTCCTCAGGGGGAGTGACGGCCGATGCCATCCCTCGCCACGGCGGGGGAGGAGTCAGAGCTCCTCAAAGGCCCTACCTGCCCTCACCTCATGACACTGTTCCGTGTCATGCCACAGACCCTCCCTGGGTGACGACAGTTATATGTGGCTTCTACCTTTGCCTCTGCTGACAATCCCCCACAAACTCCTGTCCTCCACACCAGCCCTTTTGCTTTGAGTGCCTTCCCAGACAGCCTCCCAAGAAGTCCCACAGGCACCTCATCCTCAACATCCTTGAGACATCGCTCTCTGCACACTGACTACAGCATACGCCAAGCAGCTCAACCTGGTTTGCAAACCCTTCAGGATCTAACACTGCCCAACCCCCACCAGGCTTGTCACTCACCACAAAACCCACGTTCTGTCCTCCAACTACGACTGTCCAGCTCTGTCCTCCAGCACGCCTCTCTCAACTAAAGGCCTCCACCTCTGCCTTTCCCTTTGGTGGAACCCTTTCATCCCCGTTCATCACGGCCAACCCTGACTCACTCTTCAGTTTTTCTTTGGATGATATTCCTTCCAGGAAGCCTGCTGACCACCAGGGCTGTTAAGGGGCTCCCCTGATTTCCCACAGCCCCTCTGGCCTCTGCCATCACACTGCTCATCACTCAGATGGGAGAATTACTTGGGCCTCCTCCAACAGACTGTCAGTTTCAAGAGATCTGAGACCAAGTCTAGTGCCTAGCCCTCTCATACCTAGCCAGGCACTCTGCCTGGCACGTAGTATGTGTACCATACTTGATAGTTATCTGATTCTCCACATCGGGTTCTGCGCAGGTTTTGCCATCCTACCTTATTTCTGGGTTCCCCAGACTACCCACCAGAGCTCTCACCAACCCCCCATCTAAGATTCCTAGGTCACCTAAGATTCCTAGAGCACAACCCAGCCCCAAGGCCCCACCTTGTACTCCTTGATCTCCTCCTGGAGGATTTCATCGGCATCTGCGTAAACCTCCACCTTCCTCTGCTTCTCCAGCTTGCGTCGCAGCCGTGAGATGTCCTCCTGGGGCAGGAGAGGGGCTAGGCTGAGTGCAAGGGTCCTCAATCTGAACCTCCTGCCCCCACCCCTGCCCACCACACACCTGAGCCCTCTTGAGGTTGAAGCTCTCTTTCTCACGGGCAGCCCGGCTCTCTGCCAGACAAGGCTGGATCTCTCGCAGCCGTGTCTGCACGTGCTCCAGCTGTACCTTCAGGTCCTCGGCCAGCTGAGCTGCTTCCACAGCCTGAGGTGGGTGGAGCGGGGAGGAGGGGCACCGTTTGCCTGAGCCTGGGGAGTCAGGCATGTGGAGCCATGGCCCACAGATGCTTGTGTCAACCATCCAGTGATACCTGCTCTTGGGGTAAGTCCAGTATCTTCACTGGAACTGGTTCTGTCTCCTGACCTCTGAACCCTCACCTCCTCCTAGTCTACCTCATTCCCAACACCTTCAGTTCCTCACCTGCATAACGCTCTCTCCTGTCTTTGAGGCTTCACTGGGCTCCTCTTTCTGCTCCCCTCAACACACATTTTTTTCCTGCAACCCCCTGAGGCCTCAGCTCAAATGTCACCTCCTGAGACACACTGTCCTATTTTTCTTTCATCCGCCTCTATTTCCTTCATAAGACATACCGTGAGTTCCCTGGTGGCCTAGTAGTTAGGATTCCAGGCTTTCACTGCCGTGGCCCACAAGCTGTGCAGCGTGCCACCCCCCCCCACACACAAAAAAAACATGCTATGATCTGTAATGATGTTATTTTGTCTGTGGGATTATCGGCTTGCTATCTGCCCCTCAAAACTGGAAGTTCCCACTTCCAGCAGGGCGGTCTTGTTCCCGTGATCTCCCCAGCACTCAGTGCAGGTCCTGGGATATAACAAGGGTATGACTAATACTGCTTAAATGAATGAGCCAAATGGAGAAGAAAAAAAGTCCAGGAGGGGAAAAAAGATGAAAGTCAATGTTAATCTTAAGCCTTTACCATAAGCTAGAGGAGTGATATCACCAAGAGGGCGCCACAGATCATTCCTAACTCTGTTACCCTCAGAAGAACAACTACCACAAGCTGAACATTTCTTAGGTTTAATACAACTACATGACAGAGACCACCATGCACATTTCACAGCTAACCAATGCAGTGTCAGGACGTGGGCTGAGGAGCCAAGGAGACCCCGGGCCCAAATTCCAGTTCCACTCTTTCTTGAGCAAGTCAGCTACCTCCCTGAGCCTCAATCTTCTCACTTATGAAAGGTAACAACAAAAACTGTTGTAGGATTATTTTCAGACTGAAATGTGACCAAGCATGCAAAGTCCTCCAGCACACAGTTTGGAACACAGTAAGTGTCTGAGACATGAGCTGGGCTGTGAGATGAAGCAGAGCCAGACTTCGGCCCAGGTCATCTGCTTCAAGTTCTCTAGGCAGAGTCACAAAGTGAGGCTGTGAGCCAGCATCCCAGGTTGCTGTCCCCTCGCATAGGTCTGGCCTCACCTTCCTCTTGTTGAGCTCCAGGGCCTGGCTGCGCAGTGTCAGCTCCTTCTCCACACCCCCGAGGCTGCCCTGCAAGGCCCGCTCTTTTTCCTCCAGCTTCTGCACGGTCAGCAGCTGGGCATCCACCTGAGGACAGGGGTGGGGACTCAGTGCTGGGGAGCCCCTGCCTCTCCAGCTCCACTCTAACAAGCCCAGGGCAGCCATACCTGAGACTTGAGGCCAAGAACCTGCTCGCCCAGCTCATCCTTCTCCTCCCGCAGTAGCTTATGAATCTGGTTGGCCTTGATCCGCTCTGACATCAGCTTAAAGTTGGCATCATCCTTTTCCCGCAACTGCTGTAGCAGCCGCCCATTCTGCTCCTGCATGTCCTCAAAAGCCTGGCCTGTCACATCCATCTCTGAGAGCAGAGCCTCCTCCTCCTGCAGCAAGTGGGCAAGGACAAGATGGAATGTAGTAGATGGACAAGACGACAGTGGGGAAACCACAGGAAAACATGGCTGAGCAAAGAACCACAGAATGGACCCAGGCCATGTGCTAGAATAGGAGGTTTAGGAAATTCCAATATTCAGAAGCAAGGGGACCAGAACGGGGTCGCACCTGCTTGGTGGCACCCAACTTGCGTTGCAGGTGTTCTATCTGCTCCTCTGCCTGACGAATGCGCCGCAGGGCATCCTCATCCGCGATCTTCTTGCTCTCCCTCCGATCCCTCTCCTCTAACTCCCGGATACGGCTCCGTAGTTCATCGACCTATAACCACCAGAAGGAGGGAGCTCTCTTGTCACTGCTTCCTGCTGACCTAGGGCTCTGCTCTGGTTACAACCCCCTGGGGCAGCCTCTCTGCACACCTCATAGGCCCTACCTGCCCTCACCTCAGCCTTGGCCTTGCGTTCCGCTGCCATGAGCTGCACCTTATCCCGCTGCTCCTTGGGTGCAGACTTATACATGTCCAGCAGCAGTTTCATCTCCTTCTGACTTTCCTGGGCCTTCCTGGGGGAGGCATAGGAGGAAGGCTTGGTGAGTAGGGTTGGAGGCCACTTGGCAGGGGTGGGAAGGAGAAAGGAACAGGGCCTCACTTGAGCTCTGCTCGGAGACCTTTGAGGAGCTCTGACTCCTTCCTCTTGGCCTCCTCCACCTTGACCTTCTCCCGATCAGTCCTTGAGAGAGCTGAGGCTACAGATGGGGGTCCCAGCCCAGGCCCTTCCCGCTCCCGAAGCTCCCGAAGCTCCCGCTTGGGTTTAGCCTCAGGTTCTCGGGCCCGGGAGGAGGGGCCCTGGGCCCCGGGGGTCAGGGCCTGGGCCTCTTCCTCAGAAGGGACCAGGTCTTCCTTCTTCACCAAGGAGGTAGTAATGGCAGCGCCAGGCATTGAAGCCATCTCCTTTCTGGCATCAGGGGCACCAACAGGGCCTGGCCCACCCTCTTCTTTCCCTGGGGCTGGGGCACTCAGGCCAGAGTCCTCCGGGTGGCCCAGGGTGGGGATGGAGTGGGTAGAGCCACTGGCCTGGGCCCGGAGCTGCAAAGCACAGAGAGAACAGGGCTGAGACGTGCTCACTGGGGTCTAGCCGCAGCTTTCCCCAGGCAGCCCCTCCTCACCTTGGCAATCTCAGCCTGCACTTCCCGCAGCTTCCGCTTGTATCGCTGAGCGTCCCCCTTTAGCTGGTGGTTGTGGTTTTGGAGGCTGCTGATCAGGTGGCGCATCTCCCGGTTGATGGGCCCTGGAAGAGTACAGGAAACCAAGGCTGGGTTGAAGGCTGGGTTGGTCCCTGGGTTAGGGGCCCAACCCCTCAGTGGGGGAAGGGGCAGGGCCAGAGCCATCACTCTCATTACAAAGGAGATAACAACTGAAGCCTTATGTAGAGTGTGTGATCTCATCAAACAAATGAAGAGAATTCACCTAAACATAACTTGACACTGCCTACGTGTGTTATTCCTGCTAATGCAGACTTCTAAAATATTTCCAAATTTCCTTTCAAAGGAACACATGACTAACTGTAAATTCATAAAAGTAAGTTAGTCCACTTCTTTCAGCTTTTTAAACAAATATCATCTTCTTAGTTACATTTCCCCGGCATTTCTCATAATACTTCCTATCTTCCCTCCCTGCTTTATTTTTCTTGATATATTTGTCACAACCTAATATACACGTTCAATTTTTTCCTCCTTTGTTGTCTGTCTTCCCTCACTATAACACTGCTCCACAACAGGGATCCGTCATGTTTTGTTCACTGGTATCATCCCAAAGCCTAGAACTGAGCCTGGGTCATAGAAAGTGTTCAATAAATCTGTGAAAAATGAATTAGTATCTCAGAGAGGCACCATAAGGCCAGAGAAGTATGGATGAGGGTGACAGCTCCCGTTCTGCCTGAGTCTGCTCCACGAGCCACCTCATCTGGCTGTAAGCCTCACTGCGCCTTTGAGTCAGGTGGTGTGGTCCCCATTTTCCACAGAGAGATGAGGCTCTGGGAGAAGAAAGGACTTAACCTCTTACATCTGGATAAGCATCTGGCCACACCAGGGCCCAGCAATCCCAGATAAGGCCCCACCTCAACCCTGTCCTCACCACATACCCGCCTGCTCGTTGGCCGCCAGGTTCTGTTCAAACTCGATGCGCAGCATCTCGTACTCCTTGCGTACCTGGGCCAGCGTATCCTCCAGCTGGATAACCTCTGTGCGCAGCTTCTTCTGAAGCCCCAGCTCATCACTCTGTGGGTTGAGGCATTAAGGACCCACCCAACCCCTTAGTTCCTGGCAAGCCCCCCCTACCTCAGGCCTCAGCAGCTCAGGAGGAATTTACTCCCAAGGGACCTCTGGCAGGCACACAGGGCCTCTGACACCCTTGACCCAGGAACAATCTGACCCTAAGGGTCTGGCCTTTACCCCTGTCCCCTGCCCCTGTTCCAAGGGCATACCTCCATGTGCTCAATGTGCCTCAGGTGGGAATTCTTGGTGGCCAGCAGCAGCCCACGGGCCTCGTCCAGCTGGGTCTTCACTTGCAGAGACTCATTGTAGAGCAGTGAGAACTGCGCCTGCAGCATTCGGTACTCCCCTGTCTCCCGTACCACCTCCTCAGGAAGACTCCGCAGGGCTACCTAGGGGCAGGGATGTCCAAAGGCAATCAGCAAGAGGTTTCAGAGCTCAGCTCCTACCGTGCAGGCTCAGGCCCTCCCAGCCCCAAACACAGCTCACCTTGAGGCGCTCATTGGTCCGCACAGCCCCCTGAAGTTCTGCCTGCAGCTTCTCCAGCTCTGCCATGCGGCTATTGGCCAATTCCTGGTTTTCCTCCAACTCCGCATTCAGCATCTCAAACTGAGGAGTGGGAAGGGCAGTGGGAGGACAGGCTCCGGACGCGCAGGCTCAGAGGCCGTGGCTCACGGGCCCAGCTGCTCCGCGGCATGTGGGATCCTCCCGGACCGGGGCACGAACCCGTGTCCCCTGCATCGGCAGGCGGACTCTCAACCACTGCGCCACCAGGGAAGCCCCTAAGTGGTACTTTTAACCAGCTGATGTACATACGACCTTACCTAATTCTTGTCAGTTACCCAAACTAGAACTTAAGCTCCATGAAAGGTTTAATTCCTGTCTGTTTCGTTCTCCAAAATGCCTGCTTCCTACACAGTACCTAGCACTTAGTGTTCAGCAATTATTTACTGAATACACATATGAAAGAATGAAATAAAAAGCACTGTGAGTAACGGGGAAAGACCTCCGAGACCACAGCTGGACGTCTGTCCTTAATCCTGAGGGGATGTTCAAGGGTAGGGTAGAGAAAAGGTGGTGGGAGGGACGAGGAAGAATGCTGCTGCTCACCTTCTGCATGCTGAGTGTGATCTGGCCCCCCTGAAAGCCTGAGGAGCTCCCAGATACATAGTAGCCAGAGTTGAGCTGTGGAGAGAAGACAGAGGAGACAGGGTGTGGAGGAGAGAAGCGAGGGCCCCAAGTACCCTGCTCTGGCTCCATCTGACCCAATGTCTGACCCCACCTGCTCCAAGGCCTCCGCTAGGTGCTTATTGAGCTTTTGCTCACGCTTTCGCAACTTCTCAATGTCCCACTGCAGGTCTTCTACTGTCGTCTCCATCTCCAGCACTTTGGTCTCTGCAGATGTCACTTTATCCTGGAGCTCAGAGTACTGGGGACAAGGAAGGGGACAGGTACTTAGATAAGAGACCCGGCTCCCTGAGATCCTTGGGTGCCCATCTAATCCAAACCCTGCCCTGGTTCTAATCCCACCCTAAAAGCCCAACTCCCACCTCCAACGAGATGCGGTGGTGCTTCTCCTGTAGCTGGGTGGCCAAGTCCTGCAGTCGCCGGTTCTCACGGCCCAGCTCCCGGGTGCGTGCCCGAGCCGCCTCACTGGGGGGCTCACTGTCCCCTGTGAAGGGAGGGCTCGGGTAAGAGCCAAGTCCAAGGCAATGGGTCAAAGTACTAACTCATCCTGGAGTCTGCTAGGTCATTGCCCAGTGTGATCCACCAGCTGTCTTGCCATTTTCTCATGACAAAGCCAGGAGTCTTTGTCCCCACTGCACAAAGGAGGAAACCAGCTCAGAGAGGAGAGCCATCTGCTCAGAACGCCCAGGCTGGACTGACAGAACTAAGGCTGAGAGAAGTCAGTCTGCCTGCAAAGCCTGGGCACTTGCTGCTATGCCTCGTGGGTCAGCAACTGCCATCAAGATTTGTGCACAATGCTCCCAAGAGGTCTCCAGCCACAAGGGGGAGGCTCCCCCGGCATCAACAACTCCTCCCACCCGTCTCTCTAGAGCTCAACTCCAGGAATCAAAGCGAGAGCCACCATCAACAGCCTAAGCCTGCACCTGAAAACATGGCTGATTTATTCCTTGGGGAACTGTGGCTGCCTCTGGGCCAGGAGCACTGAGGAGGGGATACCATAAAGATGCAAATGGAGTTGGACACCTCTGGGATGGGGGCACAAAGAACTAACCTCGGCTGTATACTCGCTGACAGAGTTCCTCCACCTGGCGCTGTAGGCGGTCAGAGGCCTCCACGACACGGGACACAGCTGCCTTGGAGAATTCCATGCGGCCCTGCAGCTGCAGCTCCACCTCCTCACTACTGCTTGCACCCAGGGCCACCACAAAAGCCAAGGCTGGCTCACTGAGAGGTGGCCGCAGCTGCATTGGCAGGGGCTCTGGGAGGGACGGACAGACCCTCATGAGGTTAATGGTAACAGTTACCACCACTCTTTACCAAGTTCCAGATTGCCTCCTTCAACTCTCTATGGCTCACTGAGTCAACATAACCAACCCCTGTAGTACTGTTGTTATCCCCATCTTAAAAGTGAAATAACTGCAGTTCAGTGAGGTAATTTCCTCAAAGCCAGAGAGCTACCAAATCACTTCCTCAGGGAAGGCCTTCTCTGCCTTCCTAAGCTAAACTAGTGTGCATACACACTAATTCCCATTCAGGGACCCCTATACTTTTTTTTATGGTTTATAACCACTTCCTCCCTAATGGCTGGGGCAGTAAGTATTTCTTTTTTATTTTCTTTGTCTCCTCCAAAGCTACAACAATGTCAACTACACAGTCAGCATTTAATACTTCTTTGAACTAAGAATGTCAAAACATGAATTGCACTCTTAACCATGTCACTCAGATTCCAAAACCTGTGTTCTTACCCAGTGCCCTTTGCTGCCCAGATATGAAATCAATTTGTGTGTGTGTGTGTGCACGCGCGCAAGCAGGGAATTCAGCAGCCTAATGTCAAAGTTCCCTCCTCTCCAGGACCTTCCCCAGAACTTAATTAAGCTTCCCAGATCCCAGGGCTCTGGCCCTACCCCTCAGCTCCGATGTCCCTGGCTCTGTGAGAGGGGTCTCATCACGTGTTGGCCCCTCCTGGGTCCCAGGCGCCTCTGTCCCTGAAGACAGCTCCCCCTGGCTCTCATGGTGTCGGAGAAGGGCTTCCACAGTTTCATCCAGCTGAAGGGAGAAAGCACCAAAAATGTTATGAATCCCTCAGGTGCTTCCCAGCATGATACTCCTTTCCTAGCAGAGGAGTCTGAGGATTGGCAGCTGGATCAAGGCCAGGTCTTGGAAAGTAGAAGGGCATCCACCTGGGCCCAGTAGCGATTGACAATGAGGAGTGTGGCGTCATCTGTGGCCTGCCGCTTCTCCAACTTCTCAATTCGTTCTCGGAGTTCATCTTCACAAGCCTGTCTCTGTTCCAACCGCTCTGCCAGTTTCTTATTCTTGAACTGCAAAACCTTCAAGTCCATCTCCTCCTACCAAGGAAACAAAGGGGCCGAAAAGATGGTCAAGCAGGGACCAAGAACCCAATCATAGAAAGAGACAAAGAAAAGCAAAATGGAATGGATGGGAGAGAGGAGTAACCCCAGACTAACTGCTAACAGGATTTAAAGAGGCTCAGACACCCACAGAGAAAGCGTCTCGGTTGTGAGGAGGGTCACGTTCTGCTTCTGCCTCTTCCTAACTCTGAAGTCTTTGACAAGTCACACGCCCTCTGGAAACCTGTTTTCCTATCTGTAAAGGGAAGGCAGACATGGCGTCCTCGGTTTCTTTCAACAGAGTGTTCTGAAAAGTGGATCTTGCTAAACCTGGGGAACTGGGAGTAAGGTTCTGGACGACGTGGACGGAGAACAGAGATGGGAGTTCTGGTAAGTTGTGAGGCCTGAAACAGGAGCCCACGAACCGTGGAAGAGATGCCCCCAAGACGGATGGGCTCTATAAGCGTGGTTGTGGTCTTCTCCTCGCGACTCAGCTTCTTCTCTGGGGGCCCCGAGCCCCCATCGCCGGCGGCGCGTTTGTTGCCGGGCCCAGACATGGCCGCGGCGGGGAGGAGCGGCGCAGGCTCTCCCGAGGCACGTCAGGCAGGCGGAGGCGACGCTTCCGTCACCTGCAGAACACAGAGAGCAGAGATGTGGAAGCGGCCGGAGCTCCTGCGGCCCCGAGCCTCCTCCGCACCCACCTGCTGGACCCCGCCCCGCCGGCCCCGGGCCCCTCACCGGCAGCAGAATCACCCCACCGCCGCCATCTTGGACTCCCCTGGACGTCACTGGCCTCCCCAGCACAGAGCGCAGGCGCCACAGGCAGTACCGGATGTGGAGAAATCTTCTCCACTTCCTGTTTCTATTGGTCGCGCTTTGTGCCGCCTTTCGGGTCCCGTTTGGTTTCTTCCTGAACACCGCCTCTTCCTCTCAGTGATTGGCCAGTAGACAGTTCCTATGGTAACCGACAACACACTTCCACTCTCCAGTCCTAATGACATCGCCTGCCTCAGAATAGCAACTTTGAAGCGAGGGCACGGGGGCGGGCCTTGCGGCTTATTACGCACGCGCATTCTCTTCTCACTGATTGGCGAGCGCCGTACACTTTCTCTCTTGCTCCAAGAACCCCCTTAGCAACGGTCACCGTTGAGACGGAGGAAGACGCCCCCAGCGGATTGGCTGCACCGGGCCTCTCTGCAGCGTAGATTGGCTGAAGCGTCGATAGAGGGCCAGGCCTTGGCAGCCTCTGCCGCAGAACCGGCTGTCCCAGAACCGAGGCAGGACAGAACCTGTGGTGCCCCGCAGCACAGAGGAGCGACAAGATGATCCGCCGGAAGTCCAGCCAATTCCAGGGACTGAAAATGCAATCAGAGCTTGAACAGCACTACGAACTGCGGAGAGAACCCAAGAAAGCCCTCAGGTCATTGGATGAATCGGCCACGCGGATGGGAACAGGTGTGCATACCGAGTCGGGAACCGTGGCTTCGGTGAATGCGGATGAGGATCCTGCAGCCGACTTGTTCCCGGTGAGGACTGGACAGAGTCGTCCGCTCATGAATGTTTATAAAAGGGCTCCCCAGCAGGGCGCCACCCGTCGTTATGCTTTCTAACGTTCAAGACGTTTCCCGGGCTGCCTTGGTGAAGAGACGGGGGTGTGTGACCCCCCCCCTTGTTAATATGCTCATGAATAGTACTTAGGGGTCGCTGAAGCCCAGCCCGCCAGCATTGCTCGTAGCTAGTCTTTAAGATGAGAAGGCAAGTTAGCGCGTTCTTAGGCCCGCTAGAGATTCGCAACGGCTCAAGAACTAGGGGCCATGAACAACACAGCTCTGACTTTCCCAATGCGCTTTCTCTCTGCAGCCGCCACTGCCCCAGCCCCGGATCTGCATATGGTGAGTGTGAAGAGCTTTGGGGGAAAGTTACCCTTCACACTTGTATTACTCCTTTAGGGCTTCCCCACAATCCTGTCAAACAGCAACGGTATCCTCATTTTACAGATGAGGAGACTGAGGCCCAGAGATGCAATTACCCGAGATGACTAAGTCAGGTCTCCTGCTGCCCCAGTCCAAAGAGAGTGTGAGAAGAGGCGAGCCAAAGACTGAGAATGTAAATGTAGTATCAGTGCCTCTACGGAGCATTGTACAAATGGGGACACTGAGGTTCACAGAGGGAGACTTGCCCAGTTATACGGTAGGGAGTGGCAGAGACCAGAACTCAAGTTTCCTAACCCTACGCTTTAGAAATGAAGAGGATCATGAGTTCATTTTGGCCATACCCTCTATTTACAGATGGAGAAAGGGAGGCCCAGAGAGGGAAGTGACCTGCCTAAGGTTACACAGCAATTCAGTGGAAGGGCCAAACCTCTAACTCGGGTCTCTTGGTTCCCAGTCCAGTGCTCTAGCCATCATAGCCCTGTTATGAGGGTAATGCATAATGGCCACCAACACCTTTTCCCCTCTTTTCCTATGACAGGAAGTACCTGGACAGCCATTCCATGCACAGGCTGGAGAAGACAGCCAATGTTGAGGAGATGAGGGAGTATGCAAGGGGAGCAGGGAGGGCAATAAGAGCTAGCTCTTGGGGAAGGCTGGGAGGTGGATGGGCTGGGAAGGCATGAGGAATGCCTGGCTCCAAAGCCTGTTGTACACTAGTGTGGGGCGGTGAAGAGAGGCTCCGGTTGTCACTCATTCCTTCCTCTCTCCCTCCCAAGGGTGCTGGCCGAGCTGTTGGGACTAGGCTCTCCTGCGCAGAGCCTGCGGGACGCCATCACCCTGGACCTCTTCTCCCATGCACTCATCTTCTGCCGCCAACAAGGCTTCTCCCTGGAGCAGACATCAACGGCTTGTGCCCTGCTCCAAGATCTTCACAAGGCCTGTATTGGTAAGAGAAGGCCCCCGAAGGCTGTGAGTCCAGGGGAGAGGAGAAGGCTGGCATAAGTGACCAGGGGAAGTAAAAGCAGGATTAGCACCTGAAATCTTTGTTCTGTCATCACTAGCAGCAGTATCACACCCGTTATTTCACCTTTGAAATCCTCTATTTCCTTATCTATAATAAGGCTACAGCACTAACGTTATGAAACTGTTCTGAGAAATATTATATGTGATAGATGTAGATATATGCACAGTGCTCAATAAAACAGCTCTTGCTTTACTCCTGGAGCTAATTTTCTACAGGATGTTTAACGAGAGCTAAACTATGTATTTCTTGGTTTATTGTCTGTCACTTCCACTAGAAAATACGCTTCTTAAGGGCAGGAACTTGTCTGGTTCAGTGCCCAGAACAGTGCATAGTGGGTACTCAATATTTGTTGCCTATATCTTTCTACTTCTAAAGCTCATGCTCAATAAGTAGCTGTTGAGTGACTAAAATGAATGATTATCAGGGAGAGTACTCACTGTCACATCTTGCCTTCCCTCCCAGCAACCCCCTTGGGCAACGTGGAGGAATGTTACCGCTACTTCACCAGTGTTCTTTTTTGCCACGGAATCAGGGTCAGTTTCACTCTCCCCCCAGATAAGGTCTAGCCCAGCCTCCCACCCTCTCTTACACACATGACCCTCATCTTCCTCTGAAGGCCACAGTGGGCTCTTCCTGCTCCTGGATTGCCGGGCACTTGGAGAAAAGGTGAGGGCTTCAGGAGGTGGTCAGTCCTCTAACTCCCAATCATCCCCACAGCGGCCCCCCTTCAGTATCAACCTCTTTAAGGAGGAACAGCTGCTGGCCCTGGCAGATTATGTGGTCAACACCTACTTCCGCCACTTCAAGCTCTACAAATATGTCTTCACACCCCAGGTACTGGGCCATGGGCTATAAGAGGCCACCCCTCATCTCCCCACTTTCCCTCAGTGCAGACGTCTTCCTCCCTCTTCCCAGGTGCGGCTGGATCTATCTTTGACTTACATGGGGCTACAGGCACCCAAGCTCTGGCCAAAGGATGAGACGGGTAAGGGAGAATGCCGGGGCGAGGGCTGGACTGGGCTGGGGCTGAAGCCTCCTCCTGCCTTCTGGCTTGCAGAGAAAGAAGAGGGTGAAGAGGTGGAGGAGCAGGCACTCACCCCAGATGAGGAGGAACCGGAAACAGTGGTCCAGCCAGAGCCAGAGCCAAGTGAGGACCTGGAGGGGTTAGGGTTCCCTGTGACTTTGGGCAGGTGTGAAATGAAGGGTTTAGACCATATCAGGACTTCAGAATTTTTGTTTTAGTCATGGTGTCCTTTCTCCAAATGATTCCTTATGCAGAAGTCCAAGATGGCAAACAGATAAAAGCACAGCTGCTGGGGGTGAGGCAGGAGTCCCAGAAAAAGATTATAAAACCAATGACAATAGGGCTTCCCTGGCGGTGCAGTGGTTAAGAATCCACCTGCCAATGCAAGGGACACGGGTTCAAGCCCTGGTCTGGGAAGATCCCACATGTCGTGGAGCAACTAAGCCTGTGAGCCACAACTACTGAAGCCCGCATGCCTAGAGCCTGTGCTCCACAACAAGAGAAGCCACCACAATGAGAAATCCGCGTGCCACAAGGAAGAGTACCCCCGCTCGCCACAACTAAAGAAAGCCCATGCACGGCAATGGAGACCCAACACAGCCGAAAGTAAATAAATAAATAAATAAATATTAGGGAAAAAAAACCCAACCCAATGACAATAATAGCCAGCACACATTTGACAACACTATGTGCCAGGCAGGCCCCATTTTAAGCATATATATATGTGTGTGTGTATATATATATATATATATATATATATAGACCTTTTTTTTTGTCTGTTACACAGCAAGCCGTGTGGCTTGCAGGATCTTAGCTCCCTGACCAGGAATCGAACCCGTGCCCCCTGCAGTGGAATTGTGGAGTTGTAACCACTGGACTGCCAGGGAATTCCCACATTTTACATCTATTAACCCATTTAATCCTCTCTCAATCCTAGTTGCTAGGTGCTATCACTATCTGCATTTTACACAGAGGAAACTGAGGCATGGAAAGGTTAAGTCACCTGCCTAAGGTCACAAGGCTACTAAGTAGCAATCCAGAAAATGCAGCAGCACAGCCACTCTGCCCATCTTTCTCTCACAGAAGGGCTGGCTGACATTTTCTGAATTGAAGCAACACCGCCACTAGTGTAGCTCCCAGGGGCACCCTGGAAGGTTGTATTTGCCTGGCTAGGGGCAATCCCTCAGCCCCAGACGGCATCTCTTCTGACATGTCCCTTCTTCCCTGCCCCTGCAGGCCAGGTCTCCATCCTCCGGGCCTACATCAAGACCCAGATGAACAAGGAACTGGAGCAGCTCCAACAACTGGTGGAGGAACAGCTCAAGGCCAGTGAGGAAAGGCTCAGCAGCAAGCTGACCGCACTCGAGCGGCCCCTCCAGCTACCTCCAGGCAAAGGCAAGAACAAGACCTAGTGACCCCCACCCTCTTCCCCAATAAAGACCTGGACCAAAGTGGCCCTACCCTGCCCCCATCCTGAGCACCTTCTGGGCTTCCCTGCACCAGACACAGGACGCTGGCTCTCCCTGGCATGTAGCAGATTTTATTGCATACGTGGCACAGGCAGCATGGATAAGGCCAGGCATGGCACTCTGGGTGGCTCTCTTCCTCTTCAGCTCTGATCTCAAAGCCCTGGCCAGTGTGGGTAGGTGTACAGGGCTGGTCTCTATGATACTTTGATCAGTGGCGGGCCTGGCCAGGCATGGGGGCCTCAGGCCATAGCCCAGAGGGGCTGGAATGATAAAAATCCTCCTCCTGGAGAGTTCTGCTTCCTGGGATTCCTCAGGGCTGAAGTACTAGCCCAGCACCATCATGGCCTCATCTTCAGTGATAGTAGCTGAGTCCCCCTCCTCTTCAGGGCCCATCATGGATAAAGGCCCTGGGGGCCGGTGCTGGAAGAGGGCTGCCCGGTTCTGCTGCTCACCCTTCTTCACCCAGTGTCCATAGAGCCGGAAGGCACAGCTGTCAATGAGGCGCCGCACTGGCCGCAGCGCATAAGGGTCCCTCAACAGTGCACCCTTGGTCAGCGGCCGTACACGGTGGGTGCTTAAGGCCACCCGTCCAGCAGCCAGCACTGTCCACACTGCCACCTGGGAAAGGGGGCAGTGTGAGCTCCACGGGCACATCCACCAAAAGAAAAATCATGGGACAGAGGAGCAGGCCCACGCCCTGACACTCTCAGGCTTACCCGGAACCGCTGGCGGGGGCTGAGGTTCCAGGGTTGGCTGCCTTCACAGCGCTCAAAGAATGGGTGCTGTAGGGCTTGCTCAGCTGTCAGGCGCTCCTCAGGATCCACCTGCAGCAGCCTCGAGATCTACGGGAAATGCCAGAGCATGAAGGGCAGCTCTTGGGCCTCCCTCCTTGCCCTCTCATGGCCCCAGCTCACCAGGTCTTTCACAGTGTCAGAACGGTCATCCCACTCAGGTGAACTAAACTGGTACTGGCCCTCCATGATCATGCGTAACATCAGGATCTGGCGTCGGTGCCAGAATGGTGGCGAGCCAGCCAGGAGTGTGAACAAGATCACCCCACAGGCCCAGCTGAGAAAGAGACCACAGTCAGGGAGGACTAGGTGAGCGAATGTGTTGAAGGACATTACACAAAGGAGGAGGGAAGGGGGAGACCAGAAACTCACAGATCGACCTCCTTGCCGTAGCCTGGGTGGGTTTCATCCATGGAGCACTTAAGGATCTCTGGTGCTAGATACCCTGGAGTCCCACACAACTCTGGGGAGAGAGGCCTGAGATTGATGGGATGTCACAGCCCCCTCAAGGACCCTTAACACCAGACCTCTGCTGGAGCCTCAACACCACCAGAGCCCCAAGTGTTCCCATTCTGCTCCTGCCCGCCTTCTGCCAAGTCTCGGTATTAGACCCTAGCCCTGCTGAACAATTCAAGGACCCACCAAGGCTCCTGGTGGCCTTCCTGGGAAAACCCGATTTTTAGATTGACTTAAAGGTGCTATCCAACTGTATCACTTGCCTCCCCCAACCCTCCAGCCAACCCAATCCTCACACAACTTTTTACCACGTTTTTACATATATACACACATAGAAAACAAAACTTAAATCTTTTCTGCATTCCTTTCTGCCCAAATCTATTCCTCCTCCTATAATCTCTACTGCAGTTAGTGGAACCACCACTCAACCAAGGGGAATGAGTAGGAATATGGGATTTCTTAAGGCACATTCTGGGTAAATTGTTTGTTTAAAACCCTTCCCTGGCTTCCCATCATGGCCTCAGGATCAAGTCTAGACTCCTACAGCACAGAGCCCTCCATGACTTGATCTAAGCCTGTATTTTTAGTTTCTTCTGGCACCAAGTCTTCCATCTCAGCAATTTCCAAACTGTGATCCATGGCACACTTCGAAGAGATCTTAATAGGCCTGAATTGAGAAACTGAATTTCTCTGGGGAAATTCATTCCAAGTCAAACTATTTACTGAACGCCTACCATGTGCCAAGCACCACACTAGACACAGTGGCGAATTTGATGTGCCCTTACCAAGCTCACCACCTACCAGAAAGCAAACAAATAACAGAGTAAGACATGTATCATGAAGTGGGGGAGATATAAGAGCAAAAAGCAAGGGCTCTAACCTGACATAGAACTTTAAAGTAAAAGCTGAATTATCCAAGCCAAGGGAGAGGCTGGAGTGGGCAGGGGCAAAAATGATGCAGAATAGGGAAGTGTATGTGGCAGCCCAAAGGGACACAAAGCACAGCATCTGGAAGATGTGTAAGTCCACAGATTAAGACCATGAACTCTGGAGTCATACTGCCCAAGTTCAAATCACACCTATGTGACCTTGGGCAAGTCACCTCACCTCATTAAGCCCACTTATAAAATAGAGACACAAATACTATTTCAGAGCTGTTGAGAGGATCTAGAGAAATAAGCCATGTAGACTCAGCGTGGTGCCTTACTCACAATAAGTGCCCAGTGAATGTTAGCTATTAGTAAGTCCAATGCAGAGCCACTGAAGGAGAGGAAGTAGTATATTAAAGGCTCTGAGGAGTCTCACAGTTGAACTTTGTTTAGTTTTCCACTTGCACTAGAAATGGTTTTCACAACAAATGTGTGGGCACGAGGTGAGAAGGGCTGTCGCGCCACACCAGGCTCCTCATAGCACCTAAGCAGCACACTGTGGACCTGCCTCCGCCAGACCCCAAAGGCACAGCTGAGCCCTGCTATCCCTCGCCCCCTCTTTTTCCTCCTGTGACAAGCCCAGCCTCCCCAGGCCGAGGTCCGAGCCCCTTCCTCTGTGGGTTCCTACAGCTGAATCAGGTATTCCTTCCTGGCTTCCTGGCATGGCCCCTTGCCTGCTGCGTGCCATGATCTGCTCACTTGTCTGCCTCCAGGTCAGGAAGCCCACACTGATTTGCACACGAGGCTCTGCACCCAGTGGGGACCTGGCAAGTGCTCACTGACCTTCCTTTCCTTGGTACTTGGGACCCAGTTCTCAGACCCAGCCAACCAGCCCCAGGCCTGAGCCTCTTTCCCTCCCAAGCCTCTCAGGGTACCAGGTCCCCTCACCTCGAAGCTTCTCGTCAGGTTCCAAGTGGCAGGAGAACCCAAAATCTGACAGTCGGATCTGCATATTGTCATCTAGGAGAATATTCTCAGGCTTCAGGTCTCGGTGTACAATGTTGTTGGCGTGGAGAAAGCTCACTGCTTCCAGCAGAGACCTCATGATGGACCTGAGGGAGGCACAGTCTCCTTTGCTTCTCCCTGTCCCGCCCCACCCCCTGCTCATCCCAGGGGTTGCAGGCTCACCCATTACCTGGTTTCCTTTTCTGAGAGGGCCACCTTCTCTGTGAGATAGTCAAACAGCTCTCCCTTCCGCATCCTAAGGGATAGGAGGGGTTGGGAGATAGGTGCACCTCACAGTGGCGGCTGAGAAAAGAAGCCAGTGCTCACAGAAAATACCACGGAAGAGGCCAGTAAAGAGATCCCTCTGTAGACAAATGAAAGGGTCTCGAGACAGAGCACTCCAAGAGTGAACCGGGTGTCAGGGGCACTTTGGCCCAATGGGTTGGCCGTCGAAATATCTGCACTGTGCCACAAGGGGGCTATTTTAGCAAGAATAAGTGCCTTATGATAATAATCATTTACAGGAAGTCTGTGTTATCTGAGAATACACTCACAAAACGCCTTCTGAAGTGAATCTATTTAGACCACGGACCAAAATTTTCCAGTTAATAGTAGCAAGAAAGTTGAATGGGACTTTACTTTGAATTTTGCTTATTTTATCTTGTCTTTAAAAACTGAGGTTATAATTGCAACTCTGCATCAATCCTTGAAATAAAGCACACACCAGGTTCTGCAAAGTTGCATGTGGTGTAACAGACACTTCCCACTTCCCCTCGACTTTTGCAGAGGGTCATTTCTTGTCTGAAGACTTTGTAAATTTCTTCCAAGGGCCTCTCTTAAACATCTGGTATCCAAACCATTCTCTTTTGAAGTACCTTTGCAACTGGTTTGCATTATAGCACTGTATAATATCTGACATTCAGCTTTAGACCGACCAGAAAAAGAACTGATGGGCAGACAGAGACTCCAGTGGAGGGTGTTAAACACTGGGAGACTGGTGAGGGAGAGTCTATTTACATGTGGTCAGCTCACGAATAAACACTCTCCTCCTAAAACAGGGTCTCATGAAGACCCTTTGTACTTAGCTGGTCACTATGACTCTTGAAGAACTTGCCTCAATCTGGGCACCTAGGGAGAAGGGCCAGAGCCCTAAGCTGGCAGGCAGGCCTGAGCGGGAGCAGAGGAAGGTGTGAGCAGGGTGGTCTTCAGCCCACTGTGCTGTAAGGCTGGGGCCATGCATGGAGGTGAGGAGGAGGCTTCTCGATTGGGGCTGGGAGATACTCACAGGTCAAACACCAGGAACATGAAGCTAGAAGACTCGTAGGAATCGATGAGAGTGACTGGGGAAAGAGGCAGAAAGGCAGAGAGACAGAGATGGAAAGGAGCAGATGCACATTAAAGGGCCTTTTCCACCCTGAGGCAGCAGTGGGCTGTTACTGGGAAGGAAGGAGAACCAAAGGAGGCAGTAGGGACCCAAAGGCTGGCCACACTTTGAGGTGCAGCGGAGCCAGGACTAAGGGAGCAGAGGCATGGAGGCAGTGCTGGGGGAAGTGGGCTGTGGGCAGGGCTAACAGGAGCAGGGAATGCAGCCTCACTGATGTGGGGGTGGCCGGCGACCTGGCGAAGGATGTGTGTCTCTCGCCGCGTGGCTTCTCGCACCTCCTCCAGCTGCTCAGGACTCAGCCGCTCAGCTGTCACCTCCATGATCTTCACCGCAAACTCCCGGCCAGTAACTCGATGAACGCAACGGCGGACTACAGAGCTCACTCCTCTGCCAGAGTCAGACAACGCGCAAGTCAGGGCCTCCTGCTCTCTCATTTCCACGCAGAGTAGGGCCTTGGCAGCCTCACACCCACTACGCCAGACTCTGGAAACCCATTTAGACAACAGGGTGAACTCCCAAGGAGCTCACCCTGGCCTGCAGGAGCTTCACAGCAGCATCAGCAAGCAACCTGGGTATCCAGCAATGTGCAACACAAAGCTCATAAGGCAGGCAGGCAGGGGTCCTGGGTTCCAGTCTCTGCCACTCCCTCCATGGGTGAGCCTAGGCACTGGGCCCCAGAACCTGCCCCTTGCCCCAGAACCCCACAGAAGAAAGTGGGAAGGCTTCCTCCAGATTTTACCCACTTCCACGGTTACCCCATCTAAATCCCAAAGTTCCCCTACAATACCTCAAGCGAAGGAGGCTCCAAATAAATACTGGGCCACTGACCAGAAGACCAAAGTTGAGAAGTAGGAGATCTCGGTTTAGGCCCCAAATCTGTCACTAATTAACCTCCAAGTGACCCACTGACATAAGGTCTCTGGGCTTCCACTTCACCTGCTCTGAAACGTAGCCAACAATATCTTGAAGGGATGCTGAAAGGCGTTAATGAGGTAGAGAGAGGAAAGCCCATTTGGCTTTGTAAAGACAAAGTCCTAGGGAATTCCATGTGGTCCAGTGGTTAGGACTCCACTCTTCCACTGCAGAGGGCTCGGGTTTGATCCCTGGTCAGGGAACTAAGATTACACAAGCCGCATGGCACGGCCGAAAAAAAGACAAAGTCCTAGACAGGGATTTCCTTGCTTGGCTCTGTCACCAACTCCGTGTGACCCTACAAGTATTTCAGGCTAAGGTGAAAATCTCTCCAGGATCTGACTTCATACCACATTTCGCATGCTGGTTCCCTGGATGCCATTCACATAACCTCACTGCCGTGCTCCCAGAGCCTCCTTGCCTTTATATAACTCCTTTTGCTGGAAATGCCTGTCATCCACATCTCTGGTTCAATCAGTGGATGCAAACCATTGACCCTCCAGGCAAACACAGCCCACAGATATATTACACTGTGGTCAGTGCATTGTTATTTACAAATCTGAATTCACATATCTTAGCTGGAACAAGAACGCTCCAGCTGCCACAATGCTCACCACTTCCTACTCTTTTTTTTTTTTTTGCAGTACGCGGGCCTCTCACTGTTGTGGCCTCTCCCGTTGTGGAGCATAAGCTCCGGACGCGGACGCGCAGGCTCAGCGGCCATGGCTCACGGGCCCAGCTGCTCCGCGGCATGTGGGATCTTCTCAGACTGGGGCACGAACCCGCGTCCCCTGCATCGGCAGGCGGACTCTCAACCACTGCGCCACCGGGGAAGCCCACCACTTCCTACTCTTTTACTCTTGGCCACTTCACAGTTTTCATTTTCTGCCCAACTACTAAGGGCACCTGAGTTCGAGGTCCCTGGTCTAATTATTACTCATCTTTTAATGAACCTCTGAGAATTTGTGGAAAGCTGGAGACCTCTGCCACATATATCCAACATTTTTATTATTTCGGGGCAGCGGGGGTGGTCAAAGATCCTTTGAAGCCATAAAGCAAAGAATTCCCGCTTTAAGGCCCAAAATGAATGCTGCGTCTACCAATTCTTTGTTTATTCTCCAGGAGGGAGGGACCACTCCCTTCGCTGGTATCCTATAGCATGTTAACTGTAGGAGCATTCCCCTTTTTTTCTTTTCTTAATTAATTTATTTATTCTTTTTTTTTTTTTTTTTTTTTTGGTTTCTTTGGGTTTTTTTTTCTTTGCGCGAAGTTCTCTAGTTGAGGTGAGCGGGGGCTACTCTTCATTGTGGTGCGCGGGCTTCTCACCGCAGTAGCTTCTCTTGTTGCGGAGCATGGGCTCTAGGCAGGCGGGCTTCAGTAGCTGTGGCTCGCGGGCTCTAGAGAGCAGGCTCAGTAGTTGTGGCGCATGGGCTTAGTTGCTCTTGGCACGTGGGATCTTCCCGGACCAGGGCTCGAACCCATGTCCCCTGCATTGGCAGGTGGATTCTCAACCACTGCGCCACCAGGGAAGCCCCTACCTGTAGGAGCATTCTCTTTTAATTAAGCCTTCCTACTATGTGTCATGACTATCTACATGGGAAACCTGGGTGTTCAGACTCAAAGTCCAAACTCTTCCTACTGATGCACCCCAGTACCTTGTTCTCTGCCCACCCCTTAAATGTTAAGACTTCCCCAGGATCCCATCCTTGGCCCTGTTCTCAGGCTATATACACTCTCAGTAATCTTATCCACCTCCACGACTTCAACATTCATGCCGAGATGTCTACCCCACCCCCCCTGCCTTTTTTTTTTTTTTATTTTTGGCTGCACCACACAGCTTGCGAGATCTCAGTTCCTCGACCAGGGATTGAACTCGGACCATGGCAGTGAAAGCCCGGAAACCTAACCACTAGGCCACCAGGGAACTCCCCTAGATGTCAGGCCAACACATCTTACTGAATAAATTGCTTCCCAAGGGTCCTAGAGACCTCTCACTGTCATCATGACCACTGAACACTTCATCTTCCCAACACTAGCTCCTCAATTCCTGATCTCAGTTAATAGCAATGCCATTCAATCCAACTCCCAAACTAGAAATCCTGGTGCCATTCTTGGCTTCGCCCTCTCCTTCACAATCTACAACATCCAACCAGTCCAGCCCATCCTGTATTATCTCTCAAATCTGTTTCCTAGTACTCCAACCCCACCACCACGATGGCCTCCTAACTGATCTCCCTGCTGCTAATCTCAACCACTGCCACCCATCTGCCACACTGCTTTGAGAACTAGCTTCTTAAAACAGCCCCAATCGTGTCATTCACTGCTTAAAAACTTCCCTGTTTAAATTCTTTACTAAGTTCTGTGTCCCCTCATTCCTCAGCAGTACCCCTAAAGCAACTGTCCTCTTTTTAAATGATACCTAATACTTTCAACCTTACAGTTACCTGTGGAATGCATTCAAAATTCTTGTTTTCTTTCCATACTGCCTCCCTATTAATTACAAGATAAAAATCAAATCCAAATTCCTTCATCTGTCACTCAAGGCCTTCACCAACTTCTTAGTCTCTTTTCAGCCTCATCCCTGGCTATAACCCTGCTCTTCAACCTTTGTTTCATGACTTATAACTTGTCACCCATTTCCAGAATGTGTCAAGCTCTTTTAAAGCTTCAGGTCTGAAATTGGTACTCTGGAAAAAGTAATTTAGTTAGAGTGTGCAGGAAAAACAAGAGGGAAAAGGTAGAAGAGAGAGACGAGGGATGATGCTACCACAGTAATCTTGGAATGAAATGATAAGGACCCTACTCTCTGATCTGCCTTCTTCAAAACTGGTCCTTCTGTGCCCTTGGCAGTGGAACCACTGTTTTTACCTAAGGGCTCTTCCTAGCCTCAGTACATCTTCCCTCACCTGGTCCTGAAACCTTGTAGCATCTCAGGACTTGGATCTCAGCTCTCTTCTTTTCCCAATATTCTCTCTTCCCTGTGACCTCCAACCAGACCCAGGAGTTTTTTGTTTTTTTTTTTAATTTTGGTCACGCCATGCGCGGCATGTGGGATCTTAGTCCCCTGACCAGGGATCAAATCCATGCCCCCTTCAGTGGAAGCACAGAGTCCTAACCACTAGACCGCAGGGAATTCCCCCCAGGGGCTTTAAATACCAACTATGTGCAAATGCTTCCTGCTACGCTGTCTCAAGCCTTGATTTCTCTCCAGAATTCCTGATTCCAACAACCTTTTTGACATCTCCATGTGCTATCTAAAAGGAGTCTGAACAAATCTAACGGTCACACCACCATTGGATTTCCTGGCCTCAGCAGCATGTGTCACAGCAGACCATGCCAACCTTCCAGAAACATACTCTTCCTTTTTTTTAAAGTTGGTGGGTTTTTAAAAAAAAATAATTTATTAATTTATTTTTGGCTGCATTGGGTCTTCGTTGCTGCGCGCGGGCTTTCTCTAGTTGCAGCAAGCGGAGGGGGGGGGCTACTCTTCGTTGCGGTGCGCGGGCTTTTCACTGCCGTGGCTTCTCTTGTTGTGGAGCATGGGCTCTAGGCGCGCGAGCTTCAGTAGTTGTGGCATGTGGGCTCAGCAGTTGTGGCTCACGGGCTCTAGAATGCAGGCTCAGTAGTTGTGGTGCACGGGCTTCATTGCTCTGTGGCATATGGGATCTTCCTGGACCAGGGATTGAACCCATGTCCCCTGCACTGGCAGGGAGATTCTTAACCACTAAACACCAGGGAAGTCCCAAACATACTCTTGTGTTTTTCTTTCTAACTCACAGATGGCATCTCTATAGTTTCCCTTGCTGGCTCCTCCTTCTCTAACTCTTTAATGGTGACATGCCCCACAGTCTGAGCCTAGGTCTCTTTCACTACTGCACATTTCTCTTGCCAACTACTATCTATATGCTGATGCCTCCCAAGTTAACAGCTCTAGCCCAGCGCTCTTGCTTGAGTTCCAGACTCACATGCCCACTGGACAGCTCCAGTTGGTGGAACTCTTGACTTGCTCACACCTCCCTCCAGACTGATCTTCCCCAGTCTTCTTCATTTCAGTAAATGGTACTCAAGCACTCAAATCCAAACCTTAGAATTTATTCTTGTTTTCTTCCCTTTCCCTTGTGGTCCATATCCAATCCTTCAGGAAATTGTATCAAGTCTCCCTTCAAGCCATCACCTAAATTATCCACTTCTCTCCATCTCTACCACTACCACTCTATTCTAAACCATCACCATCTCTAGCCTGAATGAATCAATAGCTTCCTAGCTGGTCTCTATGCTTCCATTCTTGCCCCTCTCCTATCCACTCTCCACCTAAGAGCCAGAATGATCTTTTTTAAATGTAGCAACACACCTGTATTAAGCACTCACCATGTGCCAGGACGTGTCCTAAGAGTACCATATTAACTCTTTCTGTCCTCACAGCAACCTACAAGGTAGGCTCTTTTTTTAATTCTCTCATTTACAATGGAGACACTTTGAGGCATAGAAAGGTTAAGTTCCTAGGCCCCAAATCACAGAAATGTAAATCAGACCATATTACTACCCTACTGGAAACCACCAGTATCACCAGAGTAAACTTTACATTCCTTACCCTAGGGAATTCCCTGGCAGTCCAGTGGTTAAGACTTTGCCTTCCAATGCAGGGGGTGCAGGTTCGATCCCTGGGGAGCTAGGATCCCACGTGCCTTGCGGCCAAAAAACCAAAACATAAAACAGAAGCAATATTGTAACAATCAGTAAAGAATTTAAAGATGGTCCGCATCAAAAAAAATCTTAAAAAAAAAATTCCTGGAACTTCACTGGTAGCGCAGTGGTTAAGAATCCGCCTGCCAATGCAGGGGACACAGGTTCGAGCCCTGGTCCAGGAAGACCCCACATGCCGTGGAGCAACTGGGCCCGTGCACCACAACTACTGAGCCTGCGCTCTAGAGCCCACAAGCCACAACTACTGAAGCCCAGGTGCCTATAGCCTGTGCTCCGCAACAAGGGAAGCCACTGCGATGAGAAGCCCGTGCACCGCAACGAAGAGTAGCCCCCACTCGCCGCAACTAGAGAAAAGCCCGAGGCAGCAACGAAGACCCAACACAGCCAAAAATAAATAATAAATAAATAAATAAATTTATTTTTTAAAAAATTCCTTATCCTGGCCCAAGGCTCTACATAATCCAACCTCTATTTACCTCTCCAACTTAATTTCCTCCACCTTTTCCCACTCTTACAACATTCTAGTCACTATGATCTTCTATCTGTTGCTTGAATAGGCCCTTTCCTATGCTGAGCCTTTGAACACGGCAGTTCCCTCTGCCCGGAATATATCCTGCCTCAGCTCATGACCTGTTCATTCTCATCGTCCAAGTCTCAGCTCCATTAATTACTCTTGTTCCATAACCCTATTTATTTTCTCCCTAGCACTTACAATGAACTTTAACTTGTTTTCGTGTCTATTGTCTCTCTCTACCACTGGAACATAAACTCCAGGAGAACAGAAATCTTGTAAGATGTTAAGGTGTGGGTCTTACATCTCCAGTGCCTAGCACAGTGCACCCAGCACATTGTACATGCTTAGGAAACCTTGATGAATAAATGTATCGGCCACTGCCTCTACAGGTGACGGCTTCCTTCTATTTGGTGTGTGCTGAACTCCTACTCATCCTTCAAGACCCAAATATCACCACTTCTGGGAAGATGTGGTTTTCTGAGACCCAGCAGCACTTTTTACACAGCCTGATACTTTTTATATGTTCATGTGTCTCCTTCAGTCACATCACTTGGGAGTACCTCCAAGGCATAAACATCTCTTCTACACTCCCCATGTTTATCTTTGTGTCTGGCACCCAGTAGGTGCTTGAATTATGTTTGTTGAACACATAAATGAATGAATTCGTGAAAAAATGGGGGTTGACCCAGAGTAAGAGTCTAGTCACCAAATGTTCCTCCACTCACCACTGACCCTTCTCATTTAGAACTCTTCAGCCCTCAGAGGGAACTGTGTACCCTGGCTAGGACCTGACCTCTCTGGACCTCTGTTTCCCTGCCGTGGGCTCACCTGCCAATGACGTCCTTAGGGTCGTACTTCTGGTAAAACTCCTTGGCCGCAGCCCAGTCGGGCAGCTCATCCTCCGGCCCCACGTCTAGCGTCATTTTGAAGTAGGTGGGGGCCTGTGTGGAGGAAACGGAGGGCAGTGAAGGCAGGGAGGCCCACAGGCTCTGAGAAGACGAACATCGCGGCTCGCAGAGGCGCAGCCCTTGCGGCTGGGGAGCCAGGATCCTGTGGGATGGGGACGGGGTGGGGGAAGGACAGGGACTAGGGAGACCCCACGAAAGGGCCTTAGGGGTCGGGACGGGATGGCAAGGCAGGGAGGGGGGCGGGGGAGAGGAAGGGAAAAGGTGCGGAGGAAGAGGGGAAGGGGCAGTCGGGCTGGTGGCTGTTGCTGCGCAGGCGCACTTGGGCGGGCGCTGGGAGGGGGCGCAGGGTCTCGCGCGGGCTCACCCGCGGGGGCGGGGAGAGAAGTCAGAGTCGACGCGATGCCTCCTTGTCGCCGGGTTCGCCTCTAGTCCCTTACCTTATCCACAGGCAGTGCCGGCGACGACCTCAGGCCCCGCCCCCATTCTGTCCGCCAATGGCCAGCGCCACCCGAAGACTGAGGTTCAAAAACCCTTCCGATTGGAAACTGGTAGTCCAATAAGAAGCCGAGAGTCCCGAGGCTGGCGCGGGAGTTGGAGCTCGGAGTTACCTGAGGTTGCGACGCTAGGGCGGGGCTTCAGATACGGCCAATCAGGGCACGGCATCTGCTGGGGCCAGCAGGGGGCGGAGCTTATTGACCAGTGGGGCTGGAGGCCTGGAACGGGACCCGGAAGTTAGATTTACCGGTAAGTGTGACCTCCGGGTACCTGGGACGCGGGACTCGCTGCGCCTTCGACTCCCGGACTTGGGCATGGTCCCCTCAGTCTCTCAGAATCCCTATCTCAATTCGGCTTTTAAAAATATTAGCAGCCTAGTCCAAAGCGCCTGCTTTGAGGGGCAGAGCAAGCAGCTTGGACCTCAACTTGGCTACTTGGTACGAACTTGTACGAGCCACGGCCCGTCAGGCAGAAGAGGCTTTGTCGTCCTGTGGCTGCTCCGACTCTTGAATACCTCCAAAGCCCTAGTGCTCACCATCTGGGGTTATACATTTTCCCAGTCTTCCACTACCACCTCCCGAAAGCCTTGGGGAATATCACACTTTGTTCGAAGCCTACCAGTTTATGAGATTCTGCCAGGAGCGACTCACTTCATAAATATTCTCAGTGCACAGCTCAACCCTGGCATTCACTTACTCATTCAACAAATATTTGTTGAGCGTCTAAGAGTTAGACTAATAGCAATGAAAAAAAATAAGGTCCCTACCCTTGTGGAGGTTGTGTTCCAGGAGGCAGAGAATGAATTCATTTAATCTTCTATCTTAGAAATGTCACTTTGGGATTGCAAGCATGTAAGAGGAGAAAAACGAATCCAAGTAACTTTTTAACAGAGTACTTTGACCTTATACCATTAATCTAAAGACAAAATAGTTGCAAAGAAATCTTGTACTTAGTAGACTTGTTGTTTGGTAGCATAATGGGATAATTATTTTGAAATTGAGCAAGTCAATAAAGATTGATGTAGTTGGCGGCCTAGATTCTTACTGTGGGAATATGGAATTTGGAATAGGGAAAGGAGAGCACCTTATGATTGATTGAAATTGGAGGTATGATTTTAAGAAATGACTTAAGATAGATAAAATTCGATATTTTCTAGCTCTAACCTCTGAAAGGGCCTAGAAGCAATAATGTCCCAGTAGAGTGAGCAATAGCTAGTGTCTAGATACTGATTTCAAAGTAACAGTCCTCAATAAAAGAAACCAGGGCTCCTTGGGAGAAATGGCCAATTCCCAGGCTGGAGCAGAGAAAGTACAAGATGAGCCTGGAATAATTTGTGCCAGAAAGCAAGTGAAGTAAGATGGGGACTTAAACACAAGAACCAGGTTGAAATCAGGGACAAAAAGGATAATGAGACTGAGAGGGCTATGAGGGAGCCTTCTGATGTACTAGAAATGTTCTATTCACCTAGGTGGTGATTACACAGGTGTGTTCGTGTAAAAACATTCACCATTCGGCACACATAAGATCTGTGTACTTTACTGTAGGTAAATTATACCTCAACAAAACAATTTAAGAAGGCTAATGACAGTAATGGGTATAACAAATTGAATTTAAAAACAATCTGAGACCATACTGACACTAAAAATTGTAAATAAATAAATGAAAGAGAAAAAGACCTTCTTTATAGTAGAATGCCAACTAATAAGTATAGAAAGAATGATAAAGTTAAAACATCAACATTTTGTAAGCCTCAGAATAACTGACTTGGGCAAAATGGACATTAAAGTTACTGGTAAAAATTTGCTGAGGTATTTATACAGGTAACTTTTTTTTTTGGTAAATTTATTTATTTTATTTTTGTCTGCATTGGGTCTTCGTTGCTGCGCACGGGCTTTCTCTGGTTGTGGTGAGCAGGGGCTACTCTTCGTTGCGGTGCGTGGGCTTCACACTGTGGTGGCTTCTCTTGTTGCAGAGCATGGACTCTAGGCTTGCAGGCTTCAATAGTTGCAGCACGCAGGCTCAGTAGTTGTGGCGCACGGGCTTAGTTGCTCCGCGGCATGTGGGATCTTCCCAGACCAGGGCTTGAACCCGTGTCCCCTGCATTGGCAGGCGGATTCTTAAGCACTGCGCCACCAGGGAAGTCCCTATACAGATAACTTTTTAATTACAAAGGAAAAAAAGTATCTTTACCTCTGCAGAAATCTGACAGACACTACCTTAAAATCAAGTTGTCAATGTTACCTCCACCAGTAAAAGGGCAAATTGACATATGCCTCTCGATGTGATGTATTGAGGACATACAGCTTATGTAATATTTTAGCCAAAAATGCATAACCTGAATTCAGTCATAAGAACCCAAACTGAGAGACATTCTACAAATGGCCTCACCTCAAAAATGTCATGAAAGACAAAAAAAGAAAGGATGAGGACCTACTAAAAATTGAAGAATGCTAAAGAGATATGACAAACTAAATGCAGTAAGTGTTCCCACACTGGACCCTAAAGCAGAAATTGCTATACAGGACATTATTGGGACAACTGGCAAGTTTGAATATGGACTATATATTAGAAGATAATATTGTACTGATGTTAACTTCTCTGAATTATATAATTGTACTGTAGTTATGTGAGAGAATATCCTTGTTCTTAGGAGATATAGATCATGAGGTATTTAGAGATGAAGGGCCTTCAACTTACCCTCAAATGATTCAGCAGTAACAATTACGTATATTTAGAAAGATATAAAGCAAATGTGGTGAAGTTAAACATTATAAATCTAGGTAAGAGTACACATGAGTTCATTGTACTGTTATTGTTCTATAGATTTGAAATTTTTTCAAAATAAGGAGTTAAAAAATAGCAAGACCTCATGTAATCAGTTTGGGGAAATGGGATATTCTAGTAAACTGAAGCTGCTAATTAATCAAATACTAGCTTTAAAAATTTTTTGTAAAAAATCTCTCTGAGTTATCCTGATGCCCAGGCAGCACCTCACACAAATTAAATCAGAATCTCGGGGGGGTGGGTGGTAAAGCTCAGGCATAAGTTACTTTTTAAGGCTCCCCAGGAGGTTCCATTGTGAAGTCAAGGTTCAGAACCACTGCTGTTTATATGGCTTCTACCCATTGTTGTAGTTCTAACCTCTGGACCAACAATGGATTCCCTTCACTTTTCCTTCCTGAAACACTCTGGAACACTGAAAACAACCATCATGTGCCCCTCCTTCCCCTTTAATCTTCATTGTGCAACATCTCTAATTCCTTTAGGTGCTCTGTTGGTCTCTCTGCTGGTGAAATCACCCCAAAATTTCATTCCCAGGGTACATGTACTTCAAAGAACATGTACAAGAATGTCCAAAGCAGCATGATTCATAATATCCTAATGGGAAACATTCCAAAAGTCCACTAACAGAAAATCGGTAAATTGTAATATAGTCATATAATAGAATACTATACAGTAATGAAAACTACAGCTACACCAAATATTGATCAATCTCACAAGCAATGTTAAGTAAAAGAAGCAAGACATAAAAAGAATACATATGATTCCATTTATATAGTGTTCAAATGCAGGCAAAACTAAACTACATTGTTAGAAGTCAGAATACTTGTGGGTAACAAACAGAAAGTTACCTGTGGGAAGAAACGAAGGTGTAGTGATTGGGAGGGGTATAAAGGAGGCTTTGGAGTGCTGGCAATGTTAAATTGGTTACATTGACTGAATGGTGGTTTTTCAGATGTTTTCTTTGTGTTAACTTATTGAGCTGTCTATTCTGTTTTGGATATTTTGCTTTGTGTACCTCACAATTTTAAAAATGTTTAAAATATTATCACAAGGCCCAAGATAAAGGATATGAAAATTCATCATAATCATACAAGTTTCTACATACAGGGTGGTGGTTGCTATTATCCAATCCTTTCACTCCTCTCTCAGCTCTGGAACTAACTGTCTAGGTTGAATTCCAGCTCTGCCACTTACCAGCTGTGTGACCTTGGATAATCTGTGCCTGTTTCCTCAACTATAAAATAAAAACAGTAGTACCTACTATTGAGTGATTTTGAGGACTGAAGAAATTAAGAAATATAAAATGCTTAGCACACAGCCTGGAATATAGTAAGCACTCAATAACTAGTAGCTGCTGCTACGACTTTTCCTCTGTGGCCTAAGGGTCTCTGTTGATAGGTAAGGGAGAAGTTTGGGTCTTTCCAAGAAGGGAAACTTCCAGAAGAAGAAGGAAAAGGGGGAAAAAAATCCTTTCCTCCTCTTGAAGCCCCTAGGTAAGGGGAGATGCAGGCTTCTCCCATCAGTCAGATGTCCAGTCTGGCTCTCACTAAGGGCCCAGGGAAAAGCAGGGGAAGAACAATTAGACAGGAGCATTTCGCCACTAAAAAAGACTTTTATTACAAAACAAATACTAATAAAATCAGGCCTGGGCTTCAATCCCACCTCCTAGAGGCCCCTAGGATGGAGGAGATTGGGGGGAATAGGGGATGGTGGGCACTGAAAGAACAGAGCAGGCTGACCTCCCCTCATCAGTCTCAGCTGCTGCCTCTCTCTTCCAAAGCCCTTTGAGAGAGGCACCATCCTTCCAGCCAGGAAGTACCATTGTTGGCACCAGACCCTAGCAATGCCGCATTGCAGGATTCAGGATGTCTCGGCTGACTCTCAGCAAAGGCCAGCTAGGGTCACTCAGCCTGGGCGATGGCGTAGGAGAGCAGCCATAGAAGCAGCGGGCCCAGAACAAGGACAGCAAGCCAGACGGCAAAGCTGGCCAGGATGAACCTCCGGGCCCGGGCCCCCCAGTGCACTGCCTCCTCCAACCGGCCTGCCTTATGCCGCTCTTCCGCCTGTGGGGGCAGGTTTTTGGTTAGGTTCTCCCCCTGCTTCTGCCCCAAAATGCCCTCTGCCCCACTCCAATCCTACATCCTCGTCTTGGCTCAAAATCTCACACCCAAACCCTCCACCTCCCTTTCCAGTTTCTAACTCTCATGTCTCAACCGCAAAGTAAGGTACCCGCTCTGCTCTGCCTCCTTTTCAGGATGGCTTTTGTTTTGCTCAGAAGATCACGTATGGAAAAATACTTTTCATTTTATTCCCCATTCTTTTCTACTCATTTCAGATTCATTCAGAATTTGGAATTCTTGGCAAGAAACAGTGACCAATCTTGGAGTATTTCACTCATGTCGAACCAAACAACACTCCGTTCTCATTAGCCCAAAGGGCCTCCTCTTTTTCATTAAGGATTCTTTTTATGATTTTGCCCTAATGAAATCCAGAAATTATGACGATAAGAAAACAGTTTCTGATAAAAATACAGCTAGGGTCGAGGAAGTTCCGAAAGGTACACATGAGGTTTCTGTGAGATGTTTTGAAATGGTGAAGCCCTCTCAAAAACTTCATAGCTTCTTCCGAACTCCTATAGATTGTTCTAGTTACTGCTCGGCTGCCCCGAGTCTTGCCCCTTCCCATTCATCCTCTTTACAGGCCTTGAGAGTGGACCTTAACTACAACACAAATCTGACCATGTCATTCTCCTTTGCAAAAATCCTTGAAAGGCTCCCCAGTACTTCCCAGATAAAGCTGAAACTCCTAAGCACAGCACTGGAGGCTCTTGGGAATCTAGATCCTCTGGCTTCATCTCTCACTGTTCCTTACTGGTTCATTCACGCTGAACTAATAGTCCAGGTTGCCTTTGTATAGGCTGCCTGTGCTCCCTTCGCCTGGAATGCGCTTTTACCCTTATTCACTCATCCTTTAAGATTACTTTCTTTTTACTCCCTTAGGATGCCTTTCCTGTTCACCTACTCTATTATACACATACATGTACTTACATACATATATATACACATACATAGCTCCTGGAATACACTGTGCTTCCTCTATCATAGTACTGATGAGCTGTATTCCATTAATAGTTACCCATTTTCACAGCCATCTCTTTTGCTAGACTGTGGGCCCTTTGACGGCAGGAACCATGTCTTATTCCTATTTCTGGCACCAGGCCCACAGCCAGGCTCTGGCAGGTACTTATTAACTGTTTGATCAATATAGATAGATCGGGTATACAGAACCATTGCCTTACTACACCCACACCCCTGCTTCCATAGGAATTGCTTTCCTCACCTTGATGGCAAACACAAGGGCCACGACTCCCAGGCAAGAGCAGCCACATATAATGCTAGTAGCTGCCAAGTAGCGGAGGCGGAGCGAGCAGCAGCGAATGGGGGATGGAGAACGAGCAGCTTCCGTGTTGCTCACCAAGCTCTCCACTGCCTTCTCCTCGTCCTCCATCACCTGTAGGCGATATAGTCAAGATACTTGTAAGCCCAACAACTGAACCCCTGGTAGAGTCTTGCTCAGACTCTACCCGCCTCTCTGATCATGTCATGGCCTAGTCGAACTCTCAGAAATGCTGCCTTACCTGGGGAATTCCCCTAGTGACTCATAGACTGAGAGGAAATGTGTGTCTGGAATCCTTTTTCCTCAGCCTAAGGTTCCCAGTCTTTAAAGGCAAGCTGGTGTCAATGTAGCATTATCTGTTTTACTTACTGTTTTGGCAAGTGGGGAAAAGCAAAATGACAGGTGCATGCTGAGAGGCAGTAGAAAAACACAGAATCTCAAAAACTGCTAGGAGTCTGAGACTACCCAATTCAGTGATTTTAAACTGTATTTCAAAGGGCCCTGAAGTTCCTTAGAGGCTGCCCTCAAATATTAAGGAGGAATCAGAGAATGGCATCCTAGGTCCTCTACTCCACTTTAAGGATATCAGCCATTTCATGTGAAAACACAGTGCTGGGGATGGGGGAAAGTAGGGGAAAAGTACCCATCTAAGCTCTCTTTGTAGCTGAGGAAACTCAACTTCAGAAACACCTCACCCTCCCCAAATCAGAGCCTCCCTTGCTATGCTGACTCCCTTCCACCTCCTCTCTCCATTTAACCCAGGTCATACAACACAATCAGATTAACACTGAGTCCGAATGACCTCATAAGCCACACAGAAACCTGCATAATGATGCCCTAATCATTTCTCATCTCCCTATTTCCCAAGCCCTCAGAGCCCTGGCATCAAACTGCCTTTCTACCTTCATCCCCAACCATTCCCCTTCACCCTAGACAAAATGAAAACATGTGCAGTTCTCAGAACACAAGTAACAAAGGATAGGAAAGGTTAAAAAGAAGAGGCAAGAGCCAAGAATGATATGTGCCACAAAGCTGCAGGAGAATGGATGTGAGGAAAGAACTGAGATGAGATAAACACAGTACAGTCATCGGGAGAGCACAAGGAGAGGGTCCAGGGAATTGAGGTCAGAGAAAATGTAAAAACAAATGGGGACTCTTACCTGGCTATAGGCCTTGAGGAACTGTGAGTTTCGGCTCCTGCCTCAGGTTTGATTTGGCTTGGGTGGAGATGGAGCTGACTCAGGGCTCCAAGCCAAGCCCAGGGGTGGGGTTGAGTGGCCAGCCACCATCCGAAGAGCCCCAGAAGCTCGGAAGGGGGTGTGGCTGATTCAAACCAGTCTGGCTAGATGGAGTAACTGGAGGTAGAATGCCTGCCTTCTGGAAAGGGAGTGAAAGCACCTGAGCAAGAGGGATTAAAGCAGGGAAAAGTCTGAGGCATCAGATAGCTCCCAAGGAAAGTCCAGCAACCAAGGGAATAGAAGGGAGGAGAGGAAAAGTATGAGTCTGAATGACTTAAAATTGAAACTTTAGGGAAAGGTACCCTACCAGATAAGATTTGCCATTCTTCCCTCTTCTTGCGTGGAGATTTCTGCCTCAAAGATACATAATTCTGAGTTAGAGATCGGGTACTAGGGTCTTAGCAAGAGCAAGAGAGAAGAGAAAACTGATACCCAAGTTCCCACCCAACCCTCCACCAGACCAGAAAATCAGAAGCCTCCTTACGCGGATGCTCATACAGAAACTAAGTTTATTATTTTTTTCTTCTTAAAAAAAAAAAAAAAAGAAAAAAAGAAAAAAACTCATTGTAGAGAAGCCCCTCCCCCTTCCCCTAAGGGTGGGGGGCTGTGAAAGATAGCTGGGGAAATCAAGTACAAGGGGGTGGGGACAAAGACTATCTTGCCACCCTTAACACTGCCCAGCCATGTGGGGTGGAAGGGAAGGGGATATGTGAAGAGCCCCGTTTCCATGACAACCAGTTGCCTACCCCCTACTTTGGTGGAAAGAAGGGAGAAGGCCCCTATGTCTCCCTGGAGGATTCCCCCCTCAAAAGACTTCAAGTAGTGGTTAACAGAGTCAGGCCTGGTCATGGAGGGAGAGGGGCCATGGCAGAAAGCCTAGGTGAAGGGGGGCAGCCCACTCACGTCTTGGCTTTACGGCCTCTGTGACTAATGGTAGGGCCAGCCAAGTGGGAAGGGGCGCTGCTGCGCAAGATACGCTGGTCCCCTTGGTTGGTGGCCCCACCAAGCCGGCGGGGGCCAGGCCGGCGCCGTGGGGTCCCATCCCCTTCCTCCTCCTCACCTGAGGCTTCAGCCTCAGACTCCTCTACTGAACCCTCAGGCCCCAGGGGACTTGGGGGCTGCAGGCGGCTCCGCTTTGCCAGCCCAGGACCACAGCCAACTGGGGCCCCTGCCCGTTTGCGAGGCACCTTCTCAGTCTCTAGTGGGGGCACTAGAGACCCTGGACGCAGCCGGGTCGAACGCAGTTTTGGAGCCAATGAGACCACGGGAGGTGTCAATTCTAACCCGCCTGGCCCACTATCTGCTAAATCCAGATCATCCTGAATTACAGCCACTACCATGGACCCTTCACTCTTTCGTCCCCTCATTCCTTCTGCTTCAAGACGTAAGCGGGCCAGGCGGGTGAGGGGGCGGCTTCCATCCTCATCAGATGAACTACCCTCACTCTCCCCCTGGCCCTGGGGTTGCCGCTGCTTCCCCAATCCACAGCTCTCAAGGACAGGAGAGCTGTCGCGGTCCAAGACAGGGAGCTGGCTGGGCCGAGGTGACGGTGGATTCTTGGGAGGTCGGCCCCGCTTCCGCTTGGGTGGGGATGTTGAAATGGTGAGAGTGGTGACAGTGTTGGCGACAGTAGCAGTGGGACAGGCTAGGAGTGGTGGGAGCGGTGGCAGGGGTGGCGGTATCGGGATTGGCTGTGTCCGGCTCTCTAAGCTGCCATCCCCTGGAGAGGAAATGGTCCCAGGAATGGGCAAATCTCGGGCCTTAGGGGGCCGCCCACGCCTTCTTTTCTCCACAGGTGATAGGATGACAGGCTCGGGTCTATGAACTGGCTGGGGTCCAAGAGGCTGGGGCCCAGGAATAAGCTGGGGTGCCAGGACAGGCTCCGCAACAATAAGGGTCTCAGCCCCAGGGACTGAGTCAGCCCCACTGGTTTTTCCCTTAGAGGTGGATGAAGGTGCCTCATCCACCCCTCGCCCAGCATCTGCTGGAGACCTGTTCTTCTTGGGGGGCCTCCCCCTGCGACGTTTCACAGCAGGAGGGGTGATGGCAAGTAGTGCCCCTTCTCCATTTTCTGGGCTGCCCCCACCAGTCAGCCCCAGCTCAATGTGACGGCGAGCTATGAAGGGCTGCTGGGTTGGGGTGGGCAGTGTGGATGGGGGAGCAGCTTCACAGGGACCACTGGTGGGAGGTGAGGATTCTGGCCCCGACATGCTGCGGGTAGATGGGCTTCCCGGGCTGGCACCAGTCTCAGAGACCCCAGGCACTAGGGTGCTGGCAGTTCCCCGCTGCTGTCGCCGTCGCCTCACCAGTTCCTTTTCCTCTACCACAGTCACTAGCCGTCCTGGCAGCTTGCGAAGCACTTTGGGACCTGGAGGCTGCCCTGGCCGACCAGCCCCCTGACCCCTAATTTCTACATCGGCACTGGTGCGACGCCGAGGGGGCCGGGCAGGCGAAGGACCCTCAGGTGTGGAGGTGGCCGAGGATGAGGTTGACGGGGCTGCGGCCTCAGCTGAAACAAGTTCCTGTGGTTTCTCTGGGGTAGACGTTGGGGTCTGGGCTTCCACCAGCTCTTCTGAGTTCTTGTCAGCCTCCAGTGGCTCCTGAAGTAGCTCATCAGATGCTGCTGAGGGTGGGAGCTCCAGCCTATTGCTCTCACTCAGACACGTGGCCACTTCCTCACCATCAGGCAGCACTGAGAGGATGGTCGCCTCAGCAGGCTCGGGCACCTCCTGCTCTTGACCGTTGGGGACGCTGCCAGCTGCCAGGTTTGGGCTAGGTGCAGAAGAGGTGAGAGAAAGGTTCTTCTCTGACATAGGCAGGATCTCAACAGCAACTGGCAACAGATCCTTAGGGGGCACAAGAGTAATTGGGGAAGTCTCGGAACTGGCCATATCAGCCAGCTCCAGGGACTCAGTAGATGCCATTGCTTGTGCACACAGCTCTGCCTCAGGCCCCATGCCCAAGGGGAGGTTGGTGACTGGTGGGGAAATGGGCACAGAAGGTAGACCAAGCAAGAGAGGGGAGGAAGGAGTTAAGAGAGAAGTTTGGGCTGGAGGTGGGGTATGAGCTGGTGGAGGGGTACAGGCAGGAGGAGGGGTACAGGCAGAAGAACAAGAAGGAGGAATCTGTGCAGAAGGAAGAGGGGGAGAAGGCAAGATATGGACAGGAAGCATGGTTATTGGATTTGGGGCTGAAATGGGGATTGGGGCAGAGATTGGGGCAGGGACTGGGGCAGGAATTGCAGCAGGAGCTGAAGCTGGAGTGGGTCGAGGCCTAGGCGCTGGCCGGGGAACTCGGTCCCTGGCAGGGCTGCAGCGGGGGGGTGTGGAGGTGCTGCGGGGGTGATGCGTGGATGTGACAGGAGTGTGGTTTGCCCCTTGAGTTTCAGCCCGGGCTCCACGAAGACGCTCACTGACGCGAGTCCCTGGCCTTTCGGGGGCCTTGGCCTTCTTACTGCGCCGGTGGCTGCCTCCACCAGTCCCACAGGAAACCTCATCCCCAGCCCCTGGCCCCTCCTCCTCCTCCTGGGGTAGGCGGAACACCTCCTCCTTCGCTTGGTCCAGGTCCTTGCGGGCAGCTTCCACTTGCTCCTACCAAAAACAGAGCCCAATGAGTGGTCAGAGGGAGGCAAGAGGCATGGGGAGTGGGTGGAAAGCAGCCACTTTCCACTTCTATCCCCACCCCCATACTCACTTCTGCCTGCTTGAGCTCCTCTCGGCTCACCTCCTCCAGTGAGGCTTCCAGGAATTTCATGGCATAGCGCTCAATGGGGGTCAGCTGTGGGGAAGAGCAGCGATGATGAACATAGGGACCTGGTGCCCAGGGCCCATCACCCTTGATTATTTTCACCAGAGAAGACAGAAAGAAGGTCGCAGAGTCCAGAGGAAGGAGTTGTGGAGGGTGAGGTTGAGAACTAGTGGATCCAACACAGACCTGTTCTACAAGGGCAGCAATTTCCTGCTCAGCCCGGGACATCTCCTCATCTTCAGCCCCAGGCCGACCAGCCTCCTCTCCGTCAGCAGCAGGAAACCCATCATTCTCATTGAATTCTGCAAGCTCAGCCACCTGTTCAGCCTTGGCCTGGGTGGCCGCACGGATATCCTCTTCATCCTCTGCCCGACACAATGCCTATGAGGGTGTGGGGAAGAATAACCATGAGAATTAAAGAACTTTACATCCTGTGATTTGATTCTGGCAAATGTTTGAGGCCACGTTTACACCAAACCAGATTTACATCAGAACTCAACTCTCTTCTGGGCCCCCAAAATTACCAAAGCAACACAGTGGTCCACAAAGAATGGAACAGATTCAACCAGGAGAGCCACCAGGGACAAAATAACTGTTTTAGAGACCTCTAGTTCCACTTACTTTCCATTCAAGTAAGCCTCAAATCTCTTTAAAAAAGCAATCCCAGAAGTGGTGAATACAAAATAATCCACAATTCTTTTTTGCGCTGAGATGCCTCATGACAACAGGTTAACATATGATCGTTCCCCTGAGATGAATATCCAGGGAGATCACAGCAAAGTCACTGAGGGAAGTAGCCTAGAGCATGAGAGGAAGGCACTTGGTAGGGGAAAATTTCTCCATGATAATCCACATCTACAGTTCCCAAACATCTGTCTACTTCTGAAAAAATACAAATGCCCAGACCTCACCACTCAAAATCATGATTTAAGTAGACTGTGAGATGGGACTCAGGAATCAATCTTTTTCAAAGCCTTCCAAGTGATTCCAGTATGCATTAATGTTTGGGAAATGAGAGTTTTACACCATATACAAAGCACTTCTTACATCCACTATGCTATTTAACCTTCAGTTACTTCCTTCTAATTTAGCATTTCAGAAAAGTCGGAAGTGAGGCTCAGAAGATTAAATGGATGTGGCTTAATGAACACTATTAAGAAGCACTGTTGGGGCTTCCCTGGTGGTGCAGTGGTTGAGAGTCCACCTGCCGATGGAGGGGACACGGGTTCGTGCCCCGGTCCGGGAGGATCCCACGTGCCGTGGAGCGGCTGGGCCCGTGAGCCATGGCCGCTGAGCCTGCGTGTCCGGAGCCTGTGCTCCGTAACGGGAGAGGCCACAACAGTGACAGGCCCGCGTACAGCAAAAAAAAAAAAAAAAAAAAAAAAAAAGAAGCACTGTTGGAGCTCAAACCTAGAACCGTGGACTCCATATCCTGTGTTCTATCTATGAAATCATGTGAACCAATAAACAATCTACTCACAGCTATCAAAGGCCAACTGTAATCTGGGAAGCAGCAGAAATAGTTCTTTCCCCTTGGACAAACTCAAAAGACTGAGAGACAACACACACTACAACCATTAGCTCTACTCTAGGGACTGCCCACTCTTTTTCTGCGGCGGGATCTTTGTTCCCCGACCAGGGATCGAACCCGTGCCCCCTGCAGTGGAAGCACAGAGTCTTAACCACTGGATGGCCAGTGAAGTCCCTGCCCACTCTTTTTTCACCTGCTCCAGGATATGGGTCTGCTTGCTGGCCACAGTCTCTTCCTCATCTTCAGGGGCAGAGGGTATAGATGAGCCAGATGGTTCCTCCAGAGGCATATCAAACAGCTCTCGGATGGTCTGCTTTGGAAAGAACATATGAAAAGTGTCAGAGCCAACGGAATGTTGGTCCCAGATCTATAGCTATGAAGCTGATAGCTCTTAGTAGTATCAGAAGCACCACTAGTTGAAGAGGCAGATCTGTGGAGGCCAAAGCATCCTTTTTAATAAGCAGTAGTAACTCCTACAGGCATAGCAGTTCTCTCTTGCACAGACTGGAAGATCTTAGTACCTGTTTAAAATAGGCTGTGGTGAAGTTGCCTCCCTCAATTGCCATGTCTCCCAACATTCTCTTCTGGTTTGCCTTTTTTAGGATGTTCTCTTCCACTGTCCGTTCACTGATAAGCCTAGGGGGTGATAAAGGACATGTATAAACAGCCAAATACATCAGTAAGACCCTATTAGCAAAGGGAAAGTAAGGTAAGGGGAGACTAGGCAATACCTATATATGTGGACATCTCGGGTCTGGCCAATTCGGTGACAGCGATCCTGGGCCTGAGCATCCATGGTAGGATTCCAGTCGCTGTCATAAAAAACAACAGTGTCTGCCCCCGTCAGGTTCACGCCCACACCCCCACTCCGAGTTGAAAGGATGAAGCAGAATATGCGTTTGTCTGCATTGAATCGTTCCATCAAGGCCTAGAGGAAAAGGAAAAAAAGATAGTATTGGGAGACATATCCCCAAAAACACACCAAGGCTTAGTGGGGGCCCCTCCTGGGACTCTGAACCCTGGAAAAAGGAGACAGAGCTGAGGCGAGCCTCTAAGGGCCAGAGATGCCTGGGTTACCTGTCTCTGTTCAACTCTAGTAGACCCATCCAGACGCAAGTAGAGGTGGCCATGGTAGGTGAGAAACTGCTCCAACACATCCAGCATTCGGGTCATCTGGGTGAATATGAGCACCCGGTGGCCCTCCGCCTTGAGCTGTCGCAACAGCACTGCCAACGTTTGCAACTTTCCTAAAGAGATATGAAGGGGTACAGGGAGCTAGCTATAAACTGGAGTGGGAAAAACACAGCACTGGAAGCCTGTGTAGTTGAAAGATCAAGTTTTACGCCAGGGTTTCGATCAACCCAGGGGAATCAAAAATATTTAACTTTATATATTTTCTTCTCTTAAGGGTTCTTCCTCTTCAGTCTGCTCCTGTCTTGGATCTGACTTCTTTCAGTCTAACTAGGGGCAGGGTAATACAGACCCTCAGGGGGAAAAAAGAAATCCTCAATGGTGTATGAGCAAGAAAAGACCTTCAAGTACTACACTGAGTTATACCAGCTGCAGCACAAGCCATTCACAAGATAAACATCAACAAATCCATTGATGTCATAGCTCACTTGGATGGAAGGTCACTGAGATAAGAACCAGAGAGGCAGGATCTTATGAGGTTATCTAGTTTAACCTCCCATCAAACACGAAAATAGTGATTCAATCAGTTTGAACACTTTTAACAAAGACTTTCAATTCACCTATTCTGAATGGTTTCAAATGTTATAAAATTATCTTTTTACTAAAATATTTATTGAACACATATTAATAAAAATTCTGCTGACTTTCTTATGTTCTAAGACATTTAAGAAATCTGCAAACATATTACTATAGAAATCTACAAACATATTACTATAGAAATACCTGTGCACAGTTGTGGCAGAAACTATTCGCTACTGTCCAACAGCCATTCTCGGTTAACAGAACCCGATTAATCCTATGGACACCTGGCAGAGATCCCTTGATACCCACGGAAGGCGCACGCCAAACCAACCCCAGAAAATGAATCATTATTGTTCTAAATAAGCCACAGTTCCTTTTTCCCTTTGTCAGTGATTACTCTAAGGATGGGCATATGGCCCAATCTGAGCCAATGAATTTTGAATCAAAGTCAACTGGGAGGGCTTTCTTTCCCAGAAAAAAATGAAAAGACTTGCGAGTGTTTTATTTCAACCCCTTGCTTCCTGCCTGGAGCACTGGTGTGCTCCCTGGAGTTATAGCAGCCATCTTAAGACCATGAAGAAATAACCATGAGAATAAAAAGATAAAAGCTAAGGATAGTAGCTAAAGTCCCGGGTCCATGAAGATACCACTAAGCTGCTGAACCAGCCATATACCACCATTCTCGGCATTTCTCATTTAGTAAACAATAAATGATCTTGTGGTTTAAGTCACCGTTGGTTGGTTTTCTGTTACCTGCAGCCAAATTTCTTCTAACCAATAAGATTCTATTCAAAAGGCAAGCATCCTTGTTCAAATCTTTCCCCAAAACAAAATCTACTATTTACTTTTTTTTTTTTTGGCCACCTGGCTTACGAGATCTTAATTCCCCAACCAGGGATGGAACCTGTGCCCTCAGCAGTGAAAGCGTGGAGTCCTACCACTGGACCACCAGGGAATTCCCCAAAATCTACTATTTACTGTGCAGTCTTATACCACCACACACCTTTCCCCATAAATCTGAAAACTCCACGCTGTGCTATGTCATTTGCCATTGTATCCCAAATGATGTAACATGTTCACAAAATAATCACTGAATAAATGAGTTAGCAAACATTTTCAACTTTCATCAAAGTCAAATTCATGAATGCCAAGAATCTATCATGAGGCCTACATTTCTTCATCTCACCCAGAAGCATAACCTAAAAGACTATCTGATGTTTAATGAAATCCACAGAGACCTTATGTACAGCATCCCTTTGATGTAACAGTCTTCAGGCTAAGGCAAGAAAAGAGGTCAAGAGACCCTCACTGGCCGAAGAACTCACCGCAATCATACTGGATAAGCCTCAGGTCAGGAAACTGGGTACGCATGTTACACACAATACGGTGCAAAGGACGAGCCCGGGGCCAGAGCTCACGAGCCAATTGCTCCTGGAAGGCTGCCTGACGAGGGGCCAGCCAAGGAGGTGGGTGGCAGGCGTGCAAGGAAGGGGGAGGTGCCTCCACAGGAGGCATGACAAAGATGAACCTGTAAAAAGAAGGCAAGCAGTATAAAATATGGAACTCTGAATGGCCCCAGAAGTTAGCACCTTTACCAGCCCTAACCACTATATCCACTCAGAGGCCCCAAGACCCACTTCCCATTAGCACTTAGCCCTGCCAACCTCTCAATGATTTCTGACAGCTGGTCTAGTCGTTGCTGGGGAAACAGTACAGCCTGGCGGGCAGCCTCGGTATAAGTCCAAAAGGTGGGGTGGCTGGGGCCAGGAGAACGAGGGCCGATGGGGCTGGCAACAGGTTGGGGCAGGGTACAGAAATCCAAGACTTCAGTCCCATACACGGGTGCCAGGGCCCCATGAGCCTCACTAAGTTGGAAAATCCGTTCCAGGCGTTCAGACCGCTGCTGCTTCCGCTTTTCCTCCAGAGAGTCCTGAGGATAAGAGGAGAAAAACACAGAAAAAGTGATCAGCGTCCTTATAGAAAATCTGGCAGTTCCTCCCAGAATTAAACATAATCTGTGGAAACCATAAGATTCAACAATACACTATTTTGGTTCTTCCAAATTGTCAATAATGGGAGTTATTCTTTTCCCAATGTTAAATGAAATAACTTCTCCACAAAAGAAAACTGATCTTCCCTGTATGCTACCAAAGCAGGTGCCTGAATATTCAAAATTAAGATCTGTATGTTTGACAAACTTATAGAATGGATGATTTGCGTGAGTTTTCCCATGTAACACTTAAATCCAGAATATCCAAGTTAATTTATCTTCTTGCAGTAGATCCAAAACAATTATTAAAATCCCTCCTCAAATCACTGACCAGGATACAGAGAGGCTAATCAAATCCATGGCAGGTTTTTGTCCAAGGTCAGACTGGAATGGGGTGGGATGGGAACAGCTAACCAGACATCTAGGTAACCCCGAGAGAGAAAAGGGGAGTGCCCTGGCTGACAGGATACCTGTATGACTTTGACCCAATCCTTTCCCATCTTTGTGCTTCCAGTTTCACAGGCTATAAAACCACCTAACTCTTTTGTAGCACTTATCACACTTGTAGTTTTACATGTATAGGATTCTTTGATTAACATCTTCTACCCACTAAACTGTAAGCCCCTCACTGTAATCATCCAGTATCCAACTCAGTATCTGGCACAAAGTAGGCTTTCAATAAATATGTTATTAGAATGAACAAATAATGAAGGAGACTGGACCCTACAAGATGGTCCTGAAAAAAAGCAGTGTCCCAAATCTCCCTTCCTGACTGCTACCTTAAGCTTGACCTCTTGGCTCCTGGTGGTCTAATAAGTGAGGAAGGAAAGCATCCTAGCAGAGGGAAAAATCATTAAGGCCAGCTCTCATTAAGTAGCAGCAAAGGAGACAATATTTGCAAATCATCTACCTGAAAAAGGACTTGTATCAAGAATAAAGAACTCTTACAACTCAATAACAAAAAGGAAAAGAATAAAATAACCCAATTAAAAAAGGGAAAGGATCTGAATAGACATTTCTTCAAAGAAGATATACAAATGGCTAACAACCACTGAAAAGATGCTCAACATCATTAGCCATCAGAAAAATGCAAATCAAAACCACAAAAGGGACTTCCCTGGTGGTGCAGTGGATAAGACTCTACTCTGTGCTCCCAATACAGGAGGCCCGGGTTCGATCCCTGGTCAGGGAACTAGATCCCACATGCATACCTCAACTAAGCGTTCGCATGCCACAACTAAGGAGCTGGCGAGCTGCAACTGCAGTGCCCTGGAGCTGCAACTAAGGAGCCCCCCGCTGCAACTAAGGCCCGGCGCAACCAAATAAATAAATATTTAAAAACCACAGGATACCACTTCAAACCCACTAGGATGGCTATAATCAAAAAAGACAAATAATAACAAGTTTTTGGCAAAGATGTAGACAACCTGGAACCCTCACAAGCGCTGGTGGGAATGTAAAATGGTACAGCCACTTTGGAAAACAGTTTGTCAGTTCCTCGAACAAACATAGTTACCATAACCCAGTTAATTCCACTCCTAAATTTACATCCAATATAACCGAACATATATGAAAAGATACAAAATCTTATACATGAATGTTCACAGCAGCATTATTCATAACAGCCAAAAAGAAGAAACAAACCAAATGTCCCCCAATCAACTGATGAATAGATATATAAAATGTGGTATATTCATACAATGGCATATTATTCAACAATTTTTAAAAAATGAAGTACTGATATATATACATATATATATGTCAGTTATAGCATAACATGGATGAACCTCAAAAATATTAAGTAAAAGAAGCCAGTCACAAAAAACCGTATATGACTCCATAAGTAAATCTACAGATACAAGTTACTTAGAGCTAGGAGGGATGGAAAGGTCAGGGATGATGGTTAAGGGTGTGGGGTTTCTTTTTTTTTAGGGCAATGAAAATGTTCTAAAGTTGATTGTTGTCATGGTTGCATAACTCTGTGAATATACTAAAAGCCAATGAACTGTATGGTTTAAATAGGTGAACTGTATGGTATGTGATTTATATCTCAAACTGTTTAAAGAAAAAGTATCAAGAAGCTGCTACCTACTTGCAGAGCAATGAAAATTTAACACAGACCATGGGGTTGCACCCTTGGGCTAGGATCTAGGCTCTCCTCTCTCTACTTCCAAAAAGCCAGACCAACCTGGCAGCATTAGAGAAAGACCAAAGGTGGAAGCAAGTGGCAAAGATGGGAGGGTGGGGGACTGGGGCCGAGAATAAGCAGCTCTATTATCAGAGTGAGAAAAAGACAAGAGGGCCTGGAAGGACTCACTAGATCTTTCTCATTATTGGGTCCTGGGTTACTTACTCTGAGTTGCAACTTTTATTTAACCAAATATATATACAACTATATATATGATAGAAAAAAATGGCTACCAGAAAGCTCATGAAGGGACAGAGTTCTTTTTATTTCCCACTTAATCACCATGGAGGTAAAAAACTACAGCAAATGACCGTCAAAGTCAAACGCTCATGATCTTTAGGGAACTGTATTCCGTGGTGTCCTTTCTCCCCTAGAAGTTCAAATACTTAATGGTGACAGTTTTAGCAACTGAGAAAAATCCTCCTGTCTCTGAGGACTGCCTCTTGTGGGGAAGAAGAGAAAGCAATGGAGCCAGCACATCTGTGTTCTCACAAGTTGTATAAATTTTAAAACATCATTTAGTAGGCTAGTTTCATCTGTAAAATGGGGCAATTAGATGCCAACACTAACTCAAAAGAGTAAGCAAGAACCAAAGAGACCAAATGTAACAAGAAAGCCTTGAACACATCAGTGATTAATAGTTTTAAAAGCACATTATGTCCTCAATTACTTCCTCTGAAAAGTAGGACATGGATTATTCTTCCCATTTTACAAATAAGAGTAAAGGCCCAGGGAAGGGCTTTGTCCAGTGACATTCAAGTATTAGGTCCACAAAACTAGGCTTCGTAATTTACCAAGATAAAGGTGACATTATTTTGTTCCATCCACTCTGTAGCAACACTCCAAAGAAATTCAATTTCCTGTTCCCTCTCCTTTGAGGCAGTAAAACTTACCAGATAGAAAGGGGAACGAGGTGGTGGTGGGGGCTGGCGTCGAGGTCGGGGACCACTGAACGAGGTAGCAGTGGAGGGAGGGCTGGGGGGACCAGAGCGTAATGTCAGTGTCTCAGGCTCATCCTTGGAAACAGGCAGCCGGGATACCATGGTGACAGGCAAGGGAGCGGCACCGGTTGCCGAAACCACGAGGGAAGATGCCTGGGAAGCTGGGGCCTGTGTTGAGGCTGGGGCCAGTGCCAGAGTCTGAGCTGCCGCTGGGCCCAAGGTGGGCACCGGCACTGGGGCAGGGCTCAAGGTCAGTGTTTGCACTGAAGCTGGGGCCAGGAGTGAAGCAGATGACGACACCGTAGCCAAAGTCAGTGTGTGAGCTGGGGCCGGGCCCATTGGAGAAACTGGAGCCAGAGGGGGTGCTGGAGCCAAAGACAGCGTCTGAGATGGACACAGTGGTGGTCCCGGTGCCAAAGACAGTGTCTGGGCTGGAGCTGGTACTAGGGATGCTGCTGGAGTCAATGACAATGTCTGAGCTGGAAAAGAACCTTGGGGGTTCCCAGTTCCCAAAGAGAGTGTCTGAGACGGAGACGATCCGCCAAGAGTGGATGCTAAAGCTGGGGGTAAAGCCAGTGTCTGCGTAGAAGCCGGACTCGGGAGAGGTGACGGAACCGGGGCTGGTACCATAGTTTGAGCTGATGATGGAACCAACACAGGAGCTGGGGCTGGCACCAGTGAGGAAGCTGAGGCTAAAGGAGTTCCTGGAGTAGATGATGAAGCCAGAAGTGGAACCGAAGTCTGCGATGGAGCCAGTACAGGAGTAGGACCTAGTGATGGAGCCAGGACTGGAAGAGGAGCCAGAGAAGGAGCTGGAGAAGGAGCCAGGATTGCTGTCTGTGGAGCCACCATGGGAGCCAGAGAGGTGGCTAGAGCCTGAGATGCAGTAGGTGCTGGAGCCAAAAGGGAAGCCTGAGCTGGAGCTTGATTTGATGCTGCCGGAAAAGGACTGGCCAGAGCAGAAGCTGGCACCAGGACAGGTGAACATGCTGGGGCCACGGCTGAGTTCAACCCTGGAACATGTGAAGAGGCTGGAGCCAACAACAGAGGGTGACCAGGTGCCTGAGATGGGGACAGGGATGGAGTTGTGGCCAAACCTAGAGTCAAGGCTGACGCTGATGGAGAAGTCCCAACTGGTGCCAAAGAGGGAGGTCCAGGAGCCGCTGCCAGTGTTGGAGTCACATTAGTCAACAGAGCTGGGCCTGAAGCCGAAACAGGCAAGGGGGCTGAGATGGGGATGGTGAGTGGAGCTGAGGCTGGGGACGGAAGCGTTGTGCAGACAGAGATGGGGAGTGAAGATGATACTGGAACTGGGACTGTAGAAGACACAGGACTAGCAAGGGGAGAGGAGTTGGGAACTGGCATTGGAGAAGAGGCTGGCCCAGGTAGTGAGGATGGCACGGGGAGAGGAGAAGAGATGGTCAAGGGAGCAGCTCCGGGTGCTGAAGCTGTGGAGACAGAGGATAAGTTAGCCCCCAAATTCTTTTCTTGCTCCTTCTATTACCCTGTCCCACCCCTTCCCTTACCCACAAGCTTCACCTGTTTCCCAGAAGACCTTCACACCCACACCATGAGATCAAAGATTCAAGGAATCTAACAATTCAACATTTCCTTTCCCTCCAAAGTTCCAACTTATGTATCTTGGAATTAGGCAAGGGCTCAGCAGACCATTTTGGGGGCTAATGCAAATCAGTATACTGATAACGAAAGGATCTATTGTGACTTAGAAACCCTCTGGGCCACCCTATCTCCATTCCTGACAAAAATTTGTGGCCTCAGCCACCTGAACTCACCACTGACTTCAGGCGTAGGACTGTGGACCAGCTTGAGAAGTGGCCTCACCAGAGTGGATGTGGGTATGGGAGCCCGGGCAGTACCCAGAGCAGGTGTGGGTAGCCGGCCAGGGGTTAATGTGGGGCGTGGAGTCAACACAGCTGGAAGCCCAGAGCTCGGAGGCCGGGGTGCTGGGGCCAACGGAGGAACAGGAGTCAGTCCATCCCGAGGGGCCTGTCTCACTACAATCTTCACCACGCCTGTATTATTCACCATGGTTGGTGGCACTGCAAGAGGAAGCTAGATTGAGGGGAAGGTAGAAAAGAAACAAGAGACCCAAAGGATGGAAGAAGTCCAAGGGCAGGAGAGGGTAGCAGACAGATATCAGAGATACTGGCAAAGGAAAACAACACTGAGGGAAGGCTAGACAGACAGTAGCCCAGGGCATGCCTGGAAGGACCAAGGCCAGCAGGGCTAAGTAAGTAGGAAGGCCAGAAGCCTCACCCTGGTTAGCAGCAAGCGGAAGGCTGAGGCCAGTGGGGGCAGGGGTGGTGCTGGGGGTCGAAGAAGGCAGCACAGAGACAGGGGTAGGGCCAGGGGTCGGGGCCACGGCCTGGATGAGGGCCACATGGGCAGGCTGGCTGATGAGGTGGTGCTGCCCCCCTGCTGACACCAGGTGCACCACATTCCCTGGGTTAAGGGAAGAGAGAAAGAAAGAAAGAAGCAGCTATCAGCCGGAGGAGGGCAGAGGCAAGAGAAGAGAGAAAGAACGAAGAGGGAATAACTTCTCCAGAATAAACTCATACCTATCTTGATCAAAAGACCCCCTCCAACCATTCCCCTTGGCCCCACCCACCAAAAGGTAAGGAAAGAAACATAAAGGCTGACATCTGAAAAGAGCCACAAAAACAAAGGGACAAAGAGGAGGAGGAAAAAGGCAGGACAGGGGGTGGGTTTTACCTACTTTGCAGCGGGCGGGGCTGCCCCACAGCAAGCTGGCGCACCTGCGCACCAGTCAAAGTCAGCTTGTTGCCCTGGATTTGGAAGGTGAGAGGTTTGCTTCCCCCTGTACTAGCCACTGGCCGCTGTGCCAGTGAGGCTAACTGCCCGATGCTGACCACTTCACCTGCTATGAATAAAGAAGAGGCTTAATGTACATGGGGCTCACTCTGCTCAAACTCACTTCACAGACCTTCATGAGGCACAAGTCTCCAGTTTCTCCAACCCTCCCCCTCAACTTACCATGTTCCAATAAGCTTAGCCTCCACCTACAGCCTTTGAGCTTTTGACATGCTACTCCTTCCAATCCCACCTGTTTGCTTTGCAATTTCCTTTACATCCTCTAACAGCTTTCCACCATACTGAGCTAATCACCACCTGCCTCCTCTACATTGCCCTTTTACCCCAAATAATTTTCTACTGCTAGGCTTATCACTATTTATTCATCTATGGATCATCTCCCCAACTAGAGACTGTGAACTACTTGAGGGCTCTTACTTGATTATGAATTACCAATGCCTGGCAAAATACCTAATATATGTTAGCCACCATGATACACTCATGGTCCTGAGCTTTTCCTCTCCAGTTCCATGGCATGTAGGCTTTCCTCCCATCTCAAGTCCTTCACCCTCACAGAGCCCTGGGAACTTACAGGGCAGGCGAGCTTGCATATCGGGAGACAGGATGAGGCGCTGTGGAGCAGGAGTAGGAGCTGGCACTGCCGTGGTGGGAGCCGTGGCTGTGGTGGTACAGGTGGTGGTGACAGCAGCAGAAGGGAAGGTATAACCCGGTGGCACGGTAAGGGGCTTCAACAGGCTGGAGGAGCCTGGGGGCGGGGCAGGGCTCAGGCGAACAGGAGCAGGTGGGGCTGGCTTCAAGGATAGGGTTGGCGTGGGAGGCCGTGAGGTCCCACTCAAGACCCCCAGAGGGGATGGCATCACTGTAAACACAAAGCAAACACCTGTCAGATATACCTTGACTAAAGCCTCAGCCTGGTCCTAGAAACCTCCATACATAATCCCTTGTAGCCCATCAAACACCACACCCCTGTCTCCAACCCAGCTCCTCAAACACTAATTTCATTACTTCTCCCCCAATCTGAACAATCTGCCTGAAGTATCCCCCAGCATCCTGGCTCCCTTGGAACTCACCCTGGGGAAGAGGCCCACCGTTTGGCTGCAGTGGGGGCAAAAGAACAGGGCCAGGAGGCCGGGATGCCGGAATGAGTGGGGGCCCAGAAGGCGAGGCCGACACCATCAGTGGTGCTGGCAGCACTGGGGGGGTTGGGCCAGGCGTGGGCTGGGCTGAGAGCTCAGGGCCTGGAGGGGGTCGGACTGGGACAGGGCCCAGGGGAGTCCGTGGACTGTTCACCACCACCACTGTCCGGCCTTCTTGCTTGGGCATTGGCTGCAGCATCCTACGAGGAAAAAACAAGGGGATGGGTAGGGAAGGAGGGAGAGTGAAGAATAGGAAAAGAAATTAATAAGGAAGATGAGGCAGAAAAACAGACAGATTATAAAAGCAAAGGAGAGAAAGGTAAGACCCAATGGAGAAAGCGGGAAAGAAATCCGATAACCAAAAAGCACAAAGCAAAAAAAGAAAAAGCACGAAGCAGAGAGAGGAGGGAGAAAAAAAAAATCAGTGACAAACACAAGGGCCTCTCCCAAAACCATCTTCTGGTTATTCTATCCCCCGATTCCTCCAAGTATTTTTCATCCATCTATATGAACATTCCAGCCTAGCCTCCAACTCTTACCTTTCCACCCCAATTCCCCCCAGCCAGCTGCAGCCACTTTTTTCTAGGAACCCACTTCCTTATTCCTCGGCCCTGGTACCTGTTGACCTTCATCTTGACTGGCTTGGGCCGGGGTGGGGGGTCCGGAGCAGTAGCCACCTCTAGCAGAACCCGGCGGGAAAGGCGGTGCTGGGGTAGAAATGTGTCGGCCTCATATCTAGAGACACGACCCTCCAGGCCAATGAGATCAAATCGACCCATGTCTATCCGCTGACATAAGAAGGAACACAAGAGCATAGTGTCAAAGGAGCCAATTTGGCAATGATTTCTTGGATATCACACCAAAAGCACAGACAACAAAAGAAAAAAACTGATAAATTAGACTGCATCAAAAGACACTATTAATAAAGTGAAAAGGCAACCCACAGATTAGGACCAAAATTATTTGCAAATCATGTATCTGGTAAGAGGCTAACATCCAGAACACACAAAGTCCTACTACAACTCAACAAACAATCCAATTTAAAAACTGGCGGGAATTTCCTGGCGGTCCAGTGGTTAGGACTCTGCACTTTCACTGCTGAAGAACCAGGTTCAAGCCCTACTCGGGGAATTAAGATCCCACAGGCCCCACAGCGTGGCCAAAAATAAAAATAAAAATTAGCAAAGGTCTCAAACAGACATTTCTCCAGAGAAAATATACAATAAGCACGTGAAAAGATGTTCAACATAACTAATCATTAGGGAAATCAAAATCACAATGAGATACCACCTCACCTACTCAGACAGCCGTTATCAAAAAAACAGAAAACAGGTGTTGGCAATGATGTGGAGAACTCAGAACCTTTGCAAAATGCTGGTGGGAATGTAAAATAGTGCAGCTGCTACGGAAATCAGTATAGCTGTTGCTCAAAAAATTAAAAATAGAATAATCATATGATGCAGCAATTCCATTTCTGTGTATATAAACCCAGAAGAATTGAAAGTAGGGACTTAAACACACATTTGTACACCTATGCTCACAGCAGCATTATTCACAGTAACCAAAAGGTGGAAACCACCGCAGTGTCCACTGATGAACAGATAAACGTGGTATTTGTCTCTATGTATGTAAATGTATACATGTGCATACCCACATACATGTATACACATACACAAGAACATGTACAATAGAATATTACCCAACCAAGGAAATCCTTACACATGCTTGAAGACATTCTACTAAGTAAATATGCCAGTCACAAAAGGACAAATACTGTATGATCACACATACATGAAGTACCTAGAATAGTAAGTTTATAGAAACAGAAAGTAGAATGGTGGCTGCCAGGTGCTGGGAACAGAGGGAGAATGGGGAGTTATTATTTAATGGGTATGGAGTTTCAGTTTAGAAAGATGAAAAAATTTCTGAAGATGGATGATAGTGATGGCTGTACAACTATGTGAATGTACTTAGTGCCACTGTACCATATGCTTAGAAACAGTTAAAATATTTAAGCATTATTAATATGCCAGGCAATTCTAAAAATATTAACACAATTCTCACAAACATACTGCAGAATAGGCCTTATAACCCGAGTTTTGAAGGGCAAGCAAATTTAGGGTTAAAGGTTAATAATTAGCTTGCCCAAAGTGACACATTTAGAAAACGATGAAACTGGAATAATGCTGAGGTGACAGGGCAAGTAAGTATGCAAAAGGTCAGACTCCAGCATAAAGAAAAGAGGTGCAGGGGTGGGTAGGGCCAATAACCTTGGAGGCAACTGCTTACCTGGAGAGGGTGGACATCAGTGGCCCTTAGCACCAGAGAGGCGGTGCTGAAACAGATGCCTGGAGTGATGAAGGGGGAGGTAACGGGTCGAGGGTCAAACAGGTTTGGATGATTGCAGACTTTTCGCAGCTGCATCAAAATGTTGATGACGCTCATGAAATGGCCCGTGGCTAGTGTCTCCTTAGTTCTGGGAGAAAGGAGAAATAAATGGGACATCTTGATAGTCACCTCCGCTCCACTGTAGGGTCCCAGGCCCACCCTCGGTCCTCCCTTACGTGGTCTGTGCCATGAAGTCATCATAGAGACAGCGCTGGCGCTTGGAGAGCCGGCAGCGGATAACATGCTCATATTTTTTGGGCATCTGCTTCTCAACATCCACCTTAACTCGGCGCAGCAAAAAAGGCCGCAAAACCTAAAAGCAAATAAGCAGGAGGCTGACAGGAGAACAGCGGGCACTATACCCCAGCCTAGACCCTCTACCTGGGTCTTGGCCTGATGACCAGCAGAGCGCTGGCTTAGCCCATCAGTAAACACTCATGGAGCCATGCAGCATGCCGGGAACCAATCACACAAAGGTGAATCAGATGCAAGCCCTCCTCTCAAGGAATTTATTATAATGAAAGAGACGAACATAAAGATAATACCACAACACAAGAAGTGATAAAGAAGGCACTGAGGACAGAGCAACTAACTAAGCAGAAGGGATGAGTCAAACTACAGTTCCAAGGAGTAACTGTAAATTTACAAGATTGTGAAAGTAAATCCAGCCAAGAAGCTGAGAACAAATCTGTGGCACTGACAGCAGCAAAGAAAACCAAAGACAAATCTGAGATCTCAGGAGATAAAATCTGATATGACACAGTCATCAACTTGACATGGAAGAAGTGAAAAAAGAGAAAATAAAGAGGTATAGTTTCACTAAATCTAGTGTGGTAATCATTTCATGATGTATATAAGTCAAATCATTATGTTGTACACCTTAAACTTATACAGTGCTATATGTCAATTATATCTCAATAAAATAGGAACAAATAATATTAAAAATATTTTAAAACTTTAAAAACGAGGAAGTATAGTTAAGGAAGACATCTTGGTTTCTACTGAATAGTTTGATTTACCAAACTGATGGTGTGATTGACCAAAATGGAGTAGAAATAATAGGCTATAAGGCTTGAGATGTTTGGCTTATAACAGAGTGAGTTCAAGAGGAACTTTCTGGCAGGGTAGGCGACAGCTGCCAAGGCAGGGCTGAGCCCCAGGGGCTAAGGAGAGAGGGAAGTGCCCCTTGTATTCCAAAAATGTCAGGCTGAAGGCACCAAGCTGAGAGGGAAATTTTTTTTTTTTTTTTTTTTTTGCGGTACGCAGGCCTCTCACTGTTGTGGCCTCTCCCACTGCGGAGCACGGGCTCTGGACACGCAGGCTCAGTGGCCATGGCTCACGGGCCCAGCCACTCCGCGGCATGTGGGATCTTCCTGACAGGGCACGAACCCGTGTCCCCTGCATCGGCAGGCGGACTCTCAACCACTGCGCCACCAGGGAAGCCCTGAGAGGGAAATTTTTATTGTTTTCTGTATAAAAATGTCCATCAGATGGGGTTCAAAGGGGTTGGGGGCAGATAACAAAAATAAATAAATAAAATTTCACAAAAAGAGGAACTTTCAATTAAAGACATTATCAGAAATTTAAATACAGGTTGAGTGGTCTAGAGAGTCAAGGAATTATATAAATCAGTATGCCGATGAGATAAGTAAACTGGGTGACAAAAAAAAAGTAAAGATCAGAATGCTGAGAGATGTTATTTAAAAGCTGGACACTGGACAAAGGAAGAGGAGCCAGAGAAGACCAAAAATAAAAAAATAAAAGAAGAAAAGAAAAAGAGAACACAACAAAACTATGTAATTGTGGAAAGTCAGGTAAAGAGAAACCCAAGCCAGGAACTGATCAGCATTATCATTCTACTCAAAGAATAAAAACAGAAATGCTACCATTAAAGAAAACAAGCAGAATGATGACTAAGATGGGGTCACTCAATCTGGCAATGAGTTAAGTCACTGGAACACTGCAGTTTGACAACTGGGTAAATTCAACCTAGCACTGACTTCCCTCTTCCTAAGGCTTTTCTGAGTATTGCCCTTAGTTCCTTGCCATTCCCAATGCCCTTGACAAACTGGTACAGGCCCTACCTTGTGAAGGCGTTTGACTAGACCTTCATTGTACTCTTGGCTGCCCTCAATCATGCCAGTTAGGGGATTAGAGAACCATTCCTTGAACTCGCGATGAGACTGGAAGACATGGGGCATCAAAAAGTGCATCAAGGACCACAGTTCCATGAGGCTGTTCTGCAAGGGTGTTCCTGTCAGGAGCAGGCGTCTCTGGCTGCAAAGAGACAGGGAATTACAGGGAGGATGGTCAGCAAAGTCCCAACTGTGCAAGCATCCCACCCGGCAGGCCAAGTCAACCCTCCCATGAATCTCAGACATCTCCATCTCCACCTGTTGAAGTTGAGCAATGACTGCCAGCGCTGAGACTTGAAGTTCTTGATGTTCTGAGCCTCATCCAGAATGAGATAGCGCCAGTTCTTGCGGCGGAAGGCCTGGTGGTCCTGCAGCACCAGCTTGTAAGATGTGATACACACATGGAAGGCATTGGGCTTGGTCCAGCCCTGCAGTATCAGGAGAAAGTAGCAGAAAGTGGGGTAAAAAGAAAGAGCAAAAAGAAGACATCCTAAGATCTTCAAGGGACAGAAATCACGTTGGGAGAAAGGAGAAAAGTCCCAGGAGCAGAATGGGGTAACAGAAAGGGAAGGGAAAGGAACTCATTTGAGGAAAGGGCCTAAAAGTATAGGAAACATCAATAGGGGAAGGGAGCAAACACATGGGGAAGCAAACCTGCCGCTTGAGCTTCCTCTCCTTCTGGGCTCCATAGTAAGTAAGGATTTTAAAGCTGGGGCACCAACGTTTCAGCTCCATCTCCCAGTTCAACATCACGCTGGTGGGGACAATGATCAAATGGGGACCCCAGTTACCTGTTTAGCGAAAGAATGAGAGATGTACAACATGGTGACTGCAGTTAATAATACTGTATTGCACATGTGAAATTACTAAGAGTAAATCTTAAAAGTTCTCACCACAGGAAAAAACAAAATGTTTTCTAACTATGTATGATGATGGACCTTAATTAGTCTTACTATGATGATCATTCTGCAGTGTATACACATACCAAATCTTTATACTGTACATCTGAAATATAGTGTTAAATGTTAATTATACCTCAATTTTAAAAAATAAAGTAAGATTCGGAGAGATCTGGGGCAGAGGAATTTTAAAAAGATGAGAGATGGTAAGGAAATACAAACTTTGGGGTTCTGGAACTCAGGTATAAAACCCTGACGATTCTGTCCTAATGGCCCTTCCTAAGAATCCTAGCACCATAATACAAATGAACTTATTTACAAAACAGAAACAGACGTATAGACACAGAAAACAAAATTATGGTTACCCAAAGGGAAAGGGGAGAAGGGATAAATTAGGCGTATGGGAATGACAGATACACACTACTACATGTAAAATAGATGAAAAGAATTTACTACATAGCACAATAAATTACATTCAATATCTTACAATAACCTAAAAGAAAAAGAATCTGAAAAAGAACATATACATACATACGTATAACCAAATCACTTTGCTGTACCCCCTGAAACTAACCGAAAATTGTAAATCAACTAAGTCAAAATTGGGGGGGGGGGGTTGGGGAATCCTAGTGCCTACAATGACCTCTCTATACAGTTATTGACCAGAGTCAATGAAGCTACTTATCAGCAAGAGACTGTTTCACCGTGCTACAGTTGAAGTCATTAAATAAGCTTCCCAGGAAATTGGCCAAGGGAGACCCAAGAAGAAGGGCCCGGCCTAGTTACCTTTCTCACAGGCCAAGTGGGCAAGCAGGGAAATGGTCTGGATCGTCTTGCCTAGCCCCATCTCATCAGCAAGAATGCCATTAAGCTTCTTCTCATACATAGTAACCAGCCAGTCCAGCCCAATGTGTTGGTACTCCCGGAGCTGGCCCCGTAGGAGCAGGGGGATGGGTGTCTTCACCTAGTAGGTAGGAGGAGAGGTAACACAATGGAATTGAGGAATCTGTCACTGAGAAACAGGAGACTCAAGATATGAGAAAGCAGGGGCTTCCCTGGTGGCGCAGTGGTTAAGAATCCACCTGCCAATGCAGGGGACACGGGTTCGAGCCCTGGTCCGGGAAGATCCCACATGCCATGGAGCAACGAAGCCAGTGTGCCACAACTACTGAGCCTGCTCTCTAGAGCCCGCCAGCCACAACTACTGAGCCCAAGTGCCACAACCACTGAAGCCCGCATGCCTAGAGCCCATGCTCCACAACGAGAGAAGCCACTGCAATGAGAAGCCCGCACACCACAACGAAGAGTAGCCCCCACTCGCCGCAACAAGAGAAAGCCCGCACGCAGCAACGAAGACCCTAGGCAGCCAAAAATAAATAAATAAATAAATTAAAAAAAAAAAAAAAAGATATGAGAAAGCAGAAGCTTGGGCCTGGAAATACCTGGGTAGTGGCCAAGGTATAACCCTTGGGCTGGAGACTTTCAGCTGCTGCAGCGATGTCAGTAATTTCTTTCTTAGGGCCTAGAGTGGTGGTGGGCCCTGGGGTGGGAGGTCCACTGCCTCCATCTGCCTCACTCTGCTCTTCGTCCCTGGCAAGCAAGTACTCCACCCCAAAGTCATCATCTTCCTCCTCTTCCTCATCTGCTTGGCTCTGTGACTGGGACTCCTCAGATTCCTCAGACTCAGATTCCTCCGATTCCGAACTCCCGCTTGTTTCTTCCTCTTCTGAGTGCTCATCTTCCTCATCCTCACTCTGTTCCTCAGCAGAGTCTAAAGCACAAGATCAAGGCTTAGTGTTCACCATACCTACTCCTCCAGTCTTGCCCTCCCCAGCTCTTGCCTCATGACCACACATTCACCTGACTGACTGCTACTATCCTCTTGAGTAGCCTCTTCAGCTTCTGTGGCCCCCTCTGGTTCACAGTCAGAGCTGTTAGCCTCAACTTCATCTTCATCTTCCTCTTCACTACTCCCAGAACCTGGGGCAGAGGCATCAGAGGCATAGGCTCCTGCGTACTGCTGCAGTAGCTCCTCCACAGACAGCTCACCTGGAAGAGAAGTGAAGGATAAGCCTTCACATGCTTCACGGGGAAGAAGGGGAGGTCTGAGTGGTGCCAGTTCATTTTACCTCAGCTTCTACAGACACTGCTAGGCCCATGTCTGAAGGGAGGCAAAAGAGTTTACTTTCAGCAGCAGCTATTTTCAGCCAAGCCCCGTAACGTGGGCTAGAACTGTGGATGGTCCTGCCTTCCACTGGGAAGGACGGCATCAATCTGAGGAACCTCCCCTTTAAGGTTCAGATCAAACATGGCCACTATCCTCTTCCAATAGTTCTTCCCTCCACTCAGCTCTCACATCACTTTGTTCAAACTTCCATCATAACCAATCATAATTTTCTACTTATAACCATCTATAAATCTGTCTCTGTCATTAGATCTAGAGTATCTCCAGAAGGGATAAGAGTGTCTTATTCATTTCTTTATCTCTGGCATTCTGCACAGAGACACCAAGTGGGTACTCAGTAAAATGTCTGGTGTCACCTTCTCGAGCCAACTCGCTCAGCTCCATGGCATGATCCACCTCCCCTTCCAACTGCTCCTCAGCTGCTATGGTATCCTCTTCATCCTCCGCTAGGAAAGAGAATGAACCAAGATCAACGGGGTCAGAGGCTCAGAACACAGTCCAAGTGGAAGAGGTGAGAAAGTCTGAAATATTAGGTCCAGACAATTTAAGGGGTAAGAGGCAACAGGACTGAGAACAGGCCTGACCTTCATCTTCATTGGCAGCAAACTCTTCATCATCCTCATCTGGATGCCAAGGCTGTTTGTTGCGCTGTGTGACAGAGGAGGGTGGGGGCTTTACCTGTTTGGCAGAGGATGAAAAAGGAGAAGGCCTATGATTAGAGCAGCAAGAGAAAGACACAACGTTGAGTAAGATGTCACAGAATAGTCTCTCTGTCCCACTGAGTGACAGTTGCCACTGACACCGTCCCAGGGCAAGGATACAATCAAGGGTTTTCAATTTCAGTACCAGCTACCAAATCCTGGCCCCACTGCCCGGGGGAGGACCTGTGAAAGTGCCAGAAGAGAAACACAGGCCCCCAACACCAACCCCATGCACTCGGACACATGGAAAAACAAAAAGCTTAGGTCCAGAAGAGACTTCAAGGTTACCATCTCAGCTCCAAACCTACAAACCAGCAAGTGAGTATTAGGGCCATTTCACAGAAACGGCAAGGACCAAAGTAAGTTTTTTTCCAAGCTCACACAGCAATTCTAAGAGTACAGTACACTCTTCCACACATCAGAAACCTGGCCATCTCACACTGTAACTTGCCCCAAACCCAGGTTCTTTCCTATCCAACCTCAAATGAGAGCCCAAATGCTCACACCACGGAGGACTCCTAAAAACCACAACCAACCTCATAGACTGGAAGAACTCAGTCCTTAAGGCTCTCCCTCTGCTCCCACTCTGAACCCACCTTCTATCCCCTTCTGCCCATACCTTCAACACCTGAGAGGACTCTTCTTCACCACCTTCTTCAGGCCCATCTCGGGTGTCACTATCATGAGATGAGGGGGTTCTTGAGGGGCTGGAAGGCCCTCCTAGCAGCTGAGGGGGGAGGGAACGGAGCAGCTCTTCCAGTGGCAGTTCTCCCTCACGTCGAAGTAGCTCAATCTCATGCCTCTGGGTCTCTGCATCATTGCCTTCCTGTTGTTCTTCAACCTCAATCGTCTCCTCATCATCCTCTTCCTCCTCCTCTTGGGGTTGGAAGTCCCCATCTATAGCAGGAGAACAAGGTCACAAAGTCCACGGGGCCCTGCAAGCCACAGGGTGGGTTTTCAGCTCTGGAAAGGGTACATGAGGAAGAGTAACAGAGCTAAAGAGGACACACACCTTCATCATCCATCCGGGAAACTGGGGGTGGAGGACTAGAGGCAGCTGAGGAAGAGCCAAGGCAAGGGGAGGAACCAGCTTTGCTGGAGGTTAGTGGCTGGTTGAGGCTCTGAGACAGAAGGTCTGAGTACTTTTCAGTTTGCCCCACGATGAAGTCCAGGTGCAGGTCCAGGGCTTTTTTCCGCTTTTCCTCAAGCCGGGACTGTTGTTTGAATTGCACCACCTGACACAAGCATGAAATGGAGGGATCACCGAGATAATCTTTTACTCATGTATTCTTACTCAACATTTAGGGAAGCCTCCACTATGCTAGGCCCTGGGCTGGCTTTTCAGGAGGGAAGAGCTAAATGACCTTAAGGGTGCTTCTGAGGAAAGCAGAAAGGAAGCACAGGATAGAGAAGAGCCAGCTTAGTCTCTGGCAGTGGGGAAAGACTTACAAATGTATCTGGAGCTGAATCTTAAAGATTAAGTAGGTGTTCCCTAAGTGAAGATGAGGAAAAAGGCATCCCCTGCAGCAGAAAAAGCATGTGTAAATGGCCACGGACATACAAGAGAACGTTTGAAGTGGAAAGAAGAAAAGGGGGCTTCCCTGGTGGCGCAGTGGTTGAGAGTCCGCCTGCCGATGCAGGGGACACGGGTTCGTGTCCCGGTCCGGGAAGATCCCTCATGCTGCAGAGCGGCTGGACCCGTGAGCCATGGCCACTGAGCCTGCGCATCCGGAGCCTGTGCTCCGCAACGGGAGAGGCCAGAACAGTGAGAGGCCCGCGTACCGCAAAAAAAAAAAAAAAAAAAAAAAGAAAAGAAAAGAAAAGAAAAGGAACTGGCAGAATACAAGAATGAAAATATAGACAGAAGCCAGGTAATACTTAAGAAATAATTACAGGAACTTCCCTGGTGGTCCAGTGGTAAAGAATCCCCCTTACAATGCAGGGGACATGGGTTCGATCCCTGGTTGGGGAACTAAGATCCCACATGCCGTGGTTCAACTAAGTCCACGCACCATGACTACTGAGCTCGCACGCCTCAATGACAGAGCCCACGTGCTGCAAACTACAGAGCCCATGTGCCCTGGAGCCTGGGCGCCACAACTAGAGAGAAAACCCACACATCACAACTAGAGAGAAGCTCACACACCGCAACTAGAGAGAAGCCTGTGCACCACAACGAAGACCCTGACACAGCCCAAAAAGATAAAAGAAAATAAACAAAATGACATTAAAAAAAAAGAAACAATTACAACTTAATAAATGAGAACAATTCAGTTAACGAGAACTTTGATGGTATTTAAGCAGGTAAATGGCACACACTTGAAAAAAGCACGCTGAACGGGCTGCAAAGGACAGATGGCCAAGGGGAGTCAAGAAGTCCTATTAGCAATCCCCAAATGCAGGACCCATTATTTTTCCATTGTACTTCTCTCTTCCTCGTAGAACTCAATGCTTGAAAGGTCCAGCACACAACAGAAACGTCATCAGAGTTGCATGAAATAATTATCCACTCTCCTCAGGAGAACTTTTGATCATTCCTGCTACCATGCTACCCACCAGTCAACCCCAAGGCATTTCCCTTTCCCAGTCTCTGCTGCCTACCTTCTCCACATTGCTCCAAAACTGCCTAACATCCTTGGCCATGGTGGAGGCGATTCGGCGCAGCTTGGCCTGCTCCTCCCTCCGGGCCCGTTCCTCTTTCTGCCGCTGCTCCTCGTGGTGCCGGATCACCATTCGCACCACCTGTGGGGATGAGGTGAAAACACTCCAAGGCCAGACGCTTGGCCCATCCCCAAGTCAAGGGTAAAGAGAAAAGTCAAAGCCAAGAAACCTGGGAAGTCAGAGCTTGCCTCTCGAGACTAGAAGCATTTACAAGCACTGTACACCATTATGTTTGGTTCCCTTCCAACCAACCTACCCATCAAGAAAAAGCAAACCTGAAAACAAAATGGAAAGTAGTAGGTCCAGTTGAGGACATACCTTACGGGCCACACCCCGTTTCCAACGGCGCTCCTGAGCAAAGTCGGCAGAGAGCCACTGCATCTCCTCACACAGATAGTCCCAGTGGCCCTTGGGGCGGGGAGGCTCGGGCACTTTAGGCAGTCTCTTCAGTGACCAGAAACCCTCCTTCCGCAGCTCAGCAATCCGAGTCTCAATCTCAGCCTCCTAATGAGGAAGAGCTAGGTCAATCAAGTTACTTGACATATACTTCACCTCATGACCATGGCTGAATCCCTGACCTCTGACTACATACAGGCACTGACTGGACTGAGTGTTATATGCTTGTCTTGAGTCCACATACCAATCCTATGAGTTGATATTATACGCTCTTCAGGTGAGCAAAAAGAAGATCAGGGAGATTGAGTGATTTACTTGAGATTACAAAGATAGGAGCTGATAAGTACTGGGAATTAAAAATACGTCTGACTCCACACACCAGATTTCATGCTTTTTCCATTTTTTCACACTCCATACCTTATGAATATAGGCACAACTTAGGAAAACATATCCAAAGGAAGCTTCCCAGAGAACAAGGAAAGCATGCTTCCTTACTGACTCTAGATACACTGAAGGGACCTTCACTGCCGCAGAATTCTACTTACACAAGAGTATGTGTTCGTACTTAAAAATATGCTATAAAATCCAATTTACATAATCCAGTTAGTTTTTAAAAAATATTATTTTTATAAAAATGTACTTTTTTGTGGAAAATACTGAACAGTTATACACAAAAAGATTAACAGTGGTTAGTATTACAAAAAGATAACAATGTTTCTACATTCGTTATATCATAAAAAGAAAAATGAAAGCACTTGAAATTTTTATTTAACAGAGGTGACTTATAAACTCAGGACAACTGCCCTCATTATTTTTGTCCTCTCCTGACAAAAACTAAATCAAAGGAACTAACAGCCACAGATGAGACAAGGAACTAAATGGCCTGATGGTTACCAAGGAAACACCAAGAAAGACATGGATATTAGACCAATGGCTCTCAAGTTTGAGCATGCATCAGAATCATCTGTAGTGCTTTTTAAGACAGTGCTGGACCCCACGCCTAGAGTTTTAAATGGGTAGGTAGAAGAAGGGTACGAAGAATTTGCATTTCTAATAAGTTCCCAGGTAATGCTGATGTTGCTGGCCCAGAGACAACATTTACCTCTGGTAAGTTTAACAGAGACTACAGGAGAAAAACGTGAAGTAGAAACCAATAAATCTTAGGAGGCTCATAGCTTACAAAGCACTTTTGTGTCTATTTTCTCCTTTAACTTAAACCTTTTATCAGCCTATTCACTACTACACCATCCCTATTTTAAAAAAAAGAAAATGAGGCTCAGAGTTCAAGAAACTTGTTCAAGATCAAAGCAGAGACTGTACTGTAAATCAAAGATAAGGAAAGAAATGTAAAATACCCATGGGACATAGGAGTTCAGGGAGGAAGACTCCCAAGAAGCCTCATGGGCCTTCCCAATACATACATGCTTGGCCTGCTCTGCAATCTCAGCATGGCTCTTCTCCCACTTTGGGCCCTTGTTAGCCAGGTCAGCAGCCTGGGGTAAGCTGAGCCCCTCCAGGGGCACTGTGGCACCATCTGGGGGCCCTGGAGGTCCATCCAAAGAGGAATCTTGAGCTATATGCTGGGGGGAGATGCCACCTGCCCCACTAGAGGCTGGGGAACTGGATGAGGCAGGGGACACAGGATTGCTGCCTGTCATGCCGTCCGACACCATCTAGAAAAGGGAGAAATGACAGATAAGATGAATGCTTAGCAGCACTCTACCATGGGTTTTAAGTACATTCCTTCATTCTATCTCCACAAGAAAAAGCTCTGGAGTAAGGTATCAACCTCATTTTTATAAACACAACATTTGGGATACAGTTTTAATAAGGTACTCAAGACGGCAAAGCCAAGTTTCCAGTAAACACTTGGCATGCAAGAGGAATTAGAGCCTGACATTTACATGATTCCCAAATTCAAGACTACTACTATAGCACATGACCTCAAATTTTAATGATCTTTTCAGAACCTCAATGATTTCACTCACATAAACAACTCCCTGTTTTTCCCTCCTTTTCACAGCAAGTATGACAGATTCACCCATGCGAATAAATCTGAGCTACCACCAAATTCAAAAAGCATCAAAAAATCCAAGATCACCTAAACCTCTTTATGTTCATCACCAGCCTCGGTAGTTTCCTTTACTGGAGAGGTAGATGGGGAAAGGGAGGATTAGCCACTGTTCTCAAATATCCACCTATTACAAGGTACCGCATAAGCAATAATGAGTATAGAACAAAGTCCTACTTAAATGTGCATAGTGAGGGAACTCATGAAATTCACTCTGGCACACAAGCCTCATAGTGGGCCACTCAAATTCCTACCTCAACTAAATGAAGAAAAACATTATGTCGCATAATTTCTCAGCTGCTCAGGAAAATAATATCAAACCCATAACCATCAAAAGCCTACTGTACGGGAAACCTAGGTCTGTCCAGTTTTTTAAAAGTCATGATTTTCTTCTACCTCCAGCACTCCCTCAGTATGAGAAAAGAATGAATACTACACACCATCCATAAGGCTTACCTCATTCCAGTTCCAAAAGAAACCGAGCTATTCTCAAAGTACGCAGTCTTAAAAGCATTTTGTCACAAACCCCATTTCCAACCTGGCTTAATTCAACTTTTTTCAGGTAACGAGGAATTTCCATGCTCTTAGAGATCAACGTTATATTAATGTCAAGTAGAATATGAGTATCCAACAGGCTTGACAGCCCACCTGAGCATCAAAGATTCTCCAAACTCAGTAGCTAGGTAGCTAGGATCATGGAAACCCGGCTAAGACCTGCCACATTTCTTCTGCCTCAAAGCCAGCAGCCCACAAAGCAGAAGCAGAGAAGGAATCCTCCCCACTTTCAAACCTGTGTTTGCAAGATTGGGAGCTGAGGGTGAGCAGGGGAGGGGCTGCTCTGCATGGTCCCACTCCCAGGCTCCTCTTTGGATGCCTGAAGAACGACTGGGTCGTTGTCACCACTGCTGCTGGCCGAGGGGCTGGCGTCCGGCTGCAGGGCATGCTGGGAGCTGGCCTCATTCTGGGCCACCGGCCACCGGGACCCGCCTTCCAGGGCCCGGGGCCCACTAGGGCGTCCCAGCCTCCACTCAGGTTCACCGGCCTCTGGAGCACCTAAAGTAGGGTAAAAAAGAGTAGAAATGGGATTTAGAAAGATTAAAGAATCTTCTTAAAAAACAGGGATAACACTAACAAATAAAGATAATCAAACACAGTGATTATAGCTTACGTTTCTTGAGCATCTACTATGTGTCAAATACTTTACTGAGTACTTACTTGATGTATTCTATAATCCTCACATCTACCTTATAAACCAGATACATTTCATGCTACGATAAATGCTTACTTAGCTCCTTCTACATACCAAAAACAGAGCTACGCAGAAAAGACCGCTGACATAAACTTAGCTTACATTCTAATATTTCCTCTGTTTTATAAATTAGGAAATCAGAATACAAAGAGACCAGAAGACTTGCATAAGGTCACAGTAAGGAAGTAGGAGGAGGAGGACAAACCTAGACAGTCTGATGCCAAAACCAAGAGAACGTGCTACTCTCCTTGGTAGAGTCAGGGTGATCAGATCTTTCTCTCTCCATAGTCCCAGATCTGTTATTGCACCACAATCATTATCTCAAACATCTTTCCCATTAACATCAGCACATGAAATGGTATATGAGCCCTCACCTGTGTGAGCTGAGACCACACCCCCTGTGAAAGTCTGTACTTCCACGGTGCCGCCGTACTGAGGGGAATCACGCCTGAAACAAAAAGGGAGGAAAACGGCAGTGAGGAACTAATCCACATTTACCAACACCCATCAAAGCCTTCTTTACACCAACTTTTGAGGCTTTTAAATATACCCAAATCAGTTTAAAGGCGGAAGAGAACTACAGTAGTAAAAAAAAATCACATTTCAGAAAAATGAAAACAAACCACGTTTTGTGAAAACAGAATTCCCTAGTAACATGAGATTCTGGCTGGGGAGGAGAAGCAGGGAAGTGAAGCCCCCCAAACAAGTTTAAAAAGCTTAAGGGTAAAAGGCTCCAACTTCTGAATGGAGGACAAATTAACAAAGCCAAAAAAGCTGTCACATCCAGAAGCTCAAAAGGTGCTGGCTGCCTGGCAGCCGGCTCTCCTTTCCAGTGAGGGCTAAACGTAGGAGGATCCACCCTTCCTCAGGGCAGGCCCTGCGACTCCTATACCTGCGCCATATGACACTTCCCCAAACAGCAGAACTAGAGCAGGAGACCTTAGAGGAGCAAAGGTAAGGAAGCCCGAGCAGCAAAGAACCATACCCCGGAAATAGGCAGGGTAAACCCACACAAGGCCCGGAAGTGTTTCTCCGGTGTTTAAGGAAATTCTTTAACCACAGTGCAGCCTTCGATTCACTCCACCTTCCACAACAGAGTCACTGGAATCGAGCTAACCAGAATTCAAGAAGCTTGAACTCTCGACCCCCGGCTTTATTACCGTCTCCCAACCCGTCCCCACAGCCTGACCCAGCGTGACCCCTGACCTCTGCCCCAACTTGCCACTAGCCCTAAGATAGCCCCGCCCCTCCTAGACTCCCACCCCACCCAACGTGCGCGACTGGGGGAGGGGCCCGCGCGTGCGCGCCTGGAGGCGGAGAGAGCCGGCTGCGCGCACCGCCCGGGGGCTCCCGCCAGAACCCAAGCCCACGCACCCAAGGGTCGCAGGACTAGGAAGCCTCTCATCCCTGCCCGTCAGGGAGCCCCCACCACCAGACCGCGAAAGGCTGAGATAAGGGGAGGGTTCGTGCCGCCAGGTCCTGGCTCCTGACTGGATATGGTGGGCGCGGGCCCCGACTACTCGTCCCACGCCCCCCTTCCTCTTCCCGCGCGCCCCTTAGGGGGGACTGGGGTTGGTGGGCGGGCAGGAGCGCACCTGGGTCCGTCCTCTCAGGGCTCGCTCGCTCCCTCAGGCACGCGTGCGCAGACGGGCAGGAGGAGAGAGGAGACGCGCCCGGGCCCAGAACCGGCCGGCCTGGCCCCCCTCAGCCTGTCGCTATAGGCGCGCGCCGACAGCCTCGCGCACCGGCCCCGGGGCCCCGGCCGAAGGTGCGCGCGCAGCACCCCGGGAAGGTGGGAGGGGAGGCGGTGGCGGAAAGATGCGCGCGCAGTCACCCGTAAGGGGAGGGGGAGCTGTGGGGCGTCCGCCATCTTGTCTCCCTCTCCTTACCTGCGTCCTCGGGGGCGTGCGCACCACCCCCCCTCCCGCAGAGGAGGGGGGAGGGCCCCCTCTTGGCCGCCGCCTTCGCGGCCTTTAAATTCCCCTGGGGCCCACGGTTACTGTCACCGCCTTGCTTCCACTGCTTCCTCTCGCGGCACAGAGATGCGGGCGGTGGGTGGGAAAAATGGGAGACGCTACTCGCAGCGAACCGCCACCGCCGCTTCCGAGGCCTCACCAAAATGGCCGCCGCCGTCTCGGCCGCCACCACCAACACCACCGCCACCACCACAGCTCACTATCGCTACCGCCGGCGCGGCCCGTCCTCTCGCGAGAGACAGTAACAGGAGGTTCGGGGAGCGGAGAGGTTCGCGTGCTAGCGTAGGGCGCTGTCCGAAGCGCAAGGCAGGCTGGGAGATGTAGTCCTCCCGGAGGCTCGCCGCTTGGTCCGCGGCGGAAAGCTTTTACCCTCCACCACGGAACCTGCCGCTGGGGCTGCTTTGCGGCTGCCAACTCGGATCGATACACCCCACTTTTTTTTAATAGATCACCCAGAAAGCTGAAGCAATTTCTCAGGTACTTTCAACAAGTTAGTAGTGGAACCTGGGCCTCTGGATTCCCACGACAGTCCACTTATGTAGAGCTGCTTCGTTTTACACAAGGATGGTATTCCCAGTAACTCCTAAGCACTTATGCCATCTGTTAGCCAACTTTTTAGGTTAAGAACCCCTTTGGGAATATGATACCCTCACCCCGAAATAAAATAATAATAACAGATACCTTCTATTGAGGCCACTTTGTGCACTTGATTATCTCTTTTAATCCCAGCAGTGCTCCATTTTACAAATGATTTGAGGCTCATAGATTAACTAGTGACAGAGTCCAGAACGAAGATTCATAACAAAGCAGTCAAAGTCACAAGGATACAAACACAAAATTTACCACCTAAAGCCCACCCTAGGAGCCAGGTACAGAATCCCAGATAAAGCTCTCATTCAGCTCCTCTTCATCCACTCAGTTGAGCTCTTCCCCATTCTACTCAAAGAGCTGATTCTCTCTCCGTGTCGTTGATTTGAAGTACTGTTTTTGTTACAGCAAAAACCAGGGGTTGAAAACTCAAAAACCTAGGAGGACCAGGAAGGTAGTGTAAATAAAGCAAAGAGGGGCAAAATACATCAGATTCAGCCACAGGCTGTCAGTTTGCTACCTCTGTCCTATGCTGGAGCCTCAGGGCACACAGAAGTATCAAGGATGGATTGTTTGATTGAAAAAGTGGGTAAGTGCCCATCCATTTAGGCCCAGTTCAAAATCTTTCCAGGCCAAGCTTACATATTTCTGAGACTCCATAGAACCGCACTGAACTCCCAAGAGAGCTCACATTTCTTGGCCTTCCCATATACTTTTTTACCCTTTTTCAATATTTTTCCTTCAGAATTTAGCTCAAGGGCCACAACCCCCAGATGATCTCTCTTGACTACCCTTCTGGCTCCCATAGCCTCCTGGGCTCCATAAAGAACTGATTGCATTGTATCTGGATTCATGGTCTGTCCACCCCACGCCCAAAACTGTTGTTAACCCCTTGAGGGTAAAGACATGGTTTATACCTGACAATTCACTATGCCAGTCTCAGAAAGATTATTCAGGAAATTTACTAGTATTATCACACCTTATGAAACACAGAAATAACGTATTGGATATGTGAGCTCAAACTCAAGGTAAGTCTAAAGTCTGTCTTCCATTTTCATTGACTATAACCCTGGTCCAGCCACCATCATCTCTTGGCTTGGATTACTCCTGACTGGGCCTCCCACTTCCACTCCTGTTTCTCTTTACTCCGTTCTCCACACAGCAACCAGAGTGACCTTTTCATATAAATCAGATCATCATGCTCTCACACTTAAGATCATCTTAGTTCTCTTAAATGAAAATGATGTATCATGGTTTAAAATTCCCATAGGACAGACATTATGTTGAGCTGAAGAAGCCAGACACGAGAGTAAATACATATGATTCCAATTATATAAAGTTCAAGAGCAGACAAAATTAATTGATGGTGATAAAAATCAGAACAATAACCATTGGGAGAGAAAGGTTTTAACTGGAAAGATGCACAAGGGGGATACTAGAAATGTATCAGGTTGGTAAACTATGGCCCAAAGGGCAAGTCTTGCTCACCACCTGTTTCTGTACAGCTGGCAAGCTAAGAATGGTTTTTACATTTTCAAATGGTTGAGGAAAAAATCAAAAGAAGAAAAAATATTTTGTGATATGTTAAAATTACAAGTTATTCAAATTTCAGTGCCCGCAACTAAAGGTTTATGGGAATCTGACCATGCCTCTTCGTTACATAGCAACTGTGGCTGCTTTCCTGCTATAGTAGCAGAGCTGAGTAGTTGCAGCAGAGACCATAGCCCACAAAGCCTAAACTATTTTCTATCTGGCATCTTACAATAAAAAGTTTGCTGACTCCTGTCCTATATCTTGATCTGGATGAGGTCACATCCAGGGGTGTATACAGATGTAAACATTCACTGAAATGTGCACGTAAAATTTGTACACTTTATGTATCTCACAACATGTATTTTATACTTATTTTTTTCAATAAAATAACCCTACAGGATGTGATCCCTGTCTATTTTTTTTAACCTCATTTACCCCTTGTTCACTATACTATAGCCACCATGCCCTTCTCCAAACCATCCATCCAATTCATTTCTGCTTCCAGAGCCTTCATCTCCATTGTTCCCTCCATCTAAAAATTTTTCTTGGAATTCCCTGGCGATCCAGTGGTTAAAACTCAACGCTTTCACTGCGTGGGCCTGGGTTCAGTCCCTGGTCGGGGAACTCAGATCCCCCAAAATAATAATAATAAAAATTTTTCTCATGGCCAACTCTTCCTTTTCATGAAGGTCTTAGTTCAAATGTTGCCTCCTCAGAGAAGTTCCCTGACATTAAATAGCCCTTTCACTGCCTGTCACTCTTTATCACATGCCTTTTTCACAACCCTTACCTGAAGTTATTAATTTATTTGTATGTTTGTTTATTGTCTGCCCCCTTCCCACTAAAAGATAAACTCCTTGAGAGCAGGTACCTTGTCACAGCATTCACAGTATCTCTAGATAATTAATATATGAAAACCATTTCAAACAACCCTGTGAAGAAGAGATTGTTCCATTAGGCAAATGAAATTTTGGTTGAATGAAAAGTGAATAATGAAGACTCAATATTGTCAAGATGCCAGTTCTTCCCAACTTGATCTATAGATTCAACGCAATCCAATCAAAATCCCAGCAAGTTACTTTGTGGATATCAACAAGCTGATTCTAAAATTTGTATGGAGAGGCAAAAGATCAGAACAGCCAAAACAGTATTGAAGGAGAACCAAGTTGCAAGACTGACACTACCAGACTTCAAGCCTTACTATAAAGCTGCAGTAATCAAGACAGTGTGGTATTGGCAAAAGAATAGACAGATCAATGGAACAGAAAAGAGAGCCCAGAAATAGACCCACATAAATATAGTCTACTGATCTTTGACAAAGGAGCAAAGGCGATACAATAGAACAAAGGTAGTCTTTCCAACAAATGGCACTGGAACGACTGGACATCCACATGCAAAAATTTAATCTAGACACAGATCTTATACCCTTCACAAAAATTAACTCAAAATGGATCACACACTTAAATGTAAAGCACAAAACTATAAAATTCCTAGAAGATAACACAGGAGAAAATCTAGATGACCTTGTATGTGGCGATGATGACTTTTTTTTTTTTTTTTGGCTGCGTTGGGTCTTCGTTGCTGTGCACACGCTTTCTCTAGTTGTGGCGAGTGGGGGCTACTCTTCGTTGCGGTGCTCGGGCTTTTTATAAAAAATAATTTTTTTATTTTTGGCTGTGTTGGCTGTGTTCGTTGCTGTGTGCAGGCTTTCTCTAGTTGCAGTGAGCAGGGGCTACTCTTCGTTGCGGTTCGCGGGCTTCTCCTTGCGGTGGCTTCTCTTGTTGTGGAGCACTGGCTCCAGGTGCGTGGGCTTTAGTAGTTGTGGCACGTGGACTCAGTAGGTGTGGTTTGCAGGCTTCTAGAGCGCAGGCTCAGTAGTTGTGGCGCACGGGCTTAGTTGCTCTATGGCATGTGGGATCTTCCTGGACCAGGGCTCGAACTGTGTGTCCCCTGCATTGGCAGGCGGGTTCTTAACCACTGTGCCACCAGGGAAGTCCAATGATGACTTTTTAGATGCAACAACAAAGGTATGATCCATGAAATAAATAATTGATAAACCGGATTTCACTGAAATGAAAAACTGCTCTGTGAAAGACAATGTCAAGGGAATGAGAAGATAAGTCACAGACAGAGGGGAAATATTTGCAGAAGACCCATCTGATAAAGGACTGTTATCCAAAATATACAAAGAACTCTTAAAACTCAAAAATAAGAAAACAACCCGTTTAAAAAAAAATGGATCAAAGACCTTAACAGACATCTCACCAAAAAAGATACACAGACAGCAAATAAGCATATGAAAAGATGCTCCACATCATATGTCATCAGGGAAAGGCAAATTAAAATAAAAATGACATACCACTACACATCTATTAGAATGCTCCAAATCCAGAACACTGACAACATCAAATGCTGATGAGAACGTGGAGCAGTGGGAACTCTCATGCATTGCTGGTGGGAATGCAAAATGGTACAGCCACTGTGGAAGACAACTTAGTATTTTTTTTACAAAAGTAAATACACTCTTACCATACAAACCGGTAATCACTCCCTTTAAACACCCAAAGGAGTTGAAAATTTATGTCCACACAAAACCTGCACATGGATGTCTACAGCAGTTTTATGTAGAACTGCCAGAACTTAGAAGCAACCAAAATGTCCTTCAATGGGTGAATGGTTAAATAAGCTGTGGTACATTCAGACAATGGGCTATTTATTATTCAACGCTAAAAAGAAGTGAGCTATCAAGCTATGAAAAGACATGGTGGAATCTTAAACACATTACTAAGTGAAAAAAATAAATCTGAAAAGACTGCATACTGGGACTTCCCTGGTGGTGCAGTGGTTAAGAATCCGCCTGCCAGTTCAGGGGTACACGAGTTCGAGCCCTGGTCAGGGAAGATCCCACATGCCACGGAGCAACTAAGCCCGCGCGCCACAACTACTGAGCCTGCGCGACACAACTACTGGAGCGCACGCACCTAGAGCCCATGCTCCGCAACAAGAAAAGCCACCACAATGAGAAGCCCGCGCACCACAATGAAGAGCAGCCCCCGCTCGCCGCAACTAGAGAAAGCCCGCTCAGCAACGAAGACCCAATGCAGCCAATAAATAAATGAATTTTAAAAATTAAAAAAGACTGCATACTGTATGATTCCAACTATATGACATTCTGGAAAAGGCAACACTATGGAGATAGTAAAAAGATCAGTGGTTATCAGGGATTGGGGGTGGGGAGATGGGACGAATAGGAGCACAGAGGATTTTTAGGGCAAAGAATACTCTGTATGATACTTACTGGCGGGTACATGTCATTATACACTTGTCCAAACCCATAAAATGCACACCAGGAGTGAACCATAATGTAAACTATGGACTTCGGGTGATAACGTGTCAGTGTAGGTTCGTCAATTATAACAAATGTACCACTCTCATGGGAGATGTTGAAAATGGGGCGATACTATGCATGTGGGGGGGCAGGGGCTATAGAGGAAATCTCTGTACCTTCCCCTCAACGCTGTGAACCTGAAACTTCTAAAAAATAAAGTCGTGGGGAATTCCCTGGCGGTCCAGTGGTTAGGCCTTGGTGCTTCTACTGCAGGGGCCTGGGTTCTATCCCTGGTCGGGGAACTAAGATCCCACAAGTGGGATAAATAAATAAATAAATAAAATAAAGTCTTAATTTAAAAAAAGGTGAATGATGTCCATCTTTATAGACCCTCCTCCCATCATCCTCAGAAGACAAGGCCAAGCCAGAGTCTGAATGGATTGAACATAGCCTTGTACTACTAATTCCTTACTATGTGACCTTGAGCAATTCACCTCACCTCTCTGAGCCTCTCTCCCCTCATCTGTAAAGTGGGGCTAGAGTTGCTGATGTAAAATTGCTTTGAAAGCTCTAAAGAACCAGCTAAATGCAGGGGTGTATTTTAAACCTCTATTTCAGAGTCTCAAACTCATGATCTTCAGGTCAAGTTTAGCCTTCAGGTGTGCTTTACATAATGTTTTGATATTCTGAGTATTATTAATACTTTAGGCAGGAGAATGAAGGTTCTTACTTGCCATAAGCCCCACCATTTCTAATTGTCTTTTACTGGGCGACCTCACACATCGTATCTGCCTGGCTCCTGAAGGCAGTTGAATCTGCAACTTCTTGTTCCTACACGTGAGTGGGAGAGACGAGAGCAAAGATGACACAGCCCTTGCTCTCAAGAATTTAGTCTCATTACGGAATGAGCTGTGAGCTTGGTAAAAAGTCAGGGCAGAGCGTTTTGATGCCACGGTGGTCAAGGGTCGTGTCAGATCCAGTGGGGAGGACTTCCAAGGGAAGTTGTCGTTTGAGTCTGACCTTGAAAAATTTAGGCATGAAGGGTAGGCACTTCAAGAAGATGACATGGCCTCAGTGAAGCTGAGGGTTGTGGGGGACAGTGAGTAGATCAGCTTATTTTCTTTATAAGGGAACAGATTGAGACAGATAGGTCACATGGAGCCAGGCTGCCAAAGGCCCAGCATGCCACGCTAGGTAGTTAGGGATTCGTTCAGAGGTTACAGGGAGCTATTGAAAGTTGTTGAGCAGGAATTGGCATGGTCCAGACTCCACTTTCCAAAGGACAATCTAACAGAATGAATGGGGTGGCTGTAAAGATAGCTGTAAGGCTGGAGATAAGAGAGGCCAGAGCTGTTACCCAATTGTAATGGGGGCTACTGGCCAGCAGGTGGCAGTGGAGATGGAGGGAGAGACACAGAAGAGGAAGAATTAGCAGGATTTGGCAGACAGTTGATTGCTAGTGATAAGGATCCTCTAAACAGCAGTTCCTCTTGCCTTCTGTGAAGCTAGCCTTTCCCAGTCTCCTCCTACCTCCTACCTCCCTGGACGCTCCTTCTCAGTCTTGCTTACAGGCCACTTCTCCTGGACACCTCCATCAATTGTAGGGGGTCCTCAGCATACTTCCCTCAATTGCCTTCTCTCATCCAGCACGTTCTCAAGGGCAGAGGCAGGTACCCCAAAGCTTCAGGACCCCTCCCTTACAGGGACCCTTCGTTACTCGAAGTATCTGGGGGTTATAAAACAGTCTAGGTGAGGTGGGAAAGCCAGGTTGCAACCCGAAAGCATTTGCACATAAGCATTTCTGATAATTTGCCTAAAGAGAAGAAAAAGACACTAATCCCTAAGGCTCCAGTAATTTGTCATGATTTCATCATGCAGTCCAATGACCACCTCTTAAGTCAAGGACTCGCAAGGGTTATTCCCACCTTGGAACCTGGTTTCCCATCTAACACGTGGATTCCTCCTGCAGGCATCCCAGGCACTTTGGACACATACATTTAAAACTAACTCTGGTGGTCCAGTAGTTAAGACTTCCAGGCTTCCACTGCAGGCAGCGCGGGTTCGAACCCTGGTTGGGGAGCTAAGCTCCTGCATGCCTCATGGTGCGGCCAAAAATGAATGAATTAATTAATTAAACTGAATTCATGATCTGAACCACAAATCCGCTCTGCAGTCCACCACTATCCACCCAGTTCAAACCAGAATGGAAGGCAACACCTTCCCTTTCCCTCACACCTCACATCAAGCCACCGAGTATTTTCCATTACATCTGAAATATTTCTCTCCAATGGATATTTCTATCCATTTCCCTCCAGTCCCACACCCAGTTCTTAGCCCTTGATGACCTATACCAAGTGACAGTACCAAGAACTGGCTTGTTGGAACTGCAGGGACTTTAGTCCTCCCCTGCCCCACTACCAATATCTCTAACTGCCTCCCCACCCCATTCTTTGATATGGACAATGACTGTTTTCTCAGTCTTATGTAAAGTGATATGCAAATGAAGTTTCTAGGGGAGTCTAGTCCTCTAGCCTTCTGCTCTCTACCAGCCAGACAGCTGTTCCTAACCCTCCTCCAGACAGCTGTTCCTAACCCTCCTAGGGCTTGCGCTGTCTTCACCAGCCTCCTGAGTGGTCTCCCTGTGGCCAGTCTCTCCTCCCGCTAAAGTCCCAGCTCTGGCAGGGTTTCCATTCCAATGGGGGTAAACAGAGAACAGGCATGAGAGAGTGTAGGACAATGTCAGGGCCTCATAACGTGGTAAAGCAGGTGGAGAGGGGCAGAGATGGGGGGTCTGGGAGATGCCATTTTAGACGAGGTAGTCTCTGGTGAGGTGGCAGTTGAACAGAGACTTGAAGGTTTCTCCTCCACACAGCAGCCAGGGAAAACCTCTATAACTTCAAAGCTGATAAAGTCACTCGACTTCAAATCCTTTCATGGTTCCCATGAAACTCCTTTCTGAGACCCACAAAGCCCTGCTTGGTGGCCTTTGCCAAATCCTCCAGCCTCATCTCTCCCAGCCCTCCACACACCAGCCACGCTGGTCTTCCCACTCGTGTCCCTTTATAGGCTCTTTCTCTACCCTGGGCTTTCTCACACATGGTTCTCTTTCCTTTCTACCCAGTCAAAGCTTACAGAGTAACATCACTGCCTCCAGAATCCTTCTCTGGTTCTCAGACTACATTATATCTCCTATTACATTCTGTGCTTTTTTTTTTTTTTTTGCCTCTCAGCACTTTAACACTGGAAATAATTACTCGACTTCCTGAAGGCTCATGGCAAGAGAGGGGTCACATTTGTCTTGTTCACTTATGTGCACATGTCTATACCCATTGTCTGGAAGAGTGACAGGCACATACTAAATATCAATGGATAGGGGTTGGTTGTTGACTCTATGGGGTTTTTTTGCGGTACGCGGGCCTCTCACTGTTGTGGCCTCTCCCGTTGCGGAGCACAGGCTCCGGACGCGCAGGCTCAGCGGCCATGGCTCACGGACCCAGCCGCTCCGCGGCATGTGGGATCCTCCCGGACCGGGACACGAACCCGCGTCCCCTGCATCGGCAGGCGGACTCTCAACCACTGCGCCACCAGAGAAGCCCGGTTATTGTCTCTATGACCCACATATGTGAGATTCACTCAAAAATTATAACAGTGACAAACACTGTAAGCACCAACCTGTGTTTTTACAGAAATTAATTCACTTAATTCTCACAAAACCTTATTGAGTAGATTGTCATCCTCGTTTTTACAGATGGTAAAAAAAAGATGGTTAACTAACTAGTCCCAAGTGACAGAGCTGGGAAGCAGCAGAGCAGGGACTCGAACCCAGAGAGACTGGCTCACGTGTGTGCCCTTAACTGCTGTGCAACACAGCCTAACAAATCCAGGTCTATGAAGCTCCAAGTATTATTCTAGGCACCAGGAAGATAGTATTGGAAAAACAAACCAGTAAGAACTCAACATTCAGGTTTTTATTGAGCTGATATTCCTGATGGAGAAAAACAAAGAATAAATTTATAAGCAAGTAAAAGTATAAAATAACGGTAGGTAATATGTGTTATGAAAAAATAAAGCGGGGCTGGGGAGAGGGAGTGAGGGGCACGGGTGGTGCTTTTTTGGACAAGGTGGTCTGGTAAGGCATCTCTGGTGTGCTGACATTTGAACAGAGAATGCTTTGGGGGAAGAACATTCTAAGCGAAGGTAAGTTAGTACGAAGAGGCTGCCCAGCATATCCTGACAGGAAACAACCAGAAGGCTCAGGAGGCTGCAGGGGACAGGAGAACAGTAGGAGATGAGGCCGGAGAGGGGGGTCAGGCTTGGATCTAGTAGGGTTTTGAAGGAGTTTAGATGGAATTATAAGTGTAGCAGGGGGGCTCTGAGCAGAAGCCAGTGTTGAGAATGGATTATAGAGGTGAGATTAGAAGGCGACTGCTGTAGACTAGGTGAGAGGTGATGGACACCAAAATGTTTACGTAGCATGGGAACCCAGGGATAGGGTTGCCAGATTTAACAAATAATTCCTCCAGGGGACCTCCCAGAGGAGCCTCCAGAAGTCAGCTGTGCAGTGGGTGAGGTCCCAGGAGCCTAGGAGAGGGTGGCAAGCTGCTAGAATACCTCTCTCCTCTCTGGGAGGACTGGGAACTTGTGAGAACACAGCCAAGCACAGAGACTTTATGGGTTGATTCCAGCACATCTTAAGTTAGCACAGCAATCAAAAGCATCCCCAGCACTAAAAGAGGGAAACTAAAATCATGATGCGTGGTTCTAGGAAGGGTGTGAAAACAGGCACTCACATGCTGCAGGGGGAGTGTACATGGGCACAATCATTTTGATTTGGTGTTTTGTTTTTTTTTTTCGGTTGTACCAGGTCTTAGCTGCGGCTCGCTGCCTCCTTAGTTGCGGCTCGTGGGCTCTTTAGTTGTGGCACGTGGGCTCCTTAGTTGTGGCATGCAAACTCTTAGTTGCAGCATGCATGTGGGATCTAGTTCCCTGACCAGGGGTGGAACCCGGGACCCCTGCATTGGGAGCACTTAGTCTTATCCACTGTGCCACCAGGGAAGTCCCGATTTGGATTTTTTTAAAAGACTGTTTTTTAAAAAAAGAAAATAAAAGTATTAAATTTAAAAACTATTCTTTGGGAATTCCCTGGTGGTGCAGTGGTTAAGAATCCGCCTGCCAATGCAGGGGACACGGGTTCGAGCCCTGGTCCGGGAAGATCCCACATGATGGGGATCAACTAAGCCCCTGTGCCACAACTACTGAAACCTGTGCGCTTAGAGCCTGTGCTCTGCAACAAGAGAAGCCACCGCTCGCCGCAACTAGAGAAAGCCCGCGTGCAGCAACGAAGACCCAACGCAGACAAAAGTAAAGAGATAAATAAATTTATTTTAAAAATAAAAAAACACTATTTTTCCCCAGAAATCACACTTTTAGAAATTTATTTAAGGAATCAATCCTAAAAATGAGCAAATATCCATGGACAAAGAAGTCCATCACAGCATTGTTTATAAAGGCAAAAAAATTTGGATATGACATAAAGTTTCAACAAAAGAATAATAGGGAATTCCCTGGCCATCCTGTGGTTAGGACTTGGAGCTTTCACTGCTAGGGCCTGGGTTTAATACCTGGTCGGGGAACTAAGATCCCACAAACCACAAGGCGAGAAAAAAAAAAAAAAAAGACAAGTATGTGAAGAAGTAGTTGGGAGACAAGGAAAGTCAAATCACCAATAAATATATTGAAAAGCTGGTCACCCTCATGAATAATCAGGGAAATGTAAAAGTGATAACATAACCATTTCACAAAACTAGGAGGACTTTGCCTTTACCTGTAAGGTTGCATTTTATTTAACAATTCTGCACCCCAGCAATGCACCTTAGCACCCAGATTATGGTCTCTAACTAGGGCTGGTTGCAGAAAAGGCCAAGTCTGTGTCTAGGGCTGAAAGGTACAAGATGAGCCTGGAACATCTTGTAGACCCAGGAAGCAAGGAAATTTTCAAAGATTAACATAATCTTGTTGGAAAGACAAGAATCTTGACAAAGGGGCTCCCGCTGGCCAACGCTAAGACCATTAAAACCCTAAAAAAAAACCTGTTGGGCTGAGGTCAGTGTTGGGCTTGGCCCACTAAAGTATTCACAGAAGAGTGAACATAAAGTTCTGAACTCTTTAAAAAGGGTGAATAGAATAAAATAATCCTATTTTGTCGTCTTGTTAGTGAAAAAAAATTTTTTTTAATGAAAGCAAAAAAATAACAAAATGTGTGTTTGTTAATTCTAGGAGATGGTACACACGTGCTTGTTTTAGTTTTCTTTTTTTAACTTAAAAACAATTTTTAAGTGTGTCTAGGATAGAGGTAACACTAATGTTTGCTTTATAATTACTTCGTAAGAAGTACATGCGCTTTATACATTCTTCTGATGTATGTCGTATTTCACAATTTAAAAGTTTTTGTTAAAAGAATTCAACAGTGAGGGATTGCTTGATTAAATTTCAATGTAGCTGTTACATGGCATAATGTGCAATCATTAGAATGATGTACTGACATGGAACATATTGAAAACAGCAGGGTACAGAGTAGTGCATTTTGTATAATTGCAACTTATAAATTGAGAGGATGAATATATTTGTATAGGCAGACAAGGAAATGTGAGTGTGCTCACCAATGTGTCGACTGGGGTTATCTCTGCGTGGTAGGATTTGGGATAATTTCAATTTTTTGTGAGCTTGTCTGAATTTTAAAATATTTTGATCACAGGCATGTATCATCATTATAAAAGCAACATGCTATAAAAATCCAAACAACTTCAATCCAATCTCCCATACATAACGACTCTAAACAGAGTTTAATGACTATTCTCCTCGACTGTTCTTTCAGACCTCACACACACGTTTTCTTTTCTCTTTTTTTTAACAAAAATGAGAGGACACTGTACCTATTGTTCTACAACCTGCATTTCTTATTTAACAACACTGTTATAGAGATATTTTGTTTGTGAATCACACTTGTACAGTCAGAAAAAAGTACAATTATTTATGGTTTTGGAAACAAAATGCTGTAGGTATATATTATTAACATGATAAAATGTGAAAAAAAAAGACTAACAACATATGTAATATGATTCCATTTCATAAAAATAACTAAATCTAAATAGGCAAACAAAAACGCAGACAAAAATTTTTAGAAGAATATCCCAAACTGTTAAATGTGATCATCTTGTTGAGGATGAGAAGGCAAAGCTGTTGATCTTTTCTTCTTTATATTCTTCTTTATTTTCTTTAAAAACTTCTTTGCAATGAGCATACATTGCTTCTTTTTAATTTATGAACTTTACCCCTCCCCAGGTTTATTGAGATATAATTGACATTGTGTTTTGAACTCTTAAAATCTTTTTTTTTTAATCGCGGTAATAAATGTTTGCTCTTCATCAAACATAAAATCCAGTACTTTGAAGTATAAACCAAAAGGTATGTCTTTCCTTCACCTTCTTAATTCCACTCCCCAGAGGTAATCAGTGTTGTTACTTGTATTTCCTCAGAAATTTTCCATGAGTATGTCTTTTATACCTAGAAATGATATCATACTGTATATATTGTTCTACATCTTGCCTTTTTACACTTAATATATGTGTAACATCTTTCCACATCAATACATACAGACTTATCTCTTACTTTTTTAAAAATAAATTTATTTATTTTATTTTTATTTTTGGCTGTGTTGGGTGTTCGTTGCTGCACACGGGCTTTCGCGAGTTGCAGCGAGCGGGAGCTACTCTTCTTTATGGTGCACAGGCTTCTCATTGCGGTGGCTTCTCTTGCTGCGGAGCAGGGGCTCTAGGCGCGTGGGCTTCAGTAGTTGCGGTGTGCGGGCTCAGTAGTCGTGGTGCACGGGCCTAGCTGTTCCTCGGCCTGTGGGGTCTTTGCGGACCAGGGCTCGAACCCGTGTCCCCTACATTGGCAGGCGGATTCTTACCCACTGCGCCACCAGGGAAGTCCATATCTCTTACTTTTAAATAGCTGCCCGTTAATTGTGTGCATATAACATGATGTCTAGCTAATTTTGTACCATGCTGTGGTGGACAACGTTGTACGTTTATATCCTGAGTTGTACAAGTAAATCTATAAGGTAAATTCTTAAAGTGGAAGAGAATTGCTGGGTCAAAGAATATGTGCATTTAAGATTTCCATAGACACTACTAAATATTGCCCTCCTAAGGTGCTACCCTAATTTCTAGTGCCACCAACAGGGTACGAACGGTGCCCCTTTGCCCCTCCCTCATTAATATCACTAATTAGCAGGCTTTTATTTTCTTAATAAAATTATTTATTTATTTATTTTTGGCTGTGTTGGGTCTTCGTTGCTGCACGTGGGCTTTCTCTAGTTGCGGTTCGCAGGCTTCTCATTGCGGCGGCTTCTCTTGTTGTGGAGCATGGGCTCTTGGGGCTCGGGCTTCAGCAGTTGTGGCACGTGGGCTCAGTAGTTGTGGCTCGCGGGCTCTAGAGCGCAGGTTCAGTAGTTGTGGCGCACGGGCTTAGATGCTCCACGGCATGTGGAATCTTCCCTGACCAGGGCTCGAACCCGTGTCCCCGGCATTGGCAGGCAGATTCCCAACCACTGCACCACCAGGAAAGTCCCTAGTAGGCTTTTAAAACATGGCCTGTGAGGGCTTCCCTTCCCTGGTGGCGCAGTGGTTGAGAGGCCGCCTGCCGATGCAAGGCACACGGGCTCGCGACCCGGTCCGGGAAGTCCGGGAAGATCCCACGTGCCGCGGAGCGGCTAGGCCCGTGAGCCATGGCCGCTGAGCCTACGCGTCCGGAGCCTGTGCTCCGCAACGGGAGAGGCCACAACAGTGAGAGGCCCACGTACCGCAAAAAACAACAACAACAAAAAAACATCTCCCGTGAAACATCAACTCTACCGAATAAAAAGCTGGTTTTTATTTTAATTTTTTCATCTTGACACAAACCCTTGTTGAAAAGACATTCTATGCACAAAGTAAAACAAAAATTCCAAATAGTACACAAAGGTATACAGTAAAGAGAAAGTCTCCCTATATGACCCTCCTACCCCATCCAACCCAGATACCCTGTGAAAGGCTGGTGTATAAAAATAAAAAGTTCTGTGCATAGTGAATGAATATTTTCCCCGCTAGTGTTTTTTAGTGTAAGGTACATGCTTTTTTTTTAGAAAAGACTTCAGGTACTAAGAATTGGATTAATTAAAATCCTTAATAACACATTGTTATTATCTGTTTATAGCCCTCTTTTATTTCTTTATCCAGTTGTTTTATGTTTTTATTTGTTTATTCATCTATTTATATATTTACTTATTAATATTACAATAATATTGACAATAATTCCCATCTTCTGATGGGCTCTACCTTTTACCTGTTCAGGCTGCTTCCCCTTCCCCACACCAGGAAACCACTATCTGGAACTTTGTGTTTATTGTTTTCTTGCCTTTAGTTTTGTAGTTTTGTCCTATCTATGATGATTAAACAATATATTGTTTAGTTTTAGTTATTTCTGAATTTTTTTAAAGGTTATCACGGTGTAGGAGTCCTCAGGTTCTCACTTTCTGTTTTTACACTCAATGATCTATTAATGAAATTCATTCGTACGGTTATGTGTAGCTGCGGTTACTTCCAATTCCACTCTTGTGTACTATTTCATTTTGTCAAGATGCCCCAATGCATTTATCCATTCTCCTGTTGAAGGGCTTTTCGGGTTCATTCTGGGTTTTGGCCATTTGTTCACTGCTGTTATGAATATTCATAGACATGTCTCCTGGAGCACTTGAGCAAGACTTGTTCCTGGATACCTGCCCAAGAGTGGAAGTGCTAGGCTTTAAGGTGTGTAAATGTTCAATTTGACAAGAAAGAATGATGAATTGTTTTCCCAAATGGTTGTATGGCTATGTATTCCCACCAGCAATGTATAGACGTTCTTCTCCAGTACTTGGTGTTTTAATTCTTGCCGTAGACTGGATATCTCATTATGATGTTGATTTGTATCTCCTTGAATGATGTTGAACATCTCTCAGTAAGTTTCTTAGCCATGCTTCCTCTTCTTTGAAATGCACGTTCGAGTCTTTTGCCCATTTTTCTGTTGATTTATTATGCTTTGTTGGTTCATAGACGGTCTTTAGATCATCTCAATATATATATCCTTGAATAGTGATATGTGTTTGCAAATATCTTCTTCAAATTTGTAGCTTATAATTTTGTTTTAATTTTAATATAGTTTTATTTATCAATATTTTATTTTATAACTACCTTTTGTGTTTTGAGATTCGTTATTACTCCAAGGTCAGAAAGAAATTCTCTTATATTTTCTCCTAAAACTTTTTAATGTTTTGCCTTTGATAATTAAGTCCTTATATCTGGAGTTGATTTTTGTGTATAGTGTGAGGCAATGATCTAATTTCATTTTTTCCTATAGGGAGGACTTTTTTTCCAGCTCCACTTATTGGATAGACCCTCCTAGCATCTGCCGTGCCACCCCTGTCATTTATCAAAATTTTTTTTATTCATGAGTTGATTTTGGTGAATTTCTATCACTACCAACACCATCTTGTCTTCATTGCAATAGCCTTTTAACAATTCTGGTAGAGCAAGTCTCTTCTCTTTATTCTTCTTCAGAAGTATCTACCTGTTCTTAGCTCCTACTTCTCTGTATATATTTTTTAATTGGCTTGTTGAGTTTCATGAAAAACCCTGTTGTAAGCTTTATTAACATTGCATTGACGGTTACAGATCAATTTGGAGAGAACAGTATATTTACAATATTGTCTTCCTATCCATGAACACAAGATAGCCCCATTTGCTTATTAATAATAAATGTTGAAGATTATCTCAGATCTGCATGTTGGGATCTACCTTATATTTTATTTTACCTTATATTTTAAAAGGCCATACTAGACCATTTTGTGAATGTTGAGTGATTTATTTAATCACTCTCCTATTTTGGACAGTTGAACTATTTTCATTCTCTAGCTCTAGGAACAATATTTTTGTGGAAAACCTGTAGTGAATATCTTCACATACATGAAAAACAGTGTTTGATTTTGTTTTCTAAGTCTCTCTTCATTGCTGACTTTAGCCTGTTCTGCACCCAGCACAATGGCTCTAGATGTCCTCCGTCTTTTTTCATCACCGTCTTCCTCCTGCTGTGTCTTCCCCAGGAGACTGGCAACGGCTCTGTGATCCCTAAGTATTGGGGTCAGGGTCCCCTAGAGAGTCTACAATTGCTTCTCCTGAAGCTAGGGGTGGGGTGGGGAGATTTGGAGTAAAATAAAGTGATTTTGTTAGGTAAGAAAAATTGCTTCATTTCTAAGGTGTGTCAAGTGTTTCATACACATTTCATCACAGCCGCCCGGCCCAGCCCTGAGAGGTGAGCATCATTACATCGCTGTTATTCCTACATTAGCCTGAGACACTGAGGCCCCAGTTCACCCAGCGTTTTAGAGACCTCAACTGGATTCCAAGCTGGGGTTGTCCCAGCTGGCCTCAGGAAATGTTTATTGACAGTAAAGCAGGGTGTGAGTATATCAACAAACACTTATTAACCAATCTTTCTCCTTTTTCAAAGTTCCAAACATTTCCATCAAGGGCTCATTGTCTCGTTAATGAAAAGAGTAAACGCTCATTTGCATCACTGAAGACCTCTTCTCCTTCACAGCTTGGGAGGGCAGGGGCTGGTATTAGGGAGAGAGTTAGAGACCATGAGACCTGGTCTCTAGGCACCTAACATAGGCTGACACCTGGTTCCGTAAATGTTATAATCATTCAGGACATTTACAGAATAATGACCCTAACAGCTGCTATTTCCTGGGCATTTACTATGTCCCCAGCGCTGTGCGAGGCCTTCTTCTTTTGCTGCAGCTTTTAGTCCTCCAGACTTTTGAGGTCCAAGGTCTTGTCCCATTTTTGGTAGGTGTGGTTAACTCTCAGGTTCAGAGAGGTAACTAGCCTAAAATCACAAAGCAAACAGCTAGCAAAGCAGGGATTCAAACCCATATTTTGTCTGACCCTAAAGTCTGTCCCTCTTGAATTTTTCACTAAATTTGCATGAGCCTTTTTCATCGTTGCACCTCAGTATACACTGAGGATACTCATCCCAGTCTTACCTGCCTTGCAAGCAAGCCTCGTGGGCATTACATTCTTAGTATTAAATAACCAACTCAAGCAAGCTGGTGCTAGAGGCAGTCTAATATCAGTAACCATCTTAACCATTTTTAGAACACCAGTGATTCTCACAGCAACTCCATTGAGATACGCTGTATTACTATTCTCATTTTGCGGATGAGGGAACTAAGGTTCAGAAAGGTAAAGTCGTTGGCTCAAGGTCACTCAGCTCAAGTCTACTCTGGATTTGATGGGTCCTGGAGAAAAGGTGGGAGAAGGGGGGAAGGAAGGCAAGAGAGGACTCCCTCCAAGAGCCAGGGCAGGGCCTCCCACCAGTTGGTGGGAGGGTTTGGGAGGAACTAGCAGCTTGGTGAAGGCATTTGTCAGTCTTACCCACCACTGCCCACGCACAACCCCACAGCGAAATGCCTGGCATGCAGAAAGTGCTCCACAAACACTGCTCCCAGGCTCTTCTTCACTCGGTAGCCGGCAACAGCCCACACGGCTCCCCTCGCTGAGGCTCCAGCTCACCCAGCACGCTCCCACCTCAAGGACTGGCTGGGCACTGCTCCCCCTTCTGCCTGAAACATTCCTCTCCCAATTTTTGTATTTTTAATTTTTGTTGTGATAATTAAATTTTATGTTTTTGTAAAAGTTTTACATATAAATATATATGTTTTAAGTAGAAAGAGTAGAACATGATCCGTAAAGGTGAAACCCTATCTCCACTCCCTAGAAGTTCCTATTGAGCAATTCTCAAATATCTTTCTAGAAACACTCTATGCATGCATAGATATATACTTTTCTCACATACATGGTAGCAAACTATACACACAGTTCTTCCCTTAATATTTTTTTTTTTTTTGCGGTACGCGGGCCTCTCACTGCCGTGGCCTCTCCCATTGTGGAGCACAGGCTCCGGACGCGCAGGCTCAGCGGCCATGGCTCACGGGCACAGCCGCTCCGCGGCATGTGGGATCCTCCCGGACCGGGGCACGAACCCGCGTCCCCTGCATCGGCAGGCGGACTCTCAACCACTGCGCCACCAGGGAAGCCCTTCCCTTAATTTTTTTAACTTAACACTACGTCACGGGGAGCTTTCCTTATCTGCCACACCAACCAGTACAGACACACCTCATTCTTGTTAACTGTTCCATATTTATCCATTGATGATCCTACAAGTTTAACAGATGCCTGTGGCTAGACATTTGGGTTGTTTCCAGTCTTTCCACGATAACAAACAGGGTTTCCGGGAACATTACTATTATTATTGACTTATAATTCATATACCATAAGTTCACCCTTTTAAAGTATACAATTCAAGGGTCTGGGGTTTTAGTATATTCACAAAGTTATGCAACTACTACCACTATCTAATTCTGGGAACATTCTTTTTTTTAAAAAAAAATTTATTTATTTATTTTTTTAAAAGTTCCAACTCACTTCTTCTTTTAAAAATTAATTAATTAATTTTTGGCTGCGTTGGGTCTTCGTTGCTGCATGCAAGCTTTCTTTAGTTGCGGTGAGCAGGGGCTACTGTTTGTTGTGGTGCATGGGGTTCTCGTTGCGGTGGCTTCTCTTGTTGAGGAGCACAGGCTCCGGGACGCGTGGGCTTCAGTAGTTGTGGCTCATGGGCTCTAGAGCGCAGGTTCAGTAGTTGTGGTCCACAGGCTTAGATGCTGCGCGGCATGTGGGATCTTCCCAGAGCAAGGCTGGAACGCGGGTCCCCTGCATTGGCAGGAGGATTCTTAACCACTGTGCCATCAGGGAAGCCCCTTTAATATTTACTTTATTTATTTATTTTATTTATTTAGTTGCACCAGGTCTTAGTTGTGGCTCTCTGGCTCCTTAGTTGCGGCATGCATGTGGGATCTAGGTCCCTGACCAGGGATCAAACCCAGGCTCCCTGAATTGGGAGCCTGAAGTCTTAACCACTGTGCCACCAGGGAAGTCCCTGGGAACATTCTTGAACACAAATTTTTATGACCTTGCCTGAATGTGTCAGCAGGAGGCACCTCTAGAGGTGCGGTGGATAAGCTTTAGGGAGATGATTACTTCCAATGGGAAAAAGGGTGGGGCTTATTTATATGCAGAGAGGCTTGGGATCTCTGCATTACCCTCTCCACACTGAGCACATGCCTATGGCAATGACCACCTTGTCCCTTAGAGAAACTTAGGTCCATCTGGATTTTCACACATTGGATTTGCTTAAAGCAGGCTAGGCCCCTAAATAGTCCAGTTAGAACAGGCTAATGATGGGAAATGCCCCCATCACATGTGGACTGTAACAACCCCCTTCACAGACCTTACTGTTGTGCCGTTGTGTGGTCCTTTAAAAAACTAAATCAGGTAATGTCTTTCCACTGTTCTGAAATTCTCAAAAAAAAAAAAAAAAGTACAGCCTAAATAAACTGTAATGGCTAGCATCTCACTCAGAGTAGAAGCCAAAATCCTCAAGTCCCTACAAAGGCCTGCCAGGTCCTATACGATCTCGTCCCCGCACACCTCTTGGATCTCATCTCCCATCCCTCTCCCTCTCACTCACTCTGCTCTAGCCACACTGGTCCCCTGGCTGATCCTCCAGCTCACCCAGCACATTTCCACCTCAAGGACTTCACCCTGCTCCTCCCTCTGCCTCAAGCATTCCTCTCCCAGGTATTGCATGATTCCTTTCCTCACTTCATTCCCACTCTGCCCTTGGCATCCCTTAGAGAAACCTTCTTTGATCTCTCTATAGAAAATTGCACACCAGGGACTTCCCTGGTGGTCCAGTGTTTAAAAATCCGTCTTGCAATGCAGCGGATGCCAGTTGGATCCCTGGTTAGGGAACTAAGATACCACATGCTGAGGGGCAACTAAGCCTGAGCTCCACAACTAGAGAGAAGCCTGCGCACTGCAACAAAAGATCCCAGGTGCCGCAACTAAGACCCAGTGCAGCCAAAAAATAAATGAATAAATAAATGTTGAAAAAAATAAGAGAAAATAGCACCCCAGAACTTTCTAGCCTATATTCTACTCTTTTTCCTTAACAGTTATCGCCAACTGACATATATTTATTTCTTTACTCTTTCTGCCCCCTCTAGAATTTTAATCTCCCAGAGAAAAATACCTTTGTCTTTTTTGTTCACTGCATGTTGCTATAACACCGTAGATAATAAATATTGATGGACTTAATGAATGAGTAGCTTTCACTGAGGCACAAAACAAAGATTAGAAAAAGTCTAAAGGGCAGGGGAGGGGGGAATGGGCAGAGGATCTGAAGAGACAATTCACAGAAAAGGAGAATACAAGTGATTTGTAAACGTCTGACAAGATGTTCAGCTTCACTCATAATAAAAGATATGCAAATTAAAACTTCAGTGAGTCACCATCTTTCACCTATCAGATTAACAAAGATCAAAAAGCTTATGGGCTTCCCTGGTGGCGCAGTGGTTGAGAGTCCGTCTGCCAGTGCAGGGAACGCGGGTTCGTGCCCCGGTCCGGGAAGATCCCACATGCCGTGGAGCGGCTGGGCCCGTGAGCCATGGCCGCTGAGCCTGCGCGTCCGGAGCCTGTGCTCCGCAATGGGAGAGTCCACAGCAGTGAGAGGCCCGCGTACAGAAAAAAAAAAAAAAAAAAAAAAAAAAAAATCGCTTGTTACTTCTCCATGTTAGCAAGGGTGTGGAGAAACAGGTCCTCTCATACACTGTTGGTGAGAATGAAAATTGGTGAAAGGTTTGTGGAGGACAATTTAGCAGCATCTAAATCTTGAAAGCACGTACTCTGGCTTAGCAATTCCTTGTCTAGAAACTGATCCTGCAGGTTTATTTGCTCAAGTATGCAAAGATGTGGGTATTCACTGCAGCACTCCTTATTCTAGTAAAACACTAAAAAGAACGTAAATGTCCATTGATGGAGACTGGTTAAATACATTATGGTATAGCCTTACAATGGAATACTATGTAGAGACTAAAATGGAAATGGATTTCTATGTGCTGAAATGGAATAACCCACAAGAGATTGTTAGTTGAAAACAGCAATGTGCTGAACAGCATGTACTATATGTAAACACTTGTTTAAAAGAAAGAAAAAAAGGAATTGTTCTGCAGAAACAAACAAGAAATCAAATGATGTCTCCGGGGAAGGGGAAATGGAGCAGGGTAGGAGGGTCAGAGGAAGGAAGAAAACTTTTTATTCTACCTTTTTAAATAACCTACAAACTTTAATGTTAATTACCCTAGGCATAAAAGCAGATAATACATGCACATGAGACAAAAATCCAAAAACATAAAAGAATAATAATAAAAAGTAAGTCTCTGCTAAAAAACCCAAAACACCCAGAACAAAAAACACAATGGGGCTTCCCTGGTGGCGCAGTGGTTGAGAATAAGCCTGCCAATGCAGGGGACACAGGTTCGAACCCTGGTCTGGGAAGATCCCACATGCCGCGGAGCAACTAGGCCCGTGAGCCACAACTACTGAGCCTGCGCATCTGGAGCCTGTGCTCCGCAGCAAGAGAGGCCACAACAGTGAGAGGCCCGCGCACCGCGATGAAGAGTGGCCCCCGCTTGCCACAACTAGAGAAAGCCCTCGCACAGAAACGAAGACCCAACACAGCCATAAATAAATAAATAAATTTATTTAAAAAAAAAAAACACAATGATGGGGGTACATCAAAGGGACACAGGAGCCAACTGAAAACTGGAGAGTAATAATTAAAGTAGTAGTAGTGTTTAACCTAAAGTATAAAATGAATATCCATAAATCCATCATAATATAATATAAATAAATGATTGAATAAATAAATTCTTACCGTACAGAAGAATTCCAAATAGTTTATGTAGATATTTTTGCCCTCAAGGAGGTGGAGCATAATGTCTCAACTCCTGTAGTCTGGGCTGTGCATAGTGACTTCCTTCCTAAGAGTAGGATAGGGAAAGGAGGAAAAGAGTAATTTTACAGTGGAATCTGACAAGCACTACCTCAGCCAGGTGATTAAAGTTAACATCAACAGTGATAAATCATCTTGGGCCTTCCCTGGTGATCCAGTCATTAGGACTCCGTGCTTCCACTGCAGGGGGCACGGGTTCAATTCCTGGTCAGGGAACTAAGATCCCGCATGCTGTGTGGTGCCAATAAATAAATAAATACAACCTGAAAAAAAAATTGCAAATTAAAAAAAGTGATAAATCATCTTGAAGGCATGTACCCTTGATATGATGAGATGAAAATGGCATTTTACCTCTGCCTACTCCCCAAACCTATAACCTCTAGTCTACTTCTAGGGAAAACAACACACAAATCTCAATTAAGGGACATTTTATAAAATACCTGACCAGTAATCCTCAAAGTTGTCAAGATCATCAAAAACAAGGAAACCTGGGATTTCCCTGGTGGCACAATGGCTAAGAATCCGCCTGCCAATGCAGGGGACACAGGTTCGAGCTCTGGTCCGGGAAGATCCCACATGCCGCGGAGCAACTAAGCCCGTGCATCACAACTACTGAGCCTGCGCTCTAGAGCCCGTGAGCCACAACTACTGAGCCCGCGAGCCACAACTACTGAAGCCCGCGTGCCTAGAGCCGGTGTTCTGCAACTAGAGAAGCCACCGCAATGAGAAAACCGCGCACCGCTGCGGAGTAGCCTCCACTCATCGCAACTAGAGAAAGCCTGCGCGCAGCAACGAAGACCCAACGCAGCCAAAAATAAATTAATTAATTTAAAAAACACACACACAAAAAAAAGGAAACAAGGGGCTTCCCCGGTGGCGCAGTGGTTAAGAATCTGCCTGCCAATGCAGGGGACACGGGTTCAAGCCCTGGTCTGGGAAGATCCCACATGCCGCGGAGCAACTAAGCCCATGCGCCACAACTACTGAGCCTGCACTCTAGAGCCCGTGCTCCACAACAAGAGAAGCCACTGCAATGAGAAGCCCACACACCACAACAAAGAGTAGCTCCCTCTCGCCACAACTAGAGAAAGCCCGTACACAGCAACGAAGACCCAGCACAGCCAAAAATAAGTAAATAAATAAATAAAATAAAATAAAATAAAATCACTACATTATGCCAAAAAAAAAAAAGAAAAAAGAAAAGAAAACAAGGAAACCTGGAAAACTCACAGTCAAGAGAAGCCTAAGGAGACATGATGACACTGGGACAGACAAAGGGCATTAGATAAAAACTAAGGAAATCTGAAAAAAGTATAGACTTAATAATAATAATGTATCAGTACTGATTCATTAATTGTAACAAACGTGAGATGTTAATAGAGGACTGAGTGGGGGGACATACAGGAACCCTCAGTACAATCTTTTCAATTTTTCTATAAATCTAAAATTTCTGAATAATAAAGTTTATTTTTTTTAACATCTCCACATAAGAATGTCTCCTTTCTTCTCCTGAATCCGTAAGTCATATAACTTCTCTGAACTTCAATTTCCCCATCTTGAAATAGGGAAATTATTTTGAATCCTTGCAACTACAATCAATAACAACACTCTCATTTAGTGAATGAATGTTCACTGTGTACTAAATTCTATGCTAGGCACCCTTTACATGCATTATTCCCGTGTAACCATCACAGTGAAACTGTGGGCTAAGATTGTCATTTTTCTTCTTTGTCCACCATGGAAAGAGGCTGCAACTACACCAAGACACAGAGCTTTGGTTGGTGGAAACCAAATTCAAACTCCGTTATATCTGATGTAAAAGGCTCTAAACCTGTGTTCTCCACTGGCTCAGATCCCTCCTTCCCTCTTTTATGCTCATTGGTAGATGCTTCCCACCCCAAAGCCCATTTTGAAAGATGTGCTTCCCCAGCAAACTGCTTGTAACTAAGCATTCTCTTTCATCAATCTCTAAAAATCTCTTTCTTAAGGTTTCTTTCTTTTTTTCTTTAAATTTTTATTGGAGTATAGTTGATTTACAATATTGTGTTAGTTTCAGGTGTACAGCAAAGTGAATCAGTTATACATATACATATATGCACTCTTTTTTAGATTCTTTTCCCATATAGGCCATTACAAAGTATTGAGTAGAGTTCCCTGTGCTATACAGTAGGTCCTTATTAGTTATCTATTTTAGATATAGTAGTGTGTATATGTCCACCCCAATCTCCCAACTTATCCCTCCACACACACCCCCACCCCCTTATCCCCTGGTAACCATAAGTTTGTTTTCTACATCTGTAACTCTATTTCTGTTTTGTAGATACATTCATCTGGACCCTTTTTTTAGATTCCACGTATAAGTGATATCATACGATATTTGTCTTCCTCTGTCTGACTTACTTCACTCAGTATGACAGTCTCTAGGTCCATCCATGTTGCTGCAAAATAGCATTATTTCATTCTTTTTTATGGCTGAGTAATATTCCATTGTATATGTGTACCACATCTTCTTTATCCATTCTTCTGTTGATGGACATTTAGTTTGCTTCCATGTCCTAGCTATTGTAAATAGTGCTGCGATGAACACTGAGGTGCATGCATCTTTTTGAATTATGGTTTTCTCTGGATATATGCCCAGGAGTGGGATTGCTGAATCATATGGTAGCCCTAGTTCTAGTTTTTTAAGGAAGCTCCATACTGTTCTCCATAGTGGCTGTACCAATTTACATTCCCACCAACAGTGTAGGAGGTTTCCCTTTTCTCCACACCCTCTCCAGCATTTATTGTTTGTAATTTTTTGGGTGATGGCAATTCTGACCGGTGTGAGGTGATACCTCATTGTAGTTTTTATTTGCATTTCTCTAATAATTATTGATGTTGAGCATCTTTTTAGTCATCTGTATGTTGTCTTTGGAGAAATGTCTGTTTAGGTCTTCTGCCCATTTTTTTGATTGGGTTATTTGTTTTTTTGATATTGAGCTGCATGAGCTGCTTGCATATTTTGGAGATTAATCCCTTGTCGGTTGCTTCATTTTCAAATATTTTCTCCCATTCTGAGGGTTGTCTTTTCATTTTATTTATGGTTTCCTTTGCTGTGCAAAAGCTTTTAAGTTCTTTTTTACGGTTTCTGATCAGAAAGGCATCACCAGCAATGACAGCAGTCGTTCTTGGAGCATGTACCCTGTGCCAGACACAGTTCTAAGAACTTTATGCTTACTAACGTAGCAAATTCATGCAGTAATGGTAGAAGAAACCATTAAAACTCCAGGTTCATATATTGTTGGTGGGAATGTAAAATAGTTCAGCCACTTTGGAAACTAGTTTGGCCATTCCCCAAAATACTAAATGTAGAGCCACCATATGACCCAGCAATTCCGCTCCAAAGTATATACCTAAGAAAATTGAAAACATGCATTCATACAAAAACTTGCACACAGATATTCACAGCCGCATTATTCGTAATAGTCAAAAGAAACAACCCAAATGTTCATCAACTGAAGAATGGATAAACACAATGTGGCATATCCATAAAATGGAGAATGTTACTTGGCAATAAAACAGAAAGAAGTACTGATGCAAGCTACGACAGGGATGAACCTTGAGACCATAATGCTAAGTGAAAGAAGCCAGTCATAAAAGACAGGTTGAATTGTACGGTATGTGAATTATATATCAGTAAATTTGTTTTTAAAACCCTCCATTTTGCAAATAAGGAAACCATGGCACAGAAATGAGCACACTGCTTAAGATTACACAGCTACTCTGCTGAGCTCATTCAGAACAAAGAAACACATTTCCAAATAGCAGCCTGATGGTGAATGATTTGGGTTTTGTTTTGTATTTCCCCAATGTTGACAGTCGTTTCTGGACTGTCCTTTTACCTCTGCCTAAGGAGCTGCATAAGTTAGGGTCAGAACCAGAGATGGGTCAATGGAAGACAATGGTTATTGAGGATAGGCCCTAACAAGGTATAGCCCTTGGGATTCTTTCCCTTCACTCTTTCTTCTCGTATGAGTTTATTGCTCCTCTCTCACAGTAGCATGTAAGCTCCAGGAAAGCTGGACTTTTGTTTTGTTTACCTCTGTATCCCCAGTCACTAGTTCAGCGCCTGGCATGATAGATGAAGCGAACAGCAGTTGAAAGAATAAGAGGCAGTGCAGACAGGGAATCAGACAGAGGGAGGTTTCTGACTTTGGTGCTGGTGAAACTCTCAGAGGTGGAAATGGAGTAGGGGTGGGGTGGTGTGCAGCATCAGAGATCTGAGGTACTTGCGGGAGAGATCTAGGAGAGGTTGGATATATGTATCTAGAAAATATTTCACTGAGAATTCCATACCCAAATGCTTACAGGGACCAGGGAAGTGCCCTGAATCATGCCAATGCCCCATTCCTAGACAATAGAGTGGAAAGGACAGTGACAATCTGGAGAGAATACGCCCCATCTCAAGTGACAGTCATAGGGAGAGCAGGTACAATGTTAACAGATCTTTGGATTTTTCAAGAGAAGCTGAAAACAAGGACTGCCAGGTGAAATATTGTCTGCAAGCCAAGTTTCTCCTGGTCAACCCGTTTCTGACTTGTTGGAGCAAGGTAGACCTGAGTCCTCCCTAGAAGTCTTGGGCGTGTGTGGTGGTAGCAGAGAGTGTTGGATGCATCTTTCCTAAGGTGATGGGTATACTCGGAACAAGTCAATTCTGGGTGGCTCGGGTGGGAGCCAGCTTCTCTAGCTCAGTTTAGTCGTCACTTGGTTTTTATGATTACATCAAAGAATGATGTTAAGTGTAAAAAGACAGTTGTAAAATAGTACATTTCACAGGATCCCATTTTTTTCATTACATTTTGAGCATACAGTTAGTAAAATAACTGGAAGAATATACCCAACAGTTAACAGTGGCATCTCTGAGGAATGGGATCATGAGGCACTTTCTCATGTATTTCTGTGTATTTGAACTGTTTTATAATGACCATGTATAAAAGAAAAACCAATACTGATTTTTTAAAAATTATAGATCTTTTATCTTTTCTAACATTAACTACTATCCATGTTCATATATATGTGCAGGTAAACACAAATACCAAATGACTGACAGTGGTTACCTTGGGAAGGGTGCGGGGCTGGGGTATGTTGACACGTGAACGGGAGATCTAGTTTTGCTGTCTTTATTGCTTGAATCTTTCTTTTTTATAAAGTATTTTTTAAATTAATTAATTTATTTATTTTTGGCTGTGTTGGGTCTTCGTTTCTGTGCGAGGGCTTTCTCTAGTTGCAGCAAGCGAGAGCCACTCTTCATCACGGTGCACGGGCCTCTATTGCGGCCTCTCTCGTTGCGGAGCACAGCACAGGCTCCAGACGCACAGGTTTAGTAGCTGTGGCTCACGGGCCCAGTTGCTCCGCGGCATGTGGGATCTTCCCAGACCAGGGTTCGAACCCGTGTCCCCTGCATTGGCAGGCAGATTCTCAACCACTGCACCACCAGGGAAGCCCTATTGCTTGAATCTTACACACAGTTGACCCTGGGGTATTGATTCCAGGACCTGCCATGGATACCAAAATCCTCAGATGCTCAAGTCCCATAGTTGGCTCTCCATATCTGTGGTCCCACATCCACAGATTCAACCAACCATTGATCATGTGGTACTGTATGAAGTATTTATTGGGAATAAAACCACGTATAAGTGGACCTGTGCAGTTCAAACCCGTGTTCAAGGGTCAACTGGAATATGTACTCCTGGACTGTAGAAAAATGTGAAAAACTTCAGTGCCCAACACTCCAATCCATCCATCCAGAAGTAGAACAAATTGCCCAGGTGGGAAGGAGGGGAAAACCTTCATCAGGACATGGACAATATTGTCCTCATCCCTCCCCAACCCCAGGACCCAGCCCAATCCCCCCCCAGGTGACCCACACACAAAGAGGAGCCAAGGGGCCTCATTGTAACACTCATTTTTATATAAATATCCGCAAGTCATGTTACAGAATAAGTCCCACTGGGGAAAAAAGTCAATGTTATGTTTTTGTTAAACCGACCCCTGCCTTCTAGGTTGGGCCCCAGCCTGGGGGCACCTGCTGCTTTGGGAAGGCTGGGGCTGCTGCCAAGAGGCTGCTGAAGAAGCTGCCTGTGTTGCCCACTCCCGGGCCAACCCCCTTCTTTGGTGTGTGGTACATGGTGACCTTCTCTGGCCCCCCTTAAGAAGCCTGCGGCAGGGTTCTGGGGAACAGGGTTCTGGAGAGCAAGGCCCAGGAATCCTGGGGGCACTTGGAAATAGAGTGGGGGGGGACCAAGCCACTAAGGTGGAGTCTGAAGCTTAGAGGTTGCGCCTTTGGGGATAGGGGCACACAGAGGTAACACGAACAGGTGGGGGGAACCTGGGCTGACAGCCAAGCAGGAAGCACTTGCCCTTCTCTCTAGCCTAGGTACCCAGGTCCCTTTTCCTGTTGGTCCGCCTCCTGCTGGGCCCCAGATTTCCAGGGATAAGCCCTGGGTTCCTGCCTGTTCCCTCCCAGCTCTCCCCACTGCAATACCCCCTCCCCCCACAGAGAGGCCAGAGGCTAGGAACACAGCACCAGTCTTAGGATTTAATTAACCAGGAAGGGGGATTATTGGGAGGGGCACCCCTGTAAAAATGTACAAAAGGTCTGGGGGGCTATGTGGAAGAGGAGATAAATATGTACATGGAACCCCCCTTCCTTTAGCCCCTCCTCCCCCAGCCCTGAGAGGGCATGAGGACTTGGGTGGTAGGTGAAGAGGAGGGGGGCACTTTGGCCTCTGGCTTAGTGAGCCCTTGGGGAGGCAGGCCAAGGGCCTAGGGGCCCTCAGAAGGGGCGATGGTACACCTCAGGAGATCACGAGCTATGACCTCTGAAATGACCCCCACTCTCATGTACACACACACCTCTCTAAAGGCTTGTGACCTCTGCCCTCCCAGTGACCCCAAGATCCAACTGATGCTTGATCCAGTGGGGGTTGGGGCTTACTGCTCCCAGATTCCACGACCTCAGAGGTGGCTGGTGAGGTCATGACCTCTGCCCTCCAGCCCTGGCTTGAAACCTCAGCTCTAGGACCTTGTCAAAAGAAAAGGGGGATGGAGCTATGCCCCTGCCCCTCCCCTTCCCTCACCTGTCAGCCCGGGCTGGGCCAGGGGCCCGAGGTGGGGAACTAGGCCGAGGGGCGGGCACAAGCGGAGGTGGTGCCCCCAAAAGGGCTCCTGGCGGGGTCTTGCTGAGAAGGTGAGGGGTTCCCGGGGCCGCAGCTGGTGGCGGCGGTGGAGCCAAGCGGCTGTATAGCAGGGGATGGGCAGGCTCTAGACCGTAGAGGCGGGCAGCAGCCACAGCCCCTGGTCCAGTCAGCTCCTCACCCGCCTCATAGAAGCGGGGTGGCCTAGAGAGGCGAGGGGGCCCTGCCAACCAGGCTGGCTCCAGGAAGCCAGCACAGCGCTCTGGAGGACTAGGGCCCAGAAAGGGGGGTGGCCGGGGCCTCTCAAACAGCAGGTGAAGGCCTTGAGGCCCGGTGGTGGTGGCAGCGGCAGCGGCGGCGGCGGCAGCAGCAGCGGCGGCGGCGGCGGCGGCGGCGGCAGCAGCAGCCTCCTCCTTCCGCTCTTCCTTTACCCGCACCGATTCCTTGGCTGGCCTGGCCCCTTCCTCGCCAGCCCGCGCCTTGGGAGTAGCAGGAGAAACTCGGAGCTGGGGCCGTGAGAAGGGGAGGTCCCTGGGGGCAGGGAGGAGAGGATGAAGGTACTCCGGAGGTTGGACTGAGGTAAGGGAGGGAGGAGGGCAGGGCAGGTGGGGGCTGGCGGGGAAGCACACCTGTCTTTCTCCTCCTTAGTGAGAGAGGGCTCCCTCCGCTCCACAGGCCGCTCCTTGTCTGAGCCTGGTGTCCGGGCGGCCTCAGGGGGCCGGACCCAGGCAGGAAAGGCCAGAGGACTGCGGTGCAGGCGGCCCCATGGGTCTGGCGGGGAGGCGAAGGCTGGTGGGGCCCCTGGGCTTTCTTTCTGGGCAAAGACGGCGCCGGAGTCTAGACAGAAGACAAAGTAGAAAGTGATGGGAGCCAGGAGTGGGAGGTCCCACTCAGGCATCCTCCCAGTCCCCTGCCTGAGCACAGGAGCCCACTGCCCCCCCCCCCCCCCCCCCCGCACTCACTGAATGTGGGGCTGCCCAGGCCTCCAAAGGCCCCGTTGGAGAGGGCAGCCAAGGAGGCGAAGCTTGTGGGACGCCCAAAGGGATCTGTAGGAGAAAAGGGGGATGGTCAGAGCATTGGGCAGCCGGCTCTGAGCAGGCATCAAGGACTGGCAGGGAAGAGGCTGATCACCAAGCAGGCCCCAGAAAAGCACTGAGCTTTAAGGTGCAACGTGTTGTTTAACCTCACAAGCTCCATGAGGCAGACGGGAGCATTCCCACTTAAAGATGATTAAACAGGCTCAGAGAGGTGAAGTAACTTGCCAATCAATGGTCATCTAACCAGTGAGTGGAACCCCCAATCCAGGGCCTCTGACTCCAGAGGTCAGGCTCTTACCCCACAGCCCCGGACACCAGCCACCCAGACCAGCTCTACAGCAAGCCACTCGCCTGAAGGCCTCAGCTAGCTTCCTCCCACCTGCATGCAGGGCTGCTCCCAACCTGACCCTAACTTCGTATATATGTCACATAGCCAGTCAGAACATGTAACTAGCAAGCTGCGGGAACCTCACAATTCCTCTTCTAGGAACACCTTTTCCTAGGCCAGCCGGCTCAACTCCTCCTCGTCCATCCAAACCCAGGATAAATCTCCCCAAGAAGCCTGCCAAGATCACTGGGAGCCAGTGACCATGCTCTCCGCTGGGCCTGCACAGCCTTCCTCCACCCCACTCTCCCAGGTGGCACACTCCCCACTACCACTGGCTAGTTTCAGAGACAGTGACTGAGCTGTCAGGGATTGGCGATTACTCTGCCCTTCCCTATCCCATTTTACAGAGGATGAGATCAAGGCTCAGAGAGGGTAGAGTAACCTGCCCAAGGTCACAAAGCAAGTGGAACCAGGTCTACCCTCCATTCCAGCTGCCTCTCAGGTCTAACTTCTATCCCCAGCTTAACACCTCCTGGAACTCAGGGACAAGGCTTAGGTTGCCCAACATGCCTTTGGCTCTTACCAATGTGGGTGCTGGGGCTCAGAAAGGGTCCGTGGGCCCCGGGAGCTGCCGTGAAAGGGTTGGCTGCAGCGTGGACGGCACCTGGGGCGGAGAGGCGGGAGATTCTGATGAGGCTGAGTGGACGCAAGGTGGGCCTCGGGCTACAGGTGGGCAACCTCAGGCCCAGAGAGGGCTGGCCAGACTCACCAGTCGCAGTGAAGAGGGAGGCGGCCGGGTGGGAGAGCTCCTGCCCAGGGGGCAGGGCCCCATAGGGCCCCGGAAGGCAGGGCAGGAGGTCGTTCCGAAAGTCAAGCTTGTGGGAGTCGCCCTGCGTGGGACAGGGAGAGGGGCAGTGAGTGAGGAGCCAGGTGTGGTCCCGCTCTTGCTCTTCCACCCCGAAGCCCCCTCCGAGGGCTGCCTGGCGCCAAGACAGGGCTTGGGTGGGCCTCTGCCTCTCTCAGAGCCTTCTCTGACCACCCCCCAGTTAGCAAGAGAACCTAGTGCTAACTGTGGACTTGCTCAGGCAGTGACCAGGGACAGGAGGGAACATTTCTGGCCAAGATTCTGCCAAGCTCTGCTGAAGGTAGACGCCCAGAGCTCAGGCAGGCCCACTCTCCCCAGCCCTCCAGCCCCAGTACCTTCATCTTTTCCTGGTGTCTCAGGATCATGTAAGCCACGCGCACGTGCATGGCACACCACTTCCCTGGTTTCTGCCGCCCCAGAAGGATGACCAAAGGGAAAGGGAAGGAAAGAATGTTCACTCATCACCCACTCCAGACCTGGCCCTGGGCCCAGCCTTGCCACACAACGTCCCCACTCATCACCCCTACACCTGAGGGATGACTAGGTTCATTTCACAGCCTAGGAAACTGAGGCTCAGAGAGATAAACTGTCTTGCCCAAGGTCCCACGGCCAGCTGTGTCTGAACCCAGGTCTGCGGTTTGCAAGCCTTTCGCTTCCTGCTGTTCCACATCTGGCTGCCTCCACGTCTTGGGCTTCTTGCTTATTCCCAAGCAAGACCCTCCCCTCATACAAACACCCTGACGCCAGCCCCCAGCCTCATGCAGCCTGAGGTCCTCACCAAACTCACCCTCAAAGGTGGCCGGAAATGGTCAGGGATCTGGGAATAGCAAAGCAGAGATTGGCAGCAGTTCAGACCTGTTTACTGACCTGGGCACCTCATCTCCACAGTCCCCAATGCCCCCCCCAAACACCTCCCTGAGACCGTGTGCGGCTCCCTCAAACCTTTCCTTTCCCCATCTCTCCCACTCCAGGCACCTCCCCTCCAGCACCAAGTTACTGAACCTGGCTCCAAGGAGGTGCCCTGCTTGGAAGGCTGTGGAGTGGGTTAGTGGGCAGGCAGGACAGGTTTCTCAGAGAAGAAGAGTAGCTATCTGATAAACAGCTTTATATAATGAAGATCTGCTTAAGATTTCTTTAGAAAAAAGCCTTTACTATTGTTAAAAGAAGCTGGAAAACCTCTGGTCTAGTCTCTCCTTTAGGAAACAGATCCTGTGCTTTTCAAGATGTTCCCAAAGCCCTGGGCTTTAAGGCTGCTCCCCACGTCACTTCACAAAGAAGCAGCTTATCTTTTCATTGTTTTATGGACAGAACTTCCTGGTATGATATCATTTGAAAAAATGAGTGCTGTGACTTAAAAAATTTGAAAACCCCTACAAAAACCACCATCCTAGGAATCTTATTTCTGGGGCGACTTCATGAAATTCCTATCCCTCATGCCTGAGAAATCCTTCATTTATAGAAATTCCCTCTTCTCAGGTCCTCAGAGACACCCCTGACCATATATTAAAGGGAGGAATCAGTGGTTCACTCTCAAGTCAACCCTGCTCTCCCTCAACAGATCTTCCAGCTGCCCGAGGACCTGCCTTGGCCCCCCTCACCTGTGTCCCCTTTTGGGGAAGCCCGCTCGGCACTGGCCCCAGTCGTGGTGGCAGCTCGGGGTTCGTGCTCTGGGAAAGGGGAGTGGAGGGATCAGTCAGGAGAGCTGACACCAGGCATAAGAGGGATCTAAAACCAAGCTGGGGGCTGGGACAGGGAGGGAGCATGGCTTTGGAGAAACCTGGGTCCACAAGGGGAGGGCAGGAGGATGGGCATGGTTTTGGGGAATGGGAAGGTAAATGGATCCAGGGGTATCCGGGTTTGTAAGGGGTGGGAGGTGGTGGTGTCGTCTGGATTGGGAGCTCACCTTGGGCTGGAAGGCCCCCCTGCAGGGAGCCAAAGGAGACAGCCGGCGGGAGGCCCGGAGGTAGGCCGGGCACTGCGGGAGGGAAGGCCGTGTACGGCTGTGGAGAGAAGGGGACTAGTCCAAGCTGGGGGTGGAGGTGCAGCCCATCTGCGGTCTGCCCATCAGTCCTCTGGCCTCCACCCTAAATCCCCCCCAGGGAGCTCTCCCAGGCTCAAGGCTCTTGCTTTTGAAGCTGAAGACTGGACCCCAACAATCAGGGCCACAAGCATTGATGCATCCATGCCCACACACCACACACACCACACACCCACACCACACACCCACCCACACACCCACACACCCACACACCCACACACACACTCTCACACACTCACATTATGCCGGAAAAGGCCTTCCATCTTTCCTGGATATTTCTCAAACTAGGGAAGAGAAGGGAAGAGTAAGCTGCCAGCCAGGAACCCAGGGCCTTCCCCTGGAAGCCATACCCTCCCCCCCAGGTCTCTGAGCCTCATCACCGGCCCAATGAGGAGCTCACCATGTGGGGGCCGTGGGGTGGCAGCAGGCCCGGGGGGTAAGGGGTGAAGTGCTGGTGGGTGTGCTGGTGGGTGTGCTGGTGCTGGTGGTTGTGCTGGTGGAACTGGAAGGCCAGGGGCCGGGCAGAGCCCCCTGCCCCCACCACCTCGGGGCCACCCTGGGCATTCAGGTAGCGAGAGTTCAGGTCCTGGCCGATCAGGTCCTGCTCTGTGGGAGGGGAGGGGGAGAAGGCTTTAACATCTGTAGCCACCGTGTCAGCCTCCTTGGGCCCGGGTGACCGGCCTTCCCTTCTGGCTTTGGGCCGCTCCCTCCTCACGCCCTGCTGCTTGCTAAGGTCCAGATGCCCCGAAGCCAACTGGGCCCAAGCCCGGGGCCATGGCCCCCCACCCCCCCGGCCAGGACCCCAAACTCACCAGAAAGGGCGTTAGCGGCTGAGGCCCCAGGGTGCCCTGGCACCTGCAGCAGGGGAGGGGGCGGGGGCAGGGCGGGGCCAGGGGAGAATAAGGAGGGGTGGGGGGGTGGGGGTGCGGGCCGCAGCCCGGGTGGGGGGAAGCTGTGGGTGGACAAAGGCAGGGGCAGTGAGGGCGTCGGGGGCCGGTGGGTGAGCTGCGCGGACGAGGAGGAGGCAGATGAGGAGGAAGAGGACGAAGAGGATGATGAGGGGGGAGGCTGAGCCACGGGAGGGGCCGGGGCCTTGGGGGGCGGCCGTGAAGAGCTGGGGAGAGAAGTGGGGAGATGAGTGAGGGGTTGGGAGGTGCCAGCTCTGACGGGAGGGGGTCAGAAGCCTGGGCGATACCTTGACCCTGGTTCTCCAACATGGAAGGTGGTAGAACCTGGCCCCCAGGACCCCCACCCGCCGACCCAGAGAACCCAGCCTCAGACTGAGGTACCTCCCACACCCAACAGCCCCCTCTCTCCGTCTCTAGGTCTCTCTTTCCACACAGCTGCCTCTGACGCCTCTGGCCACGTGACTTTCCCTTTTCTGACTCGACCACAGCACAAAACGTATCGTTCACTTTGACGCTTAATTACGACAGGCCACCTGGGTTCCCACCCTAAGACAGTGGAAGCAGCACCGCCCTGGCCTGGCCTAGGAGTCAGGAGACCTGAATTCTAGGCCCATCTTGCCATTAACACCCTGGGTGACCTTGAGCAAGTCACTGCCCCTCTCTGAGCCTTAGTTTTCCCAATAATAAGAAAATGATAATGATGATAACAATAATAACAAAGACAGCATCGATGATAATAACAGTGTCAGTGATTCTTACCCTTTAGTGAGCACTTACTGTAGGCCAAGTGCTGTCACCTGCTTTATATGCTAATCCAAGTCTCCAACATTCCACATCACCTTCCCAATTGCTGCCGCATCCATGGAACCCCCTGTACCGTTTACTTCTTTAACTTAACTCAGTTTGTTTTTACTTAGCCTCACCAAGCAGTAACACGTGAAATAAAGGGATTGAGGAACTATTTATATTTTTTTAAAGCACATCAGAGCTGAAAAAATTTTACTCGCATAACATCTAAAATGCACTTACATACCACTAACAAAGAGCGTACACACTTTGGGAAACACTGCATTAATTCGTAATTAATCCTCACAACAGCTTTACAATGAAGGTACTATTATTTCACTTTACAGAAAGAAGAAATCAAGGCTCAGAGAGGTTAAGTGACTTGTCGAAAATCACACAGCCATTAAGTGGCAGAACAAGAATTTGAATCCAGGTCTGACTGACACCAAAGCCAGCACTCTTAATCATGATGTCAGCATTTCCCAAAGTATGTTCCAAAGAACACTATACCTAGCAGATGTGCCTTGCGAAAATGTCTCACCAGCAAATAAGATTGGGAAACGACACAAACTGGATTCTCCTCTATGTGAATATATAAGGGTTCTGATAAGTCCTGTAGTAATCTCTTCAGATTTGTTCCACCCAGCATCTCTCAAACTTTTTAGCCTCCGAATCCCTTTTCAAGTCATATCCCACAGGTACCATCCCATATCCCAGCCATAGAATGCAGGGGCTGACACCAAAATGACCAGGCCTTTCCAGACCAGGCCAAACCCCTGGACCACTCACCTGCCAGTGCTGAGGTCCAGGCTGCTGCCATAGGGGGAAGTGCGGAGGCCGAAAGGCGAGACCCGAAGCTGCAGCTGGGGCTGGGGTGGGGGTGGCAGACTGGGGGCGGCCGGCAAGGGTGCAGGGGGTGAGATAGGAGGCCGAGGGGCCGGTGGAGGCGGTGGTTCCTTCGGGGGGAAAGGCACTAGCAGCGGGTCGGGCCCTGGGGGCTGTTCCTGGCTCCGCTCCAGGCCCGACACTTTAGGGACTACGGAGAGTTTTGCTTCACAGTTCCCATTGAAGGCGCCATGGGGGCCCGAGGCTGTGAAGGCAGGACAGCAGACATATTCAGTTGAGGTCCACGCTCACCCAATTTCCCTCCCTTGTCTCCAACCCCAGCCCTTGGGACCAACCTTTGCTGGTTGAGACAGTAAAGGACGGGTCAAGGTCATCATCGGAGACCTGGGGAAGAAGGACAGGGACAGGGTCAGGTTCTGGTCAGGTCGGGCCCTCACTCAGGAAGGCCAACAGCCTCTGGAGTCTGCTAGGAACTGGTAGTGGTGACAAGTCTATTCCATCAACTTAGCTGAAATCCACCAAAGATTGTGGGCTCTAGGGGGCCCTATGCTTGGGGAAAAGGGTAGAGCAACTGAGCCTGAGAATCTGATAGGCTGGGAGGACTGAACTGAGGCAGCATGGAAGTAGCAGAGAAACAAGCAAATCAAAAATGTCAGATATCACTAACTGCTGGCTCAGATGCCTACCTGGCTTATAGATTTGTTTGGTCCATAAACGTTAGCAAAATTCTTAAACTAATTGCTTATATTTAGAAATCTGGAGATTCCTCATTAAAAACTCAGACTTGCAGGTTCTCTTGAGAATGGGCCGCTATTCTCCCAATAGTGGCTGCCCCGTTTGGATAGACAAGTACTATTTGTTTCACCACAGTTCCTGTCCAGCCAACTTTTTAAACTACAGCAAGACACACATCAGGGAGTACAAATTTAGTTAGTTACAGGAGTACAGCACCAACCGTTAGAACACACTGTTTCAAAATTAGCACATCAGCCCTAAGGATAAAATGAAATATACCTTTACAGGATATATTCTTAAACTGACTACAATGGTTTAGTGTTCTCACTGCCATGACCATCGTCTCAGCTCAGACTCTAATCTACAGGAACAGACTAATGGCTAGCAGGAAGGACCAACTGGATTCCACAGCCACTCCAGGTTTCCGTGGAGAACACTGGTATCTCCAAGGGCTTTGGAAGGGATGGCAGAGCAAGGCATGGGCCTTTGATTCTTTGGTCAACTGGCTCTAGTTACCAAATATAATTTGTCACTTACTTTCTCAATCCCCTGCCCCATACTTCCTCCCTAAAAATCTAATTCTGGCTCAACCTAACACACGTTCCCCACTTAAGGGGAGACTCTGTCTGCTGCACAAGAAAACTTTTAAGCTGCAGTTCATTTTACAAGCTGTAATACTGCCCACCCAACAAGTTCTAGCCCCACTCACCCTCTCGTCCAGATCGCTTTCCGCGTCACACTGGGGAGAAGGAAAGACAGAGGTGTCACAAGAGGGAAGAGGAGTGGGGGCAAAGGTTGAGAGGGGAATTTCAGACAGGGAGCGAAAGGGGAGGGGCTGGTACAGGTGGAGAGCACTTACTATGTATCCAGCTTCCGGAGAATGACGGGAGGAGGCCTGAGAAAGACCAGAGTCCAGAGGTAAGGGAGGCTGACTGGCGAGGCCTTTGGATAAAGTCTAAACTGCCCAGCAAGGCACTCAAGGCCCCTCATGACCTATTCTCAATCCCTTTCTACTGCCCACCCTTGTTCTCAATGCTCTGGCAATTTTTCAAATATACCAGATTCTCACATCTCTGTGTTTTCGCCCAAAACAACTTAGCCTAGCCCTGTTTCTCTTCTTAGCAAACTTATGACTATCCTTCAAGGCCTGACTAAAACATCCCAGGGGGCTTTCCCTAACCACAACCCTCCTCCCATCCCCCAGACAGAATGAGTGGCTTCCTCATGTGGGCTTCTGCAGCATCTCTCCCAGATCTCTGCCTTCTGTTGCTTCTCGGTTTTCGTCTAGGTAATTGCTCAAAGGCTGCTTCTTTCCTGCTATACTGACACCGACTTGAAAAGGTGTGCAGACACCATATCTAACTTATGATTCAACTAAATCCCTTTGCTATATTTCTGAATTATCAATATGTTTTGAGGCAGACATAGTGTCGGCCAAAAGCAGGCAAGTCTGACTGCGGACATGTCTTTGTCAGACCTGGATGGGGCAGTGGAAGCTCAAATTTGCTCTGCCTTTCTCTTTGCCCTTAGAGACTGGGGTCACTGTTTACCATTAGCAGCACTGCTGATGGAAAATGGATCTATGTGAAGAACATTCTGCAGAGAGTTTTAAAGGACAGGGATTTGGGACAAGCTCACCTCTTTCCTTCTCCGCTTATTGGGCCATTTTCGGGCCCGATCCCCAGAGGGCCGGCCAGGCTCTCGATCAGAGCTGTCCCCTGGTTCCCCAGTTGCCCCACTGGAGCCCCCCCTCTTCCGCTTCCCAGAATGCTTCAGCCGATGCTCCAGTCGCTCTGGGGGCTGAAGAGACGCATCCTTCTGTGGAGGAGAAGGTGGAACTACAGTAGATGGAGAAAGGAAAGCTCCGACCTCTCTAGGGGTGACCAGGCTACCAAAGTGGCTCTCAGGCCAGGTAACCTGGTTGGTCCCTGGAGACTAGCTCTACCTCCTCCCACCCCAGGGTGGGGCAGCAGCCTGGCCAGAGGAGCCGGTTGCTCTGGTTTGGGGTGCCAGCATTCCCCCCTCAACTCCACCCCCTCCAGGCACCGTACTCTTCTCTCTGGCCCTCTGAAAAGGTCCCCGGCCCCATCAGGCCCCACCTGCAAGGCCTCGAGGCTGGCGAAGCTGGCGATGGCGAAGCCATCGATCAAGTCCTCCTCTTCTTCTTCTTCCTCCTCAGGCTCCTCCTCAGCCTCCCCATCGTCTGCGCCCCCCTCCTCCTCCTCCTCCTCTTCCTCCCCGCGGCTGCCCGAGCCAGCAGGCCGCTTCCGAGCTCGGGGTCGCGGGGGCCGAGGCCTAGGACGCGGCCGTCGCCGTCTCGGGCCTCCGGGCCGCTCTCCAGACGAAGCTGACGACCAGGGCCTGGCGGGCGGCGGCGGCGACGACGACGACGAGGAGCCGCGAGGGGCGGCCAACAGGGCCCGGGGCGCGTCGCCGCCGGGACCTCGGCGGCGCCGCTGCTCCCGGTCTCGGTCTCGGCGCGAGCAGCGCCGCCGCCGCCGCTCCCCCTCAGCGGCCCAGCCCGGGCCCGGAGCCGCGGCCGCTGCCGTCTCCATGGCGACCGCCCTCAGCGCCGCATCCGGAGGCGGCGGGCCCCGAAACGGCCTGTCCGGAGGCCCGGGGTCGCAGGCGCGGCGCTGGCGGCTGCACAGGGACGAGAGGGCCACGGCTTCCCCTTTAAAGCAGGATCTGCTGGCCCCGAGCTTGCCCCAAGGCCAAGGCCCGGGGAGCCGGCGCCGCCCCCGGGGCGACAAGCCTGAGAGCCCCCCCTGTGGGGCCGGCGGGGCCGAGACGGCGAAAACGGGGCGGTCGTCCCTTTAAGGCAAGGCCTCAAGCTGTCCAGCCCCTGGCCCCTTTAAGACGACCCAACGGTGTCCGACCGGCCTAGTTCGGTGGCCGCCCCCTGCCAGGGGTCGAGACAACTCTCCCCGAGGAAGAGGAAGGGCCACCCCTTTACCAGGGGCCGAAAGCTCGCCCCGAAACGCAGACCTCCCCTTTAAAAGTGCCTCAAGTCCGCCGGCTAAAAGAGGCCACCCCTTTAAAGAGTCCAGGGTTCTCCAAACACCAGGCCACCCCTTTAAGGGCTCGGGAGTTAGTTTCTAGTCCTCCACAAGCGGCCACTTCCCCTTTAAGTTGAATTTATAGGACTTCTTGCGTGGGGGAGAAGTGGCGGTGAGAATTCCCACTAGCTCCACTTCTCCCAACAGTACAGTTCTCAGTCTGTCAGCATCTGGTTCGGTGCCTTCCCCTTTAAAGGCTGGCGTTGTAGTCCGCCGAGATCAGTGGCCACCCCTTTAAGGAGATTTAAAGGGGCCTCTTCCAGGCCCAGCTCTTCCAGCCTCCGCCTCCGGTCGCCATGAAAGGCGCGAGGGGGGGGCGGGGCCGCGGGGGCCAGCCCTCCAAAGCCCCGGATGTGAGGCAACGGTGACGGGTAAAGCTTGTCTGTCTGCCGACATAAAAGTCTCTTCCTCCTTTCCTCCGTCTCTGTCTGACTTGCGTCTTAAGGGATCCGAAACGGCTGTTGGGCAGCGAGGGAACTCCAGCTCACCCTCCTGTCGTCTCCTTTGGAGTCTTGGGCCTCTTCTCCGCCAGGACTTCCCTGCCCCTCCTCCCTCTTCCTTCTCAGCCTACGCCTCCTTCCTCTCTCGGCCTCCTCCCACTCTCCGCCCCCTTCCCCCTCACCCCTCTACAGCCTTAGTCGTTGATAGGTTGAGAAGTGTACGTCAAGACGAAGGGCGGAGTCAAACTAGGGGGCGTGAGTAATATGTAACCGCCCTCAAATCTTGGATTGGGTATGTCAGATTAGCTCCGCCCTTCATCAAGTCTTGTGACTCGACTGGTTAGAAGTAGGTGCTTGGGGCGGTTCTCCAGATGACCCCGCCTCTTCCTGCTCTTCGTTCATTGGCCCGTCTCCTGACGGCGTCAAGGCGAGGATCTGGATGTAGTGCGCGAGGCCTAGGGGACGGTTGGCCGCTGGGCGGCGCGCGGTCGCGGAAGGTCCCAGTCGACAGCCAGCAACGGCTTCTCTCCCTTTCCGCTGCTTGGCTTAGCCCACAGGCAGCCTGGCTTCTCGCGCACGCGCTTGGTGATACCACCATCCGGCTGGCAGCTCAGTAGGATCCCCCGCCGTGCGTGGTGGCTAGAGCACGCGGCGTGCCTTGAGAGCGCCAGCCGCGCGGTAAGGAAACCGCATCCCATTTATCGCTCGGTGCAGTGGGAGAGTGCTGGCCTGTGGTCTCCGCGTGCTAACAAGAAAGAAACAGTGCCGGGCACCTCCTCACATATTAACTCATTTGACAATGAGGAGTATCTTAGGAAAGTACTGCTATCGGCCCCATTTTACAGATGGAGAAGGGAATTGATGCACATTTAGTTTCCTAACCAAGATTTGGACTCAAGAAGCTTAGCTCCAGGCTGTGCTCTTTACCACTGCTCTGTTCTGCCTCTAAGTTATGAAAGATGTACAGTGCCGCTTGTGTCCTCTGGTTGCCTGGGTTACCCTTTTAATGTGGACATTACACTGAGAGTCAACTTGCTTTTCTTATGTATAAAATGAGTATAATTCTCACAGGGCTATGTGTAGGTCAATTACCTGTGACAGGTTGTTGTAGGTGCTTCATTACAGCTGATTACTCTTAGCTCTTGAATCCAGCAGCAGGTTCCTGGCCTGCGTGTTAGGAGGAACTCAGGACCATCTTGAACAAGGCCTTAGTCCACTCTGGGACTTTCAGTCTCCTGTTTTTTGCCGCGCTGCGCAGCTTGCGGGATATTAGTCCCCCGACCAGGGATCAAACCCGTGCCCCCTGCAGTGGAAGCACGAAGTCCTAACCACTGGACTTCCAGGAAATTCCCTCGGTCTCCTCCTTGATGTAAGTGAACTGAGAGAACCCTGACCAGGGTCACATTAGCTTCTGGAGCATACTCAGAAGTATCCCTCCACATAGGAAAATTCTCAAATCAAGAGGGTATCTCCAATGACCATTCCTCTACCCCCTCCCTATATCCAACCTTCATCATCTTCCCTGGTCCCTCCCGTTTCCCAGTTTCGGGTGCCAAAGTAGAAACATCAGCCGGTACTGCCAGTTAATCTCAAACTCAGCTAGAGACATACAAAAGAATCAGAAACATATCGAAAACTTTACTAGAAACACAGAGAAAAAAATATAACTGTCTCAGAGACTTCCCCTCCCTCCAGGACGGATGGACAAACAGATGGAGCTTCTAAGTCCGATGGGGCCGCTCTCGATCCCCTTCCTCCTCCTCCAGGAGCAAGGCATCCAGCTCCTGCAGTCGCTGCTGCAGCAGGGGTCCTACATCTGGGCTGGGGGCCAGATTGGGAGTAAGGGTCCTGCCAGCTGCAGCCCGGGCCCCGCGAGATGGCCGCCGGGATCGAGGAAGACTACTGTCCCGAAACTCCACAGTTCGCCGGAGCTTCCTTGAGCTGGTGAAAATCAGAGTCCCGTTGCGCTCCCGGGGTTCCTCAAAGATGGTCTCAAAGGTCCTGGACCAGGCAGGGAGGAGTGCTGGTTACCAGCACGCCCCCTGGTTCCAGATTTCCCTCTGTCACCCCCAAGCCTTCAAAGTTTCTCACCTCCTGGTTGTGGGTGACTGGTAATTCTTGTTGGTGTAAATTTCTTCTAAGCTGAACTCCTTCTTGTTCAACCTGTGAGCAAAGAGGAGCAGAGGCCTCTGAGAAACCTGGGGCCAGTGGGCCTGGAGAAGGGATAATCAAGGCCTGGTCTGTATTTCAGTTTCTAGGACGTGCCAGGAGTGCTGCCTGAGGCAGACAAATGGTTCTAAGCATAAACCATGTCCAGACCAAATTGACTCCTCCAAGCTGGACTGTGCTCCCTGAGAGGAGATGAAGCCACACTCAGGGGATCTGAGCCTACACCTGTTTGGCCAAGGCAGCTCTGTGCACAAGAAGCCTCTCACCTGATTGGTCGAGGCAGCCCCATTGGTGTAAGGTTTGGTTGAGAACGGGCCGGTGTCCTGCGTATTCTGAATCGAGAAACCTTTCCCATGGTCTGCAAAAACGGGGCAGAGTGTAAAAGTGCAGCATGGGCTCAGGCTCCCACTTGTCTCCTCCCCCTTCATCTGTACCTCTACCTTGGTCTTGGGGTCTGAAAGCACCTGGTCTTCTGAGGCCCTTGGCTCCTTCCTCTTGGTTGAGCTCAACCTGCAGAGAAGGTCAAAGCTCAGGGCCAAACAGCATTCACAGCAACATCCCCATCTCCTGCCCACTGGATACTAGGGAAGGAGGCTGGGCCCAGACTATGGCCAGAGCTTTAAGGAGGGTTTATCAAGAGCACTACCTGGGTTCTGCAGGTTCAGAGAAGGAAGAAGTGGACGTGGTAGACGAGCAAGATGTGACGAGGGGAGGAGAGCCTCCCACTCCTCCAAGAGGGAAGACCTCTTTCCGGAGACAGGGCCGAGGGGGTGGCGGGGCTCGGGCCATCTCTCCACCACCCACAGTGTGCCGCCGAGGCCGTGGCCGGCTTGGGTGGGGTGGAGCAGGGGGCCAGCTGCAGGTATCTGGGCCAGGGGGCCCCAGATCAGGGCAGGAGTGGCTTCGGCCCAGAGAGGGCTTAGGGAGAGGTGCTGGGGGATTCTGGTCTTGGGCCCGCCATTGGCGGATAGGGGGCCGGGGACTGACAGATGCAGTGCCCTCAGCAGCCCCAGACTGCTCGGCCTCTGAGATGGCAATCTTCAACTCCAACTTCATGGGGGGTGATGGGGGCGGGGGCCGTGGGGCTTTGTTGGGTGTGAGGAAGATGTCAGCAAAGCTCTCCAGCTTGGAGCGGACGGAATGGAAGAGGGGGGCCAAGCCCCAGGGACTGAGGCGGGGGCGTAAAAGGCTGGATGGCGGTGGGGTCGATGGGAGCTCCAGAACAGGATCTGGGGCTGAGGAAAGGAGAGGGTCAGGTGGGTATTCCTCAGCTGCAGGTGTCTAAGCCCCACTTCAGTAGCCTTAGTCCCTCCCCAAACACTAATCTTTGCCCACAGAGGAATAAGCCCATCCCTAAAATACCAAGCCCTAAATTTAGAAGTTAAGCTTCAGGTCTCTGAAGTCTAAACCCCATCTTCATACACCAAGCTCTGCCCCAGGAGGGGGTTAAGCCCCATCCCCAACTCGTCACCTCACACTTCTAAGCTCAGCTAGAATGTTCCAGAACCCCAAGTCTCATCCATCTGAGTCCTTACCTGGTGGTGGGCTCTCCAGAGGGTTTGCAGACAGGGCAGATGGCTGGAATGAGGGTTCCACATCCCTGGGTGGAGGCTTTGGCTGGTGAACCATCATCCTTGGCTCAGTTCTGGGGTGAAGGGGCAAGTTAAAGGCTGAGGAAGCTTCCAGATTCAGATCCCACCTGAGCCAGCACATCCCCTGTCCCTTAAGGCTTCTGAAAGTGCTACAAGGAAGGACTGGACATGTAAATTCTGATGCCCCTAGCTCTGGCTGCCTGGATAATGGCTGTTGCCTGCACATCTTGATAATCCCTTCCCCAGCCCTCTCACCTTCTCGCTGGGACGGTGAAGTTGGGAGTCTCATCGGCAAAGCCCTGGATATAAACAGGGGATGGTTGTGAGGAGGCAGGGAAGCCCCCTGTGGTCTCCGTAGCTTCCCACATCCCGACTCTCTCGGTCTCCAGATTCCTGCCTGGGTTCACACTAAAGACTTTTTCATATAGGTCTTTGCTCAGACAGTGTCTTCCGCCCTAAAACGCTGTCCTCCTTGCTCTGAGCAAAATCCACCCCAGACTCAGCCCTCCTACCCCTGTCTTCTATGCCCACTGGCATGCCTGCCCCCAGCTGAACTCCTGACATCTTTCCCTGAAGTTTCCATACCTCCGCTGGGGGTCTGGAGCTGGCAATGTCCTCTAGCATCACCACCAGAGTGGGCTGGGGGGCCTGGTCCACCTTTTGTGAAGGGCCCTCCTCTGGGCCAGGTGTTGTCCTTGATCGCCGCCTCAGTGTGGAATGGGGCCAATGCACACGGCTCAAGGGCTCTCGGCATAAGTGCAGTGGGTTGGGAGGCCTAGAGAGGGACCAGGAATATCAGTGGGGCTCAGCTGTGTTCCCAGCTTACCCCCCATCCTGCCATGCTCACCTGGCTTGTGGGGACCACGTGGCCTGTCGGGGTGGTGAGGCAGGTGGATGGCTGTGGACAGAATCCCGATGGTTGCTGCAGTGCCGTGGGGTGGAGATCTCCTCTTGGGGCACCAGGGGGACCTATGGGAGGAGGAAGTGTCAAGAGCAAGGTGACTGAATGAGGCTGGACAGGACCTCCCTGTGCCTAACAGTGCCCTATGCCACAAAAATGACACAAATCGTGGCTAGAATTCATTCAAGATCCCCAAAGAAGAGGTCAGTGATGGCCCTCAATTAAGGGCCAGATATGACAGTGTCCTGAGCTGCTGGTGTGGGAGCTGGATGTCACCCAGGCTATTTGAAGAAATGAAAAGGAGAGGGTGACCTGGAGTGAGTCACTGCCCTATTTGGGGCCTCAGTTTTTCTAATCTGTGCAATGGAGCCAAAGTCCTCAGCCTGCTTCCCAAGGATTGCCTAGAAGTTGGGCTGGGAAGAAAGCAGAAGGGTTTCTCATACTTAAGAGTTGTAGGGATGTGGTTTCAGCCCAACAGAGTTGGTAGTGGGGAATGGGCACTGGAGACACTGCCCAATTCCAGGCTGGAGTGAGAGCCAAGGAAAAACAAAAGACAAAAAAAAAAAAAATCTAGCATTAGGGAGGCTGCCTGATGGACGAGTGTGAGTGTGAGGTGTTTGGACCTCAGTTATCCTCACTAGTGATCTAGTTTGACTTTGGTACTGAGGGGACCTGAGGGAGAAGGGGGCCTCTCAGTTCAAGGGGCTCACCATGTGGGCAGCCATGACATCTTCCAGGACCACGGCCAGGACCCGCCGAGAGGCTTTTTCCAACGGCGAAGGGGCCCCGAGGGGCTGCAGCTTCGGCCGTTTGGGGCTCCTGGCTCCCCATAACGCTCGAGCCAGGGGCTGGCGGCACAGACCCTGCCGGCCAGGCGGGCTGGAGGATGAGAGAAGCAGAGGACGGTCGCCTGAGCCTGTTGTTGGCTCTGTGGTTTCCCCGGTACGGCCACCAGGCTCCCCGTTTCCCGGGCTCAAGACAGGCGGGCGGGGTGCGCTCTCACCTGGAGTCCCCGGGCAAGTCCATGGGGGAAGCGGCGGCTCCGGGGAGTCCCTGGGGGATCCCAGGCTCCAGCCTGGGGTGGGGGGGGAGCGGGGGAGCCGGGAGTGAAGGCCAGCCCCTCCCGTGGGGCTCCGCCCTTCATGGTCCGCCCGCGGCTCCCGGTAGCTCACGGGCCGGAGCCCTGGGGCGCGTAAGGGCGCCCCCGCCTGGCTGCCAGGAACGGGTGTCTTCCCGCTGCCGCCGCAGCGACCAGCGGATCACTCGCGCCCTGTCTGGGCCGCGAAAACCTGGATTGCTGCGGCCCCCGTTCTCCCCCGGCCCGAGCCTCCTGGGGCCTTTGTCCCTGCAGATTCCGCCCGGAGATTCCCCCGGGATCAGCTGGGATCCCAGTCCTCGGAGGCTCAGTTTCCGCCGGAACCCTCTTCAATTCTCATCCACCCCCAGCGAGTGGCCGAGGACTCCGAAGCAATACTCCCACACGCCGACGGTTCCCCACTCCCACTAGATCCCCTAGACTAGACCCCCGCGGAAAGAATCCTACAGCGCGGTTCCTCCAAACAGACGCCGCGCGAGGATCCTCCTCTCCCTGTGAGCTTCGGCTCCGCAAAGCTCCACTCAGACAGGGGCGGCCCGAGCTTGAGCATCAGGAACTCAGTCCGGATCCCTGGGGATCCACTGTCAAGCAGATACCCCCCCTTCACTCCAATCCCGGGAGGTCCCGCCCACAGACCCCCTCCCTCCGCCCTCCCCTGATCCCCGCCCAGCTCTCTCCCCAGCCGGGGACCAGATGGTTCAAAAGTTTCTTTCCCTCCCTCCTCCCGCCCTCTCTGCAGCCGTTCGGTGCCCTCCCCCACGCGCCGCTCACCGCCGCCTCCCGCGGATCCCGGGTCTTCGACGGCTGCCACCTCCGGCTCCTTTAAAACTAGCCTTACCCAGCACTGCCCAACCGCCGAGGGCCTTCTTCTCGAAGCCTTGGGGCACCGCCCAATCGCCGGTCCCCGTCTTCCGGGGTGGTGAGAAACTAAGTGAAGCCGCCTGGCGGCCATCATCCCTAGGGGCAAGAAGCCAAATTTGGCAGCGCCGCCATTATAATTGAGGGCAGATTACGCTAAACCAGATGAACCGAAGTAGGCCGGACGGCGTCATCTTCTCCGGTCAGTGAGTGGCCGAAGGCTATGGCAAGTTTCTTGAGCTATTGAGGCAACTGTCCTGAAGCTAGGTTGCCGCCACGTTTTTTAAGGGCATCTTCCGGTTCTTTCGTTTTTAGGCCAATAAACGTGAACCGAGTGCTAACGATATGTGAAATTCCCAATTTCCTAGAGAGGCCCCATTGAGCCCGTTTCCAGTACCATCGAAGGCTCCTGAACCGGGTTCTCACGTTGCAGGGAAGAGTTTGGCTAGGGCTGGTGCCGCCTCAGGCTCCTTTGCTCGCACGGTGGCCTGGAGAGACTGGGCTCGGTCAAAGTGGGGAAGAGGGTGGGGCATTGAGCTTCACTTTACCCAAATGTTCTATAGAGGGCTCAGTACAGAGGCGTCATTGCAGGAGACCAGTAACCACCTTGGCGTGCTTGATGGGTCCGCTTTTCTCTGGGGCTCCCACGAGCCCTCTTTCAAGAGGGGCCTGGCTGATGGGGTGTGTAAATAGTCCTTAGTAGTAGGGGATCGGGGATGGAATCCTGCTGCTTAGAGAGGCTGCGTCACGGAAATTTTATACCAGGAGCCTGCTGTTGGTGGGGAGGTAGTGGGCATGTACTGGCTTCTTGTACTGTGAAGGCGCCCTCACTGCCTAACCAAAGCCCATGCCTCCACTAGTTCTCCTTCCCCAGGATTCCCTGGTCCAAACTAGTACTCTTCTTTTTTTTCTTTATTTAAAAAAAATTATTTATTTTTGGCCGCGCTCCCAGGGCATGCGGGATCTTAATTCCCCGACCAGGGATCGAGCCCCTGCCCCCTACAGTGGAAGCTGGGAGTCCTAACCACTAGACCGCCAGGGGATTCCCTAGTATTTATTTTCTTGATAGAACAAAAAAGCCTGGAGCCTAGAATCCTGGGTCTGAGATGAAGGTGCGGAGTGACCTACTCAGCCCAGCATAATTCTCTTTTATGGGATTGAATGATAAGAGTAATGATCCAGAAAGGAAGATATGGAAAGAACAGCATCGGTAAGAGTTGGTGTGGAAAATGAAGACTCCCGACTCTAACCAAGGACTCATCCAGATAGGTCTCTGGGACTACAGTGACTCTCTGTAGCACAAGGCCTGCTGGGGCCTCTGGAAATGCATGGTGAGACTTCTGGTGCGAATAAGCAACAGTTCTTCCAACCAGAAGTGTTCTCTCTCCCCGCTGGAGCAGGGCCGGCTACACAGGTGCCTGAGGATGTTCCCTGCTGGTATGGTGATGCTTCCAGCTGTGAGTAGAGATCCCTCTCAACTTTGATGAGTTGAGAGGGCCCCTGTAGGCTTTCACTTTCCTGCTTAAATACACAGGTGTTTCCCAGACTCCAGGGCAATGAAAACATTTCAAGGGCCGAGCAAGCCTGATCTGAGTTTTGAGGGCAAAGGAAGTAGCCTAAAGAAAGGGCCTGAGAATCTGGCGGGGAGGGCCCAGCCCTATGATCCTAACTTGGGGTGCTGGAGTTCATCAAATTGAATAAGGTGGACTGCGGTTTCTTGGCCCTCAGCCCAGGCCAGCAGTGACGAGCCTTCACACCCTCACGGCCTTGCCTCTGGAAATAACCCTAGAGGGAGGATTTCCAGTCACCTCTTTGTGACTACCATTTCAAAAACTCTTACTTTATCCACCACCTGTGTACACACCCCAGGTGTGGCCAGTGTGTGCTGATCCAGTGGCAAGAGGCCTCACCCAGCCTCCTACGGGACAGGTGATGTGGCTGGAGATTGGCACATCCGTGTATCTATTCTTAAGAAAATCTGGACCCCTTTAGGCTCTGGGCTCACATCTGCTTAACTGTTCCTGGCCTTAGTGGTCTCATTTGTAAAATGGGAACAATAAACCCTGTCGTGCCTGCCTCAAAATAGACTTAGAAGATCAAGTGAGAAGGCACATCTGAAAGTGCCTGATAAGTAAGTTAAGTCTCAGGCTGCAGGTAAAAAGAGGATGATAAAAACTGCCTCTTTCCCTCAGAGTGCTCTATCCCTTCTGGTCCTCAAGCCAGCTACTCTGCTCAGTATCTTTCTCTGTAGAAGCCTCTAGCCTGAGCTCTAGATCAGCCAGGGAGGATTGGGTTGGGTTGTGGCTGCAGGGTGTTGAGATGGAGGGATGTTCAGTTATAGCCCTTTGCCAAGAACCACCCCAGAGAAATGACAGGAAGTCTTGGGTTTGGGTTGCTACTCTGGTTCGCATCAACCATTCAACAAAATTTCATTACCTGTGTGCCATGCTGTGGGAACAGACAGGTGCCTGTCCCTAGGAGTTTGGAGTTTATATGCCTGTGACAAGGTGGCCGTTGCCTCTGCTGCTTCCCTCAGCCTCAGTCCCCTCCACCCTGAAGTATTTAGTCCACCAGGTGCCAGCACACTCCTGTCCAATTTAGTTCCCCTGGTGAGGAGCTTTCAAGACCACCTCTGGGGGCTCTCCCACTCTGGTCAGCTACTTGCTAGAATTTTTATTTATCTGGGGAAAGTGGTCCTGCCCATCATCTAACTCGTCTTCCCCAGTCTAGAACCATCTGCCACCACTACTATCCTCACCTCCTTTTATTATTTATTTATTTATTTATTTAAGTGGGTATGATAGGCAGGTGTCAAGTTTGGAGGAACTGAATGGTAAAGTGATAGGGCCTGGACTTCCCTGGCGGTCCAGTGGTTAAGACTCCACACTTCCCCTGCAGGGGGCACGGGTTCAATCCTTGGTCAGGGAACTAAGATGCCACTTATCCCACAGTGCGGCCAGAAAAAAAGTGATAGGGCTTATGGTGAGGATGTCAGGGGAAGGAAGAACATTGGGAGGATTAGAGAGAGAGTCAAGAAGTGTAAAGGGAGCTACCTATTAGTATCTGAAACAGATGTATGTCACTGTGCCAGTTATTCATTTATTACCTCTTGGAAAAAAATTCATTCTTTTTGCATGCTCTGTGAAAATGGATCTGGGCCCTTTAACTACTTTTTCTTTCCCAGCTGGCACAATTAATGTTTTGTCAGTAGAGAGTTGGGGAGACATTGCAGGAAGGAAGGGCTTTGCTTCCTGGTTCCCATGAGCCCTACTGGCAGGCTCCTGAAGTACGTAGTGGCCAGCGGCACCCAAATGCCAGCAGCTTCCCCTGGTACACCCCTTGGACAGTTTAATGGTACAGTGCCTCTGGTGAGACACCTTTCCATGAACAGTTTTCCCTGGCACCCTAGAGGGAAGATTTCCAGCATGTTCCACCAGAGTGACACTCCAGTGACTTCTGTGTTCTCCCCCCAAAATTCTGGATCTCAGCTCCAGGGAGGCCCAGGTAGAGGCTCTTTCTTAGGTGCAGTATCTCCAGCTGAGGGGTAGTGGCTGCTCTTATAGCTGCTATTCCTGCATTCTTTAGAATTCTCTTTCCTTCTTACTATCTATAGCAGGCAGAATTGTGTCCCTCAGAATTGTGTCCCAGTTCCTGTGACTGTGACCTTATTTGGAAATAGAGTCTTTGCAGACATAATCATTGAAATCATACTGTATCTGGTTGGGCCTCAATCCAATTACTGGTGTCCTTGTAAGAAGAAGGAAATTTGGACACAGACTCATGGAAAGGAGAAGGCCATGTGAAGACACACAAAGAGACATGCAAGAAGAACGCCATGTGGTAACAGAGGCAGAGATTAGAGTGATGCATGTACAAATCTAAGGAATGCCAGAGATCACCAGCAAACCACCAGAAGCTAGGAAGAGGCACGGAAAGATTCCCCCTAGGGTCTCAAAGGGAGTATGGCCCTGCTGATGCCTTGATTTCAGGATTCTAGTCTCCAGGACTACGAGAGAATAGATTTATGTTGTCTTAAGGCACCCAATTTGTGGTAATTTGTCACGGCAACCCTAGGAAACTAATACATAATCCAATCCCTCATTTCTCTAATTCCCTTTTTTAGTTGATCATTCTTTTTTTTAAAAGTATTTTTAAATTTTATTTATTTGGCTGAATCAGGTCCTAGTCATGGCACACAGGATCTTCGTTGCAGTGCGTGGGCTTTTCTCTAGTTGTGGTGCACGAGCTCCAGAGCGTAGAGGCTTGGTTGCTCCAGAGTGCGGGGTCTTAGTTGCCCCGTGGCATGTGGGATCCCAGTTCCCCATCCAGAGGCTGAACCCATGTCCCCTGCATTGGGAGGGACCACTGGACCACCCGGAAAGTCCCGATGATTCTTTTTTTTTTTTGGCTGCGCCGCATGGCTTGCAGGATCTCAGTTCCCTGACCAGGGATTGAACCTGGGCCACAGCAGTGAAAGCCCAGAATCCTAACCACTAAGCCACCCCAATTATTGGGAACTCCCAATAATTCTGTTTAATAAACTTCTGCTTGTTGAAATTGCTATGTGGATTCTCCCAATTGCACCCACACTTATACCATCACCAACAAAAATACTAGTGTTTTAGCACTAAAGAAAATGGAATATACGAATCTTGAAAGTTCCTACTGCAATTACTATGCAGATATTTCAGAGAGTAGGCCATTTTTGAGAGAGGTTTAAAATCTGCATTGCAGACATATTCCTTAAATGCATTTTGAATGCTCCTATCGCACCTGAGAAAAAAATAATAAATGAGAGCAGATGGTGCCTGTGAGGACAGCTGGCTCAACTGAAATGGAGAAAGTTGGACTAGACAGCTGCCATGTTATCTAAAGGCCATTCCTGACATCCTGTGGTTTCAGGTGGAGGCCAGCTCTAGACAACACTCAGAAAACAAGTCCAGGTAGAGGTTTCTAGAAATGACTGTACCTGATACTATAGGCTGAGAAGGCAGAGGGGCAGTGGTATCAGTGGCAATGCTGAGGCAGGGAGGTCCACGACACACACAAAATACATTCACCTGGCTATGACCTTTCCTCCAGAGAAAGAGGCCTAGACATGGGAGGCAAGGGCCCTGGCTGGTCAAGAAGGCTCTAGGGCTTCCCTGGTGGCGCAATGGTTAAGAATCCGCCTGCCAAGGCAGGGGACGTGGGTTCGAGCCCTGGCCCGGGAGGATCCCACATGCTGCAGAGCAACGGGGCCCATGCGCCACAACTGCTAAGCCTGCGCTTTAGAACCCACGAGCCACAACTACTGAAGCCTGTGCTTCTAGAGCCCGTGTTCCACAACAAGAGAAGCCACCGCAATGAGAAGCCCGCGCACCACAACGAAGAGTAGCCCCCGCTCACCGCAACTAGAGAAAACCTGTGCGCAGCAAAGAAGACCCAACGCAGCCAAAAATAAATAAATCAATAAAAAAAAGAAGGCTATAAATATGGGATGACATGTCCATTTATTTGCTCAACACACTTTTAAAACTCAAACCACATGCCAGACACAAAAAATACTGTAGTGAGCAAGACAGTGAGAGTCCTTGTCCACAGACAGACAAGTAAACAGACCAGGGCCTAGTGAGATAAATGCTAAACTCAGCTTATGTGCAGGTTCCCAAAAGTGCACATAAGCAGAGCTAGAGAAACCTCAGAGAAGGTGATGAATCATCTAAGAACTGAGGGAAAGGGGGTCGGTGGGGAGACTGTGCATGGGTCATCCCAACTGTGCAAAGGACCAGAGGACAAAACTCGGGAGGCTGCAAATAATTGGGTGTCAGCCTCTCAGAACTAATGCATGCCTTTTAGAATAAATATGTTGGGGCTTCCCTGATGGCGCAGTGGTTAAGAATCCGCCTGCCGATGCTGGGGACACGGGTTTGAGCCCTGGTCGAGGAAGATCCCACATGCTGCAGAGCAGCTGGGCCCATTCGCCACAGCTACTGAGCCTGCGCTATAGAGCCTGTGAGCCACAACTACTGAGGCCCGTGCGCCTAGAGCCCGTGCTCCACAGCAAGAGAAGCCACCGCCATGAGAAGCCCGTGCGCCACAACGAAGAGTAGCCCCTGCTCACCGCAACTAAAGAAAGCCCATGCGCAGCAACGAACACCCAATGCAGCCAAAAATAAATAAAATAAATTAAAAAAAAAAAAACATTTTCCCAAGGTTCAGGCATCCAACCTCTTTTCCTTGGTTCCAACTGTCATTATATCCTCTAGGCCAGTGATTCCCCACTTGGGGGGGTGACTCCCCACTACCCCACCCCTCAGGGGGTGTTTGGCAATGTATAGAGACATTTTTTGGTTGTCCAGCATGGGGGTGGGGGTGGGGGGGAACGGAAGGTCCAGGGAGGGCTATGTGTGCGCTACTGACATCTAGTGGGTAGAGGCTAGGGATGCTTCCACTAAACATCCTACCATGCACAGGACAGCGCCTCACAACCAAGAATTCTCTGACTCAAAATATTAATAGTGCTGCGATTGAGAAATCCTCCTCTAGGCCTGCACATCTAATTGGCTGCTAAACATTTTCACATGGTTGATGAGCCGAGAGCTTATTTTTTTCTAGATATTTTAGTTGACTATTCAACTACACTTTACTCCTGTTGCTAGCATATGACCTAAAATCCTGTTACCCGAGTCCTTCCTTCTCATGGTTTTCCCATGCCAGTCCCGAGTCTATTGTGTACCTGTAGTTTAGGACAAATCCATGGGGGAAAAAAACAGGCAAAGTTTCTCTCCTCAAGGAGCTTACCTTCCAAAGCGGGAGAATGGACAATTTCTAATCGACATAGATAAGGGATCCTTCCTTATCTATGGATAATGGGTGGGCCCAGGGGTATCAGCTGTCTTGCTCAAAACCAGCCAGCCCTGCTCAGTGAAAAAGTGTCCCTTGTCCTCTACCATGCTCAGAATGCCCCGTGGACATGCGTGTAGGTGAAAACAGGTTTGTAATTATCTGAGTACAGAACCTATATTTATTTTATATAGAAGCACAAACTTACAAGTACAGTTTTAATCCTGACTTTTCCAGAAAGGCCTGTATAAATGGAGGAAAGACTGTATTTTGTTTTGTTTGGAACTTTGCCAAGAATTATTTGCCATTTTGGAAAATCATTGCACAGATGGCCACACTTGAATTTGAATCAGCAGCACAACCCATCTGTGACAGCCTGAGTTTGTAGCTGCTGTGTTCATAGAAATCCTATATGTAGTGCAAGCATATTTCCATATGATTGCTTCACTAAATCCTTTGGCAAAGCCCTGCCCAAGCATTTACATATTGAGATATACATTACTTTTTTTTTTAAAGGATAATATAATACACAAAAGTGCACAAATCTTAATGAATCTCAATGTTCTTATTCTTAAATAGAGACCACAGTCCCTACCCTCACATGGAGCGTTGATCAAGGTTAGATGATTCTAAGAAGGTTGTTGTGCACCTGGGGCAATGTAGAAATTCCACAAAGGTGCTCAGCTCCCTACTGGCTTCTCTCAGGACAGGAACCCAGTTAATTTTGCGGCCAGGACGCACTCTCCGAGGCCTTGTGGGTCAGCAGAACAGAAGGAGCTGAGGTGGAATAGCCCAGAGGACGCTGACCAATGCGGGCTCGCTACATGGTAACCTCCGGAGACTCCTGATCCTGTTCTTGCGAACCCGGCCTCCTGTCAGGCGTTACCTAGCAACAGCGTCCTAGAGTCTGGCCCAAGAGGCCAATCAGCACGTACTTAGTTATTTCAGTGATGGGAACAGTCCAGTCACCGGGCGCTGTCAACAGCCACCTCCTCAAGCTAATCTCCGCAAGCACCAATGAGGGGTTAGGAATTTTAAGAGCTGGAGCTGAGTATTCGGAGCTGGCTCTTATTTGATAAGACCACCTAGGGGGAGGGAATGACCAGCTTCCGACTGCATCTGAATGATGGTTGTGAAGGCAGGTCGCCGCCATATTCTCTTAGGACGTTTTCCGGTACCATTGTCCACTCTGAGTACCAGAGTGACCCATGACGTTGTGATTCCTCTGTTTGGGCCGCAGCTTGGCCCCACGCAAAGCCAAATCCGGGCTGGCTCAGACACCGGGTCTAGCAGGGCAGTGTCTCCTTGGTCCGGAAAAGAGAGTAGCTCTTGGATTGGGGCATCTAGGACCTGGGGACTGGAAGAATTCAAGCGCCGCCCTAGTCCCGTTCCACATCTGCAGCCCAGAGCCTGGATCCGAGCCGAGGAGGCTGTGAGCGCGGCGGAGTATTTCTTCTTGGAGAAGTGGTGAAATCCGAGGCGCAGAAGGCCCTTTACCGAAAGTGATACTAGAACCCTATGGCCACCTGAGGGCGCTCCGTGAGGCCCTTTAGTGGTCTCCCTTTGCCCATTTTTGCTCACTCTTTATTCATCTATTCACGATGTACGTAAGCCAGTTCTTGGGCTAGAACTGCAGATGCGGACTACTCATGGCAAAATGCCTGGAGCTGAGGGGAACAGAGGGGATAGTGGGCTGAGGCTTGGGGAGGGACTGTCCTAGAGTGCCTCTTGAAAGCCTTTTTTTTTTTTTTTTAATAATTTACTATGACCATCTTGCTGTGTCTATGACTACAGCATAGTTTTTTTTTTAAACGGCTTTATTGACATGTTATTCACATACCATGTAATTCACCCATTTAAAGTGTAAAATTCAGTGTTCTTTAGTATATTTAGAGTTATGAAACCATCACCACAATCAACTAAACACATTGTCATCACTCCAGAAAGAAACTCCCCAGCCATCACTCCCCATTCTCCTCTCCTCCAGCCCCTGGCAACCACTGATCTACTTTATCTCTCTGTAGATTTGCCTTTTCTGGACATTTCATGTAAATGGAATCATAAGACATGTGGTCTTTTTTAATCCGGCTTATTTCACTTGGCATGTTTTTAAAGTTCATCCGTGTTATAACATGAATCATTATTTAGAATTTTTTTAATAGATTTTAGTTTTAGAGTAGTTTAGAGTTCACAGTAGAATTGAGCTGAATGTACAGAGTTCCCATATTCCTCTGCCCTCCCCCCAGCCTCCCCCACTATCAACAACCCATACCAGAGTGGCACATTTGTTACAATCTATGAACCTACATTGACTCATCATTATCACTCAAAGTCCATAGTTTACATTAAGATTCACAAAACTCTAACAGGAAACCTGATGGCTTCTTCCAGATTAACAGGAATTACATGGGACTGAATGAACTGATAAATATGATTTATAATTTTATGACTTTTTGTCTAAAATATTACTGGCTGGCTTTTAATCTCTGTTTTCCAGAAAACCTTTCCTCTTATGCTATGACCTACAAAAAGTTGATAAAGTATACCTCTGTATTGTAAATGAAGATGAAACATTGCTCTTTTTCTCTCTGCCTGATCCCTCCAGAATTTGGCTTCTCTAGCTAGCTCCCCTCTGGACTTGATGGCTTCTTGCGACCAGGTTACAACTAGTTATACTAATCATTGAAATTTGTTCTCTTTATGTTGTTCTCCAATTGCTTATGCCTTGTGTCTCTCTCTGCTGTACTATGACCTTATTAATGTTACTAGCTATATTACTTATATCCTGTCTATTTTATAAGATTGTTACCTCTTGCATTACCTAATGTATCATCAGGCCTCCAACAAAATTAATGATGGCTAAATGTCTTGAGGCAATTGATCATACACATAACCCTATGTAAAATAATTTTAACAGTGAGACTCTAGATATGGAGAAGCAACAAGGGAAAACATTTCCTGGATTATAGGAATAGACTAGTAAAACACACGATCCAGAGAATTTTAGGTTATTAATAGGGCCCAATCCAAAAATAATACATTGGGGGACTTCCCTGGTGGCACAGTGGTTAAGACTCCGTGTTCCCAATGCAGGGAGCCTGGGTTCAACCCCTGGTCAGGGAACTAAGGTCCCACATGCATGTCGCAACAAAGAGTTCGCATGCCACAACTAAGGAGCCGGTGAGCCGCAACTAAGGAGCACATCTGCCCCAACTGGCACAACCAAATAAAAATTTAAAAAATTAAAAAAAAAAAAAACAGAAGCAGCACATTGGGTGGCTGACCAATGAAATCTTCCTCTGACCTAGGAATAAGAATTCCATGACAAATTGACCATGAAAAGCCTCCCAAACCTTGGTCGAATTTATGACCAAGAGGGGGCCCTGTGCAGGAGCTCCCTGGTGGCCTAGTGGTTAGGATTCCGGGCTTTCACTGCAATGGCTTGGGTTCGATCCTTGGTCAGGGAAATGAGATCACACAAGCCGCTGGGCGTGGCAAAAAAAAAAAAAAAAAAAAAAGGCGGGGCCCTGTGGAAAGGGAACCTTGCCTGCCATTTGGTAAACAACAAATGCTGCCGGCCATCAAGTTATCAGCCACTGCAGCCACCAGGCCCTCCTACTCCCTACCAAGGTGTGCCTTGAGGGAAATTCAAGATGGAAAGATACAGGAAACATTCTGTGCCCTGGATACTGTTCGATAGTTAAGTTGCATATCTAAAGAACAATTTCAACAAGCCCAGACTCTTGCATCTTCCCATATATAGAAAAGCCCTAAAATCACTAACTTGAAATGTCTGTTTTTTTGTGATTAGCAATAATGTTTTGATGTTCAAATATATATATATTTTTTTCCAGCAAAAACTGCTATATATCCTGGCTCCTCCCTTACCTCTTTGGAGCAGTTCCTCAGAGCTGAGAGGATAGTCCTCAGTAAGCTCCTGGAATAAAACTCAGCTCGGAACTTTTAGGTTGTACGTTTTCTTCAATTGGACAAAATCTTTGTTCTTCTCCTTACTAGCAAGTGCCCTCTGAGATTTTCCTCATCAGTAGAACCAGGATGATAATCATCATTTCACACATGGTAGCAAAAAATAAATACGTTGAACGTGTAATATGTTGGGCATGGTACCTGCGCACAGGAAACGCTAACGTTAATTCCCTTCCCCAAAGGGCAAGGAGGGAGTTACCCACTATCGCAAGAGAAGGCTCCTCTGAGAAAGCCAGGAAAGGAGACCCAGGGATATTCCAGCCCCGGGTTGGCCAGAGTGGCTCCGTCGCTCAAATCCTTCCCTCCCTCGGCTAGGCTGCGCCTCCAAGAAACAGAGGACCATTACTGATCCCAGGCGGGGTCGCCCCTTCCCGCCTCCAGACTCCCGGGCAGTCACCCGACATCGAGGGTCCAACTTTCTGCCCTTACGCTTCCGTTGGCTTCGTTCAAACAGGCCGCTTTTGGCAATACCCAATCAGAATACTCGATCTTAGGCCACCGCCCAATGACCGCGTGGAATAGGGGGGAAAAGGGCGTGAAGCCCAATCGCAGCGCCATCACACTTGAGGGCAAAAAGGTTAGGGAGCCGGCATGGCGCTCCGGTCAATAAAATCGATAGCTGGAAGCTGCTTGTGTTTCAGGCAAAGGCGGTGCAGTAGCGGGGCCGCCATTTTCCCTGAAGGCATCTTCCGGTGCCTTTCACCCAAGTTCGGGCAGGAGTTTCCTGAATAACAGCGAAAGGTTTCCGTTAACCCCGCCGGCGGCCGATTCCTGTTCCCTCCTGGTCTCCCCAGGCACGCTCCGCCCGGATCCGGCTTGGGCTCCCAAGTCCCGGCGCCCGCCAGCGCCCAGCGGCCAAGGCCGGGACAGCCGTGGCGCCGGCTTGTCGGGTCCAATGGCGCGGCCTTCGGCTCCGCTCCCCGCGCGGGGACCAGGAGAGGCCGGACCCGGCCGGAGAAGGGGAAGGAGGCCGAGGGCGGTGAAGTTCGGGGACGTGGCCGTGTACTTCTCCCCGGAGGAGTGGGAGTGTCTGTGGCCCGCCCAGAGGGCCCTGTACCGGGACGTGATGCAGGAGACCTACGGCCACCTGGGCGCGCTCGGTAAGGCCCGCCCCAATCCGCTTCCGCGGGACCTGAAGGGATGGAGGAACTGGGGGTGGGAGTCCAGAGTGTCCATGGTCCTGGCCTGCGAAGAGGTTGTGTCGGGCGGGAGGACAGGGGCTTGGCAGGAGATGCCACCGGGTAGATAAGTCTACCCAGCGTTATGTACGAGCTGGGCCTCTGACTGATTCTTCTTCCCCAGGGTGCGCAGGTCCCAAACCAACCCTCATCTCCTGGTTGGAACGAAATACCGATGATTGGGAACCGGCTGCTCTGGATCCACAGGAGTGCCCAAGGAGGGTAACAGTCCAAAGAAGTAAGTGAAAAATGCCTCGGAGGGCTTGCAGCCTCTAATGACTCAGTCCAGAGTTTCCGTGGCTAGGGGTACCTATGACCCACGCTCCATTTACCGTGTTCGTTTTTACAACTTCAGGGTTCCTGTCTCTTTCATGGTGTCGAGTCCTTCTACCAAAGATTCACTTGTCAGTTTGTAAACTGACTACCTGCAGTTGTCTGTTGTGTAAATGGATCAGTGAGCTTTTCAAAAGAGCTACAACCCTCCTTCCTCCTTCCCAGGACTCTGTCTCCAGCATGCTTTGAATTGGGCTCTGACTGAGAGAGCCTATACCTCTGACTTTTCCAGGTTTTGGTTGAAGGGATCTTATGGGGAACAGTGGCCTGGGGTGCAGGGGCCTCTGTTTGCCCTTCTGGCAGAATGACCCCGATCAGTGCAGGAATCTGCACGTCTCCTCAGGATCAAGCAAGGCTCTGATTAAGGCCGTTCAGGTAGAAGGGCCCCCCAGATCCACCTACAGGGGCAGATGCAACTGTCTGGGCTGGAGTTTCTGTGCCAGATTCTCTAAGAGCAGGGCTATCTTTCTAAGATTCAGATCGGACATGATATTTCCTTGCTTAAAACCTTTCAGCTTGGCTTCCCTGGTGGCACAGTGGTTGAGAGTCCGCCTGCCAATGCAGGGGACACGGGTTCGTGCCCTGGTCCGGGAAGATCCCACATGCCGCGGAGCGGCTAGGCCCGTGAGCCATGGCCGCTGAGCCTGCGCGTCCAGAGCCTGTGCTCTGCAACGGGAGAGGCCAGAACAGTGAGAGGCCCGCGTACCAGAAAAAAAAAACAAAAAAAAAACCTTTCAGTTTTTGCCAAGGCAGGTTGTCAAATGGCTGTCAGTTATATCTAAGACACTTGGGGAACTTGGTGAAAATACAGATTCCTGGACCCCATCCCAGAACGACTCATTTACTCTTATGGATATCTATGAACATATACATATTTTAGTAGCCTCAGTTGATTTGGATGTACGTTTAGGTTTGGTTCTCACAGTGTGGTCGTCAGACCAGCAGCAGCAGCAGCAGCATCAGTCGGAAATGTATTAGAAAATGCAAATTCCTGGACTCCATCCTAGACATGTTGAATCTAAAACTGGGGGTAGGGCCCAGCAATCTGTTTCATTAAATCCTCCAAATGATTCGGATCACAATAAAATTTGAGAAGCATTGGCTTAAAGGGCCTTATGACCTAGTCAATGCCAAATCATACCTCATTTGTTTCCACTTCCTGCCTTATACTTACCTCTTCAAAAACTGAAAAAAAAAATTATTATTTTATTTTATTCATTTGTTTATTTTTGGCCACGTTATGCGGCATGCGGGATCTTAGTTCCTGGACCAGGGATCGAACCCATACCCCCTGCAGTGGAAGCGCTGACCTCCAGGGAAGTCCCCAAAACTTTTTTTTTAAATTTATTTATTTATTTATTTATTTTTGGCTGAGTTGGGTCTTTTGCTGCACGCAGGCTTTCTCTGGTTGTGGCGAGCGGGGCTACTCTTCCTTGCAGTGCATGGGCTTCTCATTGCAGTGGCTTCTCTTGTTGCAGAGCTGGGGCTCTAGACGTGCGGGCTTCAGTAGTTGAGGCTCATGGGCTCTAGAATGCAGGCTCAGTAGTTGTGGCGCACGGGCTTAGTTGCTCCGCAGCATGTGGGGTCTTCCCGGTGCAGGACTCGAATCCGTGTCCCCTGCATTGGCAGGAGGATTCTTAACCACTGCGCCACGAGGGAAGCCCCCAAAACCTTTTTAAAGTCAGCTTAACCTCCTCCAAGAAACCTTCCCTGATTTCTCCAAGCTGGATTAGGGGCTCCTGTAATACCCTCCATATTTCCATAGCCGTATGTCACACTTGGTTGGTTGTCTTTGTCACTAACATTCCTTGAAGACGGGCTGAGTCTGTTTTATAACCTGTAACACTATAATAGGAAAGAGTAGGAGCCCAGTGTTTGTTAAATTAATTTCTCCTTTGTGTTCCTGTAGAAACCAGAACCAGAAAGAAGAATGAAAAGAAGGAAGTATTCCCGCCTAAGGAGGCACCCCGAAAGGGGAAGCGAGGCCGCCGGCCCAGCAAACCCCGCCTGATCCCCAGGCAAACATCCGGAGGTCCCATCTGCCCTGACTGTGGTTGTACCTTTCCCGATCACCCGGCCCTGCAGAGCCACAAGTGTGCCCAGAATCTGAAAAAGCCTTACCCTTGCCCAGACTGTGGGCGCCGCTTTTCCTACCCGTCCCTGCTGGTCAGTCACCGGCGGGCACACTCTGGGGAGTGTCCCTACGTTTGTGACCAGTGTGGCAAGCGGTTCTCCCAGCGCAAGAACCTCTCCCAGCACCAGGTTATCCACACAGGCGAGAAGCCCTACCACTGTCCTGACTGTGGCCGCTGTTTCCGGAGGAGCAGGTCCTTGGCCAATCATCGGACCACACACACGGGTGAAAAACCCCACCAGTGCCCCAGCTGCGGGCGTCGCTTCGCCTACCCCTCCCTGCTCGCCATCCACCAGCGCACACACACCGGAGAGAAGCCCTACACCTGCCTGGAATGCAGCCGGCGCTTCCGCCAGCGCACCGCCCTGGTCATCCACCAGCGCATCCACACGGGCGAGAAGCCCTACCCGTGCCCGGACTGCGAGCGGCGCTTCTCCTCCTCCTCTCGCCTGGTCAGTCACCGGCGGGTGCACTCCGGAGAGCGTCCCTACGCCTGCGAGCACTGCGAGGCCCGCTTCTCCCAGCGCAGCACGCTGCTCCAGCACCAGCTCTTGCACACGGGAGAGAAGCCCTATCCCTGCCCGGACTGCGGACGTGCCTTCCGGCGGAGCGGTTCCCTCGCCATACACCGCAGCACGCACACCGAGGAGAAACTGCACGCGTGTGACGACTGTGGCCGCCGCTTCGCCTACCCCTCACTGCTGGCCAGTCACCGGCGCGTCCACTCGGGCGAGCGGCCCTATGCCTGCGACCTGTGCTCCAAGCGGTTCGCCCAGTGGAGCCACCTGGCTCAGCACCAGCTCCTGCACACTGGGGAGAAGCCCTTCCCCTGCCTCGAGTGTGGCCGTTGCTTCCGCCAGAGGTGGTCTCTGGCCGTCCACAAGTGTAGCCCTGGGGTCCAGAACTGTAGCCCTAGATCTGCTATAGGGGTGCCTAGCCAGAAAGGCAACGCCCTTTAGAATGGGAAGGACTGTGTAAGTTCATTTCTTTTTGCGGAGGGGCCCAGAAAAGGGAAGGAGCCCCCGGTTATACAGGGCAGAGTCAGAACTAAAACCCAGGTCTCTTGCTACACAGAGCTGAACTTTATTCTACCACGCTGGCTGCCTTAATACATGTGTCTAGAACAGACAGTCCCAGTAGGACAAGTGACATTATTTGGTTAAAGTTTTCCAACCTACCCTATCCTAAAAGAGTTTCTGTGTGTGGATATTGGGCTAAAAGTTCTCCCCATCTAATTTACGGGCTTTGTGTTTTCTAGTTTGTGCACGCAGGGATTACCTGTCCCCTTGCATGCAGTCAGGAGGACCCCATTTATGGGGAGCAAGATCTTCTCCTCCTCTGCCTCTTCCTCCATGCCAGGTTTAAACAAACCTGGTTTAGCCCCCTTTTGACGATATTCCTGCCAAGTGGTCTTCTACCCTTTAAAACCTCCCTTGACAGGGAGCTCACTACCTCACAACGCAGGTCATTTCACTGTGGGACAGCTCTGACAATTTAGAAGGCCCTTAAGAACAACATTCTCCTTCCCTGGAAGCCTTGCCCAGAATATGTTTAAAACTTGATCTACATGGCAGCCCTTCAGAAAACTTAACCACAGATACTCTGCCCCCATGTTTTCAGGTTAATTAGCATTAATTTGGTCAGTCATTCCTTAAAGATAGGTATTCAAGTCCCACACATGATCTCTCCCCAAACAGGTGCTGGTTTTTCAATGTCCTTTTTAAAGGATCATACAAAGTAAGCCAGCATCACAGTATACACTGTACCTCCTTGGTCTGTACTTGTTTTAACAGCTCTAGATTGCATTGGATTTGGGGGTGGTAGCAGTGTACCAGGAATTTATTGGGTTTCAGACACCTAAATACCTAAGCTTTTTCTTTTGTTCTAAAACCACATGCTGTGAAGTAAGTCGTCTGCATCCTGTGTTTGGAAAGTTGGTTCAAGATGGGTCTGGGACATAAGCACAGTGAGCTTTGGGAGAAGGTTAATTTTAAGGAAAAACAGGGGAGCTGTGGTCTAGGCAGCAAGAAGTAGAACCAGGACCAGCTTGTTGTACTTTATCTGGTGGATTTGGATTAGTTCCCGGCAGCCAGTAGCTGGAAAATTCTTGAGAACTGGGTCTCACTCCTCCCCGAGTCTCATCAGAATCAGGACACTAGCACAAAACCTTCCAATGAGTCCTCTGTGAACATTTTTTATGAAATGAAGTGAGGCCATTCAAGGAGGTTAAAGAGTTAGGTAACTGAATACAAAGCAGGAAGAGTCTGTAGTCATCAAGTTGTGTTCATGCCCTGCCTCCCTAATAAAAGCTCCAGTCAGCAGCAGCAGCAGCAGCAATGTGTTTTAATTTTGACATGCCTCCGTGGCACCCATTCCTAAGTAGGTGTGCAGTAAAGCTTTACTGAATTAAGTAAACAAGGCCTACCACTTTGCCTTGGGTAGCTGTACCAAACTGAATTTCTAAACATGACATATCGCATATTCCAATAGCTGGTGTGGGTCATCCTCCTACCCCTGTTGCTTCTTCCCTCAGTCCGCCTGGTATCAGCCCCAGGGGGGTGTAGCTGGGGCACCGGGTATTTGTAATTACCTGTTCTGGTATTTAGCAAGTTGCGTTGTAACTGTTTGTTTCTCCTTGGATTGATGGGCTACCCCAAAAGCAGGGGTCATACCAGATTGGGTTTCATTAAAATGTCTGATGAATGATTATGTTCTCTGTGGAATTACTGTTTATAAAATGTAAATCTAGTTCCTTGACTAAGTAGACATTTTTACAGTTCTGATGGAAACCTGCCCTTTCCTAGCAGAAACCTATTAGAATTCTGCCTAGCCTCCTGTTTCAGAACTGCCTCTTTTCCCTACCTCTATCACCAGGCTGACCCAACTACTTCCTTACCTAGGAATTTTAGAAATTTCTTTGGGCCTGGATTGTAACTCATGAACTTGGGAGCCGTTGGTAGGCAAGTCCCAGTATGTGGTCTGTGGAGGGCCGAGATGACAGACAAGTTCTTAGGTTTCCTAATGCACTTCAGTCCCAGGATCCCTTTGACAATTAACTGTAGTCAGTGGGAGATCCCAGTATTCTTCCAAGTAATTCTCTCTTCTGCTACAGGTAGTTTAAATTGAGTTTCTGTTACTTGCAACCAAAAGAATTAACTAATCCACAGCCCCAATATGGGTATATTTCCCATCTGTCCTCATGCCTATATGTGAGCTATGAAGAAAAAAAAATTCACAGTGCTGCTGAGAGGGGCCAGCCTTTCCACTCCATCCTCAGCTGAACCTTCAACATTGTTTATGTCTTTTATAGCCCCAAACCAGTGACTGCCTTCCCCTTCACCAAGAAAACACAGGATGTCAAACAGGAACTCCCTTAACATTCCATTCCCTGCTGTGACTCCATATTTACCAGTGTGACCACTCGTACTTGCTTCCCCACCTCATGGGAAGTCCCTCATACGCAGAGCTTGTCTGTATAGGTGTGCCTGGATTTCATCTCCTTGTGCCCTCTCAGGGACTTTGCTCCGTCTATTATTCTCTCTTAGTTTTATGGTTTCAGAGTCCCTCTTTTGCCTGGAATATATACATGCCAACCTATAAACGTGGAAAAATCTGTCTTTGAAAACAAAGAAATTTCCCTTTGGCTTCCGTCCCCATCTCCTATTTTCAGCTAAGTTTTTTAAAACAACAGTAGCCTACATTCACTACATCCACTCTGTTTATTCTTTGGCCTACTGCAATAGTATTCTAGCTATTTTGTTGAGCCTTTATGATGTGCCGTGTACCGTGGCATTAAGCATTTTATATACATGCCAATCTATAGTTGGTACGAGAACCCCATAAAGTCAGTGTTAGGAGATGCTCCTCCATGGGTCTCTCATGTTGCTACACATCTTGCTGAGTATGCCAAAAAACACAAGGCTCTACCCTCAGCAAATTCTCAGACTTGAGCCAATTCCAGACCTAGAGCCCCTTGAATAAGGGAAGGCTGGGTCCCCTTGATGAAGGACCATGTTACATTGGCAAAACACTGTAAAACTTCTTCCTACCCTTTTCCAAATGTACCTACAGCCATCTAACAGGGTGGCTGGGCATGGGAGAAGGGAAGTAACTACAGTTTTCAGGGATTCTAATTCTTCGAGATCCAAATGAGAGAAATGTATTAAATAAGACAAAATGTTCTTCCAGAAATAAACCCTTATATTTATGATCAACTGATTTGCAGCAAAGGTGCCAGACACTGAAAGGAAAGAAAGTCTTTTCAACAGGTGGTGCTGGGACATGAAAAAGAATGAAGTTGGGGGACTTCCCTGGTGGTCCAGTCTGAACCTGCCTTAAGAATCTGCCTTCCAATGCAGGGGGCGTGGGTTCGATCCCTGCTTGGGGAACTAAGATCTCACATGCCGCGCGGCCAAAAAAACAAGTAAAAAAAGTAAAATAACTCAGGAAGGACATAAGAAACTGGTAACAGAAATTGCCTCTAGGGAGGGGAAAGGGACTAGAGGAGAGACTTTTTGTAAAAAATTGAAGCATAATACAAAAATAAGTTCACATATCACAAGTGCATGGCTCAATTTTCACAAACTGAACACATCTGAGTAACCAGCACCTAGAACAGGAATCAGAATCTCATCAGCACCCTAGAAACAAAAAAGGTAACCCTCTATCCCGATTCTTAACAGCTTGCATTAGTTTTGCCTGTTTTTATACTTTATATGAATAGAATCATGTATACTATTTTGTCTGGCATCTTTTGCTCAATATTTGCCTATAAGATTCATCCATATTATGCATGTGGTTGGAGATGATTCATTCTCATTCCTGAATGGTATTCCATGTAGTGAATATCCCACTTTGTTTATTCATTCTACTGTTGTGGATAGTTTCCAGTTTTGAGCTATTGCAACTTATGTTGCTGTGAGCACATGTCTTTCAGTAAACATATGTATTCATTTCTGTTGGGTATACACCTAGGAATGAAATTACTAGGTCATAGGGTATGGCATATTTTCAGCTTTAGTATATACCGCCAGCTTTCCAGAGTGACTGTACCAAATGACACTCCACCAGTAGTATGAGAGTTCAACACTTGTGAAACTTACTTTTGACTATACATTCTTTTGCATTTGGTTATTTTATGAAATAAAATGCAGGGACTTCCCTGGTGGCGCAGTAGTTAAGAATCCACCTGCCAATGCAGGGGACATGGGTTCGAGCCCTGGTCCAGGAAGATCCCACATGCCGTGGAGCAACTAAGCCTGTGCACCACAACTACTGAGCTTACGCTCTAGAGCCCGTGAGCCACAACTACTGAGCCCGCATGCCACAACTACTGAAGCCTGCGCTCCTAGAGCCCGTGCTCCGCGACAAGAGAAGCCACCGCAATGAGAAGCCCGTGCACCACAAGGAAGAGTAGCCCCTGCTCGCCACAACTAGAGAAAGGCCGCGTGCAGCAGCGAAGACCCAACACAGCCAAAAAATAAATTAAATAAATAAATTTTAAAAAATTCATGTTAATTTGCATTTTCTTTCTTTTAAAAAAATTTTATTTATTTTATTTATTTTTTGGCTGCTTGTGGGACCCTACAATGCAAATGTTAGTCTGCGTGATGTCCTCTCAGTGGCCCCTTAAACTATCTTCATTTTTGTTTTCTTTTCTTTTCTTTCATAATTGAGATTTTATTAGTTGTTTCGAGGATCAGTACACAGGCATTTCAATTTGTACACAATTCATTTTTTAAAATAAATTTATTTATTTTTGGCTGTGTTGGGTCTTCGTTGCTGTGCGCGGGCTTTCTCTAGTTGCGGCAAACGGGGGCTACTCTTTGTTGCAGTGCACGGGCTTCTCACTGCGGAGGCTTCTCTCATTGTGGAGCACGGGCTCCAGGCACACAGGCTTCAGTAGTTGCGGCACGTGGGCTCAGTAGTTGTGGCTCATGGGCTCTAGAGCACAGGCTCAGTAGTTGTGGTGCACGGGCTTAGTTGCTCCACGGCATGTGGGATCTTCCCGGCCCACGGATCGAACCCATGTCCCCTGCACTGGCAGGCGGATTCTCAACCACTGCGCCACCAGGGAAGCTCTGTACACAATTCTTAACATACATACCAAAAACCTAAAAAATTATGTAGTTGTGATTCTTTTTTTTTTTTTTTTTGGCTGCACTGCGCAGCTTGTGGGATCTTAGTTCCCCAGCCAGGGATCGAACCTGTGCCCCCTACAGTGGAAAGACAGAGTCCTAACCGACTGGACAGCCAGGAAATTCCCATGATTCTTTTCTTTTCTTTTTTTAAATTTATTAATTAATTTACTTAGGCTGTGCCAGGGCTTAGTTGAGGCATGTGGACTCTTAGTTGTGGCATGAGGACTTCTTAGTTGCAGCATGTATGCAGGATCTAGTTCCCCGACCAGGAATCGAACCCAGGCCCCCTGCATTGGGAGCGCAGTCTTACCCACTGGAACACCAGGGAAGTCCCCCATGATTCTTTTCTGAACAGTTATTCCAGTGCCTTTCCAGCTTAAAATTTGGAGGCAAATTCCCTTAACAGGATATCAAGTACCCATATCTTCAAATGTTGATATGCTGTTACATCCTAAGTCCCACTAAATTCACAATTTAATATCGTATACACTACATACTCAAGTTTTCAATCATTCATAGCACATCAACAAAGTTATTAGGAAAACTGGACTACCAGGACCAACGATGTTACAGAGTGCACAAAATTCTGACCAGGAGAGCCAAGATCAAGGAGTGGTTTGCTTTAGGAAACAATTCTACCAAAAACAACAAGGGAAGAGAAGTAATTTAAAGTGTTCAAGGGACCTCTCTGGTGGTCCAGTGGTAAATAATCCGCCTTCTAACGCAGGGGATGCGGGTTCGATCCCTGGTCGGGGAACTAAGATCCCATATGCCATGGGGCAAATAAGCCCGCATGCCACAACTACTGAGCTCTTGCGCCTCAACTAGAGAGCTTGCGTGCCGCAAACTACAGGGCCCACGTGCCCTGGAGCCCATCCTCCACAACTAGAGAGAGAAAACCCACATGCCACAACTAGAGAGAAGCCCAAGTAGACCGCACGCTGTAATGAGAAAGATCCTGCATGCCTCAACAAAGATCCTGTGTGCCACAACTAAGACCCAACGCAGCCAATAAAAAAAAAAAGGAAAATAAATAAAATAAATATATAAAAAGTGTTCAAGATATTAAATGTACAATTGACTCCAATTGCCATTTAGTATGCTTTGTATTATAGGATAGAAAAGCTACCCCATCTATGGAATGTTAAGCTGACACCCAAGACAATCAGAACCTCCCATATTCAATATCCCACTACTTTCTGATTGTACCAAAAAATAAACAACCAGCAAATGACTTCACCTCTTAAAAAAAAGCATTTACAGCAGCAACATGGATGGACCTACAGACTATCATACTGAGTGAAGTAAATCAGACAGAGAAACACAAATATCATATGATAGCGCTTATATATGGAATCTAAAAAAATGGTACAAATGAACTTATTTACAAAACAGAAATAGAGTCACAGATGTAGAAAACAAACTTATGGTTACCAGGGGGATTGGGGGGGAGGGATAAATTGGGAGATTGGGATGGACATATACATACTATTATATATAAAATAGGTAACTAATAAGGACCTACTGTATAGCACAGGGAACTCTACTCAATACTCTGTAATGGCCTATATGGGAAAAGGATCTAAAAGAGAGTAAATAGGGACTTCCCTGGTGTGCCAGCCAGACTGCCAAGAGCCTTCTCGAAGCTGGGCTGTCTGGCTGCTGCCACTCTCCCCCACACTGGAGCTGCTGGGACCCGCGGTGGGGACCCTATTCTTGTTTTTTGGGGATTCCTTTTTTTTTTTTAATATTTATTTATTTATTTGGCTGCTCCGGGTCTTAGTTGCAGCATGCAGGATCTAGCTCCCTGACCAGGGATTGAACCTGGGCCCCCTACATTGGGAGCACAGAGTCTTAACCAGCGAAGTCCCCCTTTTTGCTGTTCTGATTGGGCAACTTCCATTTGTCTTCCAGATCACTGGTCTGTTTTGGTTTTTTTGCATTCTCTGATTTCCTGCTGCTTTCCACGAGTGTATTTTTCATTTCAGTTAATAAATTCAAAAGTTTTAAATCTTCGTTTTTCAGATCTTCTAGCCCTTTGATGATTTCCTCACAGATTACCTCTCCGGATTCATCCACTTTTCTCCTGAGTTCGATGCGCATTTTTATGACAGTTACTTTGAATTCTTTATCTGATAAACTGCTTGTCTCCACTTTGTTTAGTTCTTTTTCTGAGGTTTTGTCTTGTTCTTCCCTTCTGAAGATATTCTGTAGTTTCTTCATTTTGCCTAACCCTCTGTGTTCATTTCTATGTAAATCAGCTTCATCTCCCAGTCTTGAAAGAGTGGCCTTACATAGGAGGTGTCCTGTGGGCTCAGTGGTGCAATCTCCCCCGATCAACAGAGCCAGGTGCTCCAGGGGTATCCCCTGTGTGGGCTGCATGTGCCCTCCTGTTGCGGTTGGGCAGCAAATGTTGCAGGTGTGCTGGTGGGTGAGGTTGGTCCCCTGGGTCCTCAGGGGAAAGCAGGGGCAGGGCGCGTGGTGTTAGCTAGGCTGATGGAGAGTGATAGAAATAGTGCTCACCAGCACCAGGCCAGCTACGTGGAAAGAAAGTAAAAACAAATGACGTCTGCCAGTGCTTCCATCCCCAGAGAAAATTCCACCAGATCCCTGCCCCTCCGGTGCATGCCCTGAAATTAGTCAATGAATCTCCTTCTTGTATGACCCGGGCGCTTTTCAAGCTGCTGCCTCTGTGCTAGGACTTGGAGCAAGTGAGTTTCTGCGAGAGTCCTTTAATAATTGAGTGTCTTCCCTTTCCCACGGCCCTCGGGCTCTCCCAGATGTAAGCCCTGCTGGTTTTCAAAGCCAGATGTTATGGGGGCTTGGCTTCCCGGTGCAGGTCTCCCAGGCTGGGGAGCCTGATGTGGGACATGGACCCCTTGCTCCTCAGGGGGGACCTTTGCGGTTGTGATATCCCTCCTGCTTGTGGGTTGTCCCACGGGAGTGGGGGAGGTTCTCACTAGACCAGGACTCTGCCCTTCCTACCTTTCTCGATGTGGCCTTTTCCTTATATCCTTAGTTGTAGAAAATCTGTTGTGCTAGTCTTCAGGTCAGTTCTCAGAGATAGTTGTTCTATACGTAGTTGTAGTTTTGGTGTGTCCTGGAAGGAGGTGAGCTCAGGACCTTCCCACTCCACCACCTTGATCCAGAATTGAAATAAATCTTAAGAGATGATCTGACTCATTCCTCAGTGTTATTATTCATTTATAAGCTGTAATTTGACACAGGTTTTCTGATTGAGGCAGGGTCTAGATAGTGTTATAATTACAATAACAACTATAAGCTCCTATTTATTGAGTACTTTGTGCAAGGCGCTACCCTAAGCACTTAATTGAACCTAAGTTCAACCGAAACGGGAGCCAGATGACTCTGAATCCGGCTCTGCTGCCCCGTGAGCTGTCACCTGCCCCGTCACTCAGTTTCATTGTCTGTAAAAGGGGAGACATCTGTGACCTTGGAGCACGGGCCAGATCAAATACTGGGTAGGAACGCATTTCCACAGCCCACGGGCTAGCCCTGCCCGAGTACCAGAGCTCACTCCCTTACCTCCAGAACCCGCCTCAGTCTTGCCCTTGGGCTTTTACTCACCTCCAAGCCCCGGACCTGCCCATAAGAGGTCTCATGAGAGTAGCAGAAATGAGTACCTTTACTCCGTTGGAGCCTCTCTCTTAGATGCCGACCCAGAAAAGCCAGATCAAGAGAAATCCTGCACCGCCGGCCACCTTCGGATCTGCCGCTACTTCACTCTCGACCTTTCAAACAGACCGCTCCGGAAAGACCAATCAGAGCCTTCCTTCTTCCCCTAGCGACCGGCGCTGTCCAATCAACGCATGCTATCTCTCTACGGTTACGCCGTGGAGTCCAACCTCCCTTCCGATTTGCCCCTTGGCATGGAAGGGCAGATAAGAAAGGCGAGGGATGTTGAGGCCGGAGGGGCACCATCTTAGTTAAGGGCAGGACTGTGGGCCTTCAGGACGTTTTCCAAGGAAGGCCGGAAACAGGTAATTGCGTTTCCACATTTTCCGGAAGCCTCTCTGCGAAGCACAGAAGGGTTTCCCGTGGCGCCGACCCCGGTCCGGTTCCCGGTGGCGGATGTGCCTGGGGAGGCCGGGACCGGGCGGACGAGGGACAGCAGCCCAGGGGCCGTGAGGTTTGTCGGATGTGGCCGTGTACTTCTCCCCGGAGGAGTGGGGGTGTCTGCGGCCCGCGCAGAAGGCCCTGAACCGGGACGTGACGCGGGAGACCTATGGCTTCCTGGGCGCGCTCGGTGAGGTCCGGCGGCCCAGCCAGGACCCAGTAATCTGTGGGAAGCGGGGACTGATGCGCCCAGGGGCGATGGGCTGGAAGTGTGGAGCACCGAGCAAGCGCCCTCAGTTCTCTTCTCGGGTTCTCAGCCGAGCCCAGTGTTTGTGAGGATTTTCAGGCCCCAAACCCAATTTTATCTTTTAGGTGGAAAGAGAGGTGGAGGCGTGGAGCCCAGAGGCCCAGGATCCAGATCTCTGCAGCTGTGAGCAGAAACGAGGGAAAGGTCCTTCACTTCAAACCCCAGGTTGTGACCTTGGAGAACCTCCTCCCGCACTCGGAGCCTCAGCACACACTGCCCACTCCAGAGCCCCTCCGTGTTTCCCTGCACCTGATCTGCACAAAGGGCTCAACAGAACAGCTAAATTGAGACTGGTAGCACTCTTGGGGCCACGTTGCTACCATCTCTTAGGAAGGCACGTTCCAGTTCTGGTTCTGGTGCACCTTCAGCCACCCGCGACTAGTGTTCAGTTCTTGGGCTGAGGCTCCTGGTCCCTCTTCCAAGTCCCACTTGAGGTTACTTCACTGAAAACCATTCACCTAACTGGCTTTTCTTTCTGGATTATTTTCTCCCTTAGTGCATTCTGCTTTCTGGACTGTATCTCTCCCGCTCCTCAGAGACGGAGTACCCTAGATATAAGAGCCTATTAAAGGAGCTGGTGCTCCCTGGAATAGAGGGCACGCTTCGGGCCTGTCCGCACTGGGGAAGCTCATCCAAGGATTCTGTCTTTTACCCAGAGCAGGTCAAGTAGCTAGCAAGAACACACATGTGGTGTCAAGCCTCTGTTGGCATTGTTTGGTCTTGAAGACTTAGAGGTGGCCGTAAAGAGGACAGTGGCTTCAGGTGAGGAACTCTCCTGCCCCACACTTGCTCTGCACATAGTGCACAAAGGTATCAAACTTAGCGAGCTTAAAGGGTTTTTTCTCCAAATTTTTATGAACTAGTAATTGCAATGTGCTTTTTTTCCCCCAGATATTTGCATGTTTCCTGGATTTTGCATCTTTTGAGTAAAGATGTATTCTTGGGCCACAGCAGCTGGAAATATGATGCTGGGGAATTTTTTTTTTTTTTAAAGAAGGAGTATATTACTTGTGATTAGAGTTGAAATCAAGGCATAGTTATCTTCCGACTTAATTTTTACTGTAATGTTTGTATGTGTCAACAGTTGAGAGGTCTTTCTGACCTATTTAGATTTGCTAGCCCTACTTTAGAACAGGAAACTCTTGAAGGGATAAAAGCAAGGAGGTGGGGGGGGACTAAGCATGTCTATGTCAGGAGTGGTGCTAGGTGGCTCAAATATCTCTTGACCAAAAGACTGCTTCTCCAAATACCTGGGTTCCAAAGATGATTATTAATGGGAACTGAGGGTTATTTTTACTTCACTACATAGCCTCTCCTGAATTGGTAGACCTGGATTCCAGGTTCAGCTCAGTCCCCACTAGCTGTGTGGCCTTAAGCATATTATATTATTACATTATTCAGATGTAAACTGACAAGTAAAATTTATGAACTATAATGACCTCCTGCGTGTTTCCTAATTTCTCATAATTATCTGATCAAGATTCTTCAACAAACATTTACAGTTTGTTGGGCAATAAAGCAATTTGAAAGCATCATTTTTGTATTTTTATAATGATTGGCAGGAAAAACATGACACCAACCACTTATGAGCAAACAGTTTTAGTCTTGAACGTTGCAATCTGATGGTTAACAGCCAAGTGTACTTAGCTCCATCTTCTTATGTTTTCTCCATCCCTAGTGCAAAGAGAAATGATTTACAACATAGTACCTGAATAAACAAGTATTTTTTGGTCCAAGTGAAATGCTTTATAGCTTCTTTTTACATAAAGTTCATTCCCTGTTTTGTTTTGTTTTTTTAATTTATTTATTTATTTATTTTTGTCTGCATTGGGTCTTTGTTGCTGTGCACGGGCTTTCTCGTTGCAGCGAGCAGGGGCTACTCTTCATTGCAGTGCGCAGGCTTATCATCGCGGTGGCTTCTCGTTGCAGAGCACGGGCTCTACGCACGCGGCTCAGTAGTTGTGCACAAGCTTAGTTGCTCCGCGGCATGTGGGATCTTCCCGGACCAGGGCTCAAACCCGTGTGCCCTGCATTGGCAGGCGGATTCTTAACCACTGCACCACCAGGGAAGCCCCTGATTCCCTGTTTAAAAGGATACTTATTTCTGAGGATCTGTTTTTTTCCTTACTCCCATTTCTACACTGTTCACACAGTGAATTACCTCCAGAACTCAAAATGTTTTAAAATAAGCACATAATTGTTGAGGCAAAATCAGCAGAAGTCACACTTAAAGCCAGAAAGTATTTCCGGTGAAAAACAGCAAGGACAAGGCCAGAAAATATAAAGACTGAAAAGGCACTAGCATGATCAGCAAAGAACATTTCTGAACACAAAGGGGAGATTCGGCATGTAGGGCAGGCAGGAGGGCAAGCAAGGAATTGTTCCAAGACCAGACTGTGGGCTGCTGCCAACAGACACCTGGTAGATCTCATCCGTCTGTTATCTCCAGTGACCGGCCCCACGCTTAGCAACTAGAGTCTGCATCCTGCCTGACTGCAGAAATATTCCAAAGGTGGGAGTGAAAACATCTAGCACCTGTAGTCAGTCCAATGCAAGCCATTGAGATGACCCCTCTCAACTCAAAAATAGGAAGACACTGAGTCTAGGAAGCAGAGGATACAACCCAAGGGCAGGGAGGGAAGACCCTGGATGACAGCTGAGGCCCAGTCTGTTTTGGAGAGAGGGCTGAGGGCCCAAGGAGGGAGATTTCCCAGGAAAAAAAAATGGGGATTTGAGATTTGATGCTCCCCTTGGTGATTTGCAACAACTTAAAAAAGCAGAGCAGATAGCACAAGGAGAAAAGACAATTATAAAATTGAAGAAAAGCAAACAGTTGACAAGAAAGGAAGTATAATAATAGCATATATAGGAAATGCTATTTACAATAATGTATTGCAATGGGCTTTCCTGGTGGCGCAGTGGTTAAGAATCTGCCTGCCAATGCAGGGAACACGGGTTCGAGCCCTGGTCTGGGAAGATTCCCACATGCCGCGGAGCAACTAAGCCCGTGCGCCACAACTACTGAACCTGTGCTCTAGAGCCCGCGAGCCACAACTACTGAGCCTGCGCGCCTAGAGCCTGTGCTCCACAACAAAAGAAGCCACCGCAATGAGAAGCCCACGCACCGCAATGAAGAGTAGCACCTGCTCGCCACAACTAGAGAAAGCTCGCATGCAGCAACAAAGACCCAATACAGCCATAAATAAATAATTTATTGCATTAAGTATGTTGTAAAGAGGTCAAGGGAATGGGGCTAGAAATTAAGTATCATAGCAGGGTGCCCATAGTGTCTAAAATGAGTATACCAAGAAAAAGCAATTTTAAAAAAAGTGTATTTTAAAACGAAAGCTCCAGAAGAAATGGCTAAGAGTGAAGTGTATTGAATCAGTTTAGGAAGATGAAAAATTTCTGGAGTGGATGGTGGTGATGGTTGCATAACACTGTGAATGTACTTAATACCACTGAACTTAAAAATGGTTAAAATGATTTTTTAAAAGAGGTTAAAATGATAACTTTTATGTTATGTATATTTTACCACAATTTTTAAGAAAAGGGGGCTTCCTGGTGGCGCAGTGGTTGATATTCCGCCTGCCGATGCAGGGGGACACGGGTTCGTGCCCCGGTCTGGGAGGATCCCACATGCCGCGGAGCGGCTGGGCCCACGAGCCATGGCCGCTGGGCCTGCGCGTCCGGAGCCTGTGCTCCGCAACGGGAGAGACCACAACAGTGAGAGACCCGCGTACCGCAAAAAAAAAAAAAAAAAAAAAAAACCCAAGAAAAAAAGCAGATGGGAAGTTACCGGGGGGGGAGGGGGCTGGGGGGGGGGGAAGAAAGGAATGGGGAAGGACTGTTTAACAGGTTCCAGGTTTTCTTTTGTGAGGATGAAAATGTTTTGGAAAATGACACTAGTGATGGTCGCACAACATTGTGAATGTAATTAATGCTACTGAATTAAAAACTTAAAAATGGTTAAAATTTTATGCAATATATCACAATAGAAAAGTATGTATTGATTGGAAAGGAAACATGGGTGATACCAATGTCCTACATCTTGTTTTGGGTGATGGCATACATTTGTCAAAGCTCAACGGATTTCACACTGAAGATCCGTGCATTTTACTGTATGTACAATATAATTCAAGTTAATAAAAAGTTGAGGGGCTTCCCTGGTGGTGCAGTGATTGAGAGTGCGCCTGCCGGCGCAGGGGACGCGGGTTCGTGCCCCGGTCCGGGAGGATCCCACATTCCGCGAAGCGGCTGGGCCCGTGAGCCATGGCCGCTGAGCCTGCGCGTCCGGGGCCTGTGCTCCGCAACGGGAGAGGCCACGTCAGTGAGAGGCCCGCGTACCGCAAAAAAAAAAAAAAAAAAAAAGTTTAAAGTAGTTGCCTCTACGGAACAGGGGGAATGGGTAGGGAGGCTGCCTTTTTCATTACAAACCTTTTGTATTACTTTTTTAAAAACCACGTACGTTAATTATTTTGGAAAAACTTAAAAAGTAATTTAAAACTTCTCCATTCCAATTCCAGCCTCACCAAGCACCTTCCTTCGCCGGCGGCTCCAGTCCAGAAAATGAGCGAGCGGAACTGCCGGTGCAAGGCGTCGGGTCGGCTCCGCAGCTGTGCACCCAAGTGTAAACGTGTACCTGATCTCTACCTCGGCTGCCCCCAGGGTTTGGCCAGGTGTGTGCGTCTTCCCGCAGGGGCCAGAGACCGGCTTGCGGATCCCGCTGCCGGGACGCGCAGAAAGAGACCATCGAGTTCAAAGTCCCGAGCTCCACAAACGCCGAGATCGTTGCTGGGTTCCAGATCCCGCCTACAGAGAGTTCCGCGTGAAAACGCCCCGCCAGTCCCGCGTCGCGGCACAGCCGCTTCCTGCTGTCGCGGCCAATCACCGGCGTGCAACGCGGCCAGCGGGAGTGCTGGAAGCCGCGGGCACGTCCATCTTTCTTGATGGCAGGAAAGCTCCCCTCAGCTCCCACCCGTTAAAACTCACCTGCACGGCCATTGTATTTAAGGTCAAGTGGACAATGAAAAGCCAGACCAGCGCCATGTTTGATACGGTCAAGGGACGGCGCCCTTAAGAGCAGCCAGTGACAACTGAAGCCTGGATGTCGCCATATTTTCTGAAGGCACCTTACGGGTCCCTTAACCCGGGTGTGTGTGTCCAAGCTGCCAGGAAGTGACTAAACACCGAGGGTGTTTATTTGTCCCCATCAGAATCCCGAATCCCAAACAGCCAACCCTGCTACTTCGGTTCCCTTCGGCTGAGTTCGGAGGCCAAGACTAGGAGGGGCCCCAGGCTCGGGAGCCCTTCCTGTGGACGACGAGAGCTGAGGCCAGGCGCGGGGAGCAGGCGGCCGCTGCTCTGGGCTGGAGGCCACATGGCGCCGCCCCCGGCCCCGCTCCTGGTGCTGAGACCAGGGGAGACCGGGCTTGGTTGCAAGAAGCCTGCGGCCATGAGCTTCGCGGATGTGGCCGTGTACTTCTCCCCGGAGGAGTGGGGGTGTCTGCGGCCCCCGCAGAGGGCCCTGTACCGGGACGTGATGCGGGAGACCTACGGCCACCTGGATGCGCTCGGTGAGGCTCCGGGTCAGAGTTCGCCTGCTCCTTCACTGGGGTTCACAGGGGAGATGACATGAGGACCCGGAGGATTGTGAGGCCTAATCCCGCACTATTCCACCAACGACACCAGCCACCTCCCATCCCCAGCGCTTAAGGTACCCTCTCGAGAGTCCTTCCATCTCGCATCCGCTTGCTTCAGGCAGGAGCACTGCAGACCCTGTCCAGGTTGATCCTAAATTCTGAGGAGGTGACCTCACCCTGACAGGGGGATGCCATCTTCCCAGGGCAGCCTCTCAGGCCAGCACTGTGATCCCTGTTCTCTCCCAGGATTCCCAGGCCCCAAACCAGCCCTCATCTCTTGGATGGAACAGGAGAGTGAGGCTTGGAGCCCCGCCGCCCAGGATCCTGAGGAGGGGGAAAGCCTGGGAGGAGCTCTGAGAGGTGAGGGATGGTCCCAAGTTTCCCCCAGCCCCAGTATTCCAGGGCTTCCTGTCTAGCAGTGTTTTCTTTCAGATCGCCACCTCCAGCATCCCTAAAGGAATGAAAGAGTCAACAGATGTTGGATACGGGAGAAGGAAAAGAGTCAGACCTGATACAAATTTTTCAGAATTTGGTACAGTAGTCAAGTTGAGACCAGAGTAAGATAATCAGGAGCCCAAGTCTGAGACTCCCTCTGGGAGAAGCGCTGTTCATTCTCCCCTTTTCAGGGACAACTAAAATCCCCTAAGAATGAAAGCAGCTTCAGGTCTGCCTTTCACATTCTCAAACAAGGCAAAGTAGTAATTGGCCAGTAATTGACAACTTGGCTCTTCTCCTTTCACCATCCCTCAGCAGAGTGATCTTGAGCAAATATCTTTACTCCTCTGTAAATGTCTTAACCCTGCAAAAAAATGAGAAACCACCATAATAATAGCTACTGCTTATTTATTGATTTAGGCGGCATTGGGTTTTAATTGCTGCGCGCGGGCTTCCTTTATTTGCAGCAAGCGGGGGGCTACTTTTCCTTGCGGTGTGTGGGCTTCTCATCGCTGTGGCTTCTCTTGTTGCGGAGCAGGGGCTCTAGGTGTGCGGGCTTTAGTAGCTGGGGCACGTGGGCTCAGTAGTTGCAGCACACGGGCTCAGTAGTTGCGGCGCGCAGGCTTTAGAGCGCAGGCTTGGTAGTTGTAGCGCACAGGCTTAGTTGCTCCGGCATGTGGGATCTTCCCTGACCAGGGATGGAACCCTTGTCCCCTGCGTTGGCAGGCGGATTCTTAACCACTGCGCCACCAGGGAAGTACTGCTATTGCTTACTGAGCATTTACTAAGTACTTAAGATGCTTTTACTCATTTAATCCTCCCAACAAACTTGTGAACTAAAGAAACCATTATGATTCCCGTTTGACACATGAGGAAGCAAGGCCCAGATAAGTCGCTCTTAAGAGATTTGACCCCTGTTTACCATCCTTTAGAGCCTGTGTGTTAATCACTGGGCAGTACTTTTCTGGCACTTCCTTAAGTAAAAGCATCCTATAACCTGAAACGATATAAGCGAATGTGTTTTAAAATGTAACTTGATTCCTGTTTCCTAGGAGATGCCCCAAACAAAAGGGAAGAGGAACCCAAGATAGGGCCAGGAGCCAAAGGATCCGAAAAGACTCCTAGGAAGGAGAGGCCTGAAGAGCTGGTTAAAAACAACCTTGACTCAACCATCAGCAAAACCTCGGCAAGAGCAGAGCCACCCAGCAAAGCTGCCTGTGACCAGAGCGCAGGTGCGCAGCCCCCGGCCCTGGTGCCCAGCGTAGATGCTCAGGCCAGCCAGCGGCGCCACGTGTGTGCAGACTGCGGCCGCCGCTTCACCTATCCCTCGCTGCTGGTCAGCCACCGGCGCATGCATTCGGGTGAGCGGCCCTTCCCCTGCCCCGAGTGTGGCATGCGCTTCAAGAGGAAGTTTGCCGTGGAAGCGCACCAGTGGATCCACCGCTCCTGCTCTGGGGGCCGGCGGGGCCGGAGGCCCGGAATCCGGGCTGTGCCTCGGGCCCCAGTCCGAGGTGACCGGGACCCGCCGGTGCTGTTCCGGCACTACCCGGACATCTTTAAAGAGTGCGGGTGAGCGGCTCCCCCTGGCTGGGCTTGAGCCTGACCTCAGCGCTAAGGACTAACTGGGCCCTGAGGGAGGCTCCTGAGTCAGGGATTTGGGACCCAAAATTCATCCCTTGGTTTTCCCTCAAGGATCCCTCTAGTTTCCAAACCTGTAAAAATAAAAGTGCCTGTAAAGATTCAGAGATTAAACTTGACACCTCCTCTCCCTAGTCTTTCTTAAAAAATGAAGAGAGTGACATGCTGGATTTTTCTCGAAGTGTTATCTCAGTAGCAGGTGCAGCCAAGATCATGTGCAAACACTGTCTCCAAAAACAATCCCCGCTGCTTATCTGCAGCAGAGGCAAATGCTCCGGGGGACTAAGGCCGAGGAGGAGGCCTCAGATGTAGGGCATGGTCTAGTCGCGGGTAACTGACACCAACAGGAGGCTCAGGCAGTGGAGTGGGTGGAAAGAATACAGAAACACCGGGTGCAGACCTAGTCTCTGCAACTTGCCCCCAAGGCGTAGCTGTTAAGTCACATGCTTTCCCTGAGCCTCAGCTCCTTCATCTGTAAAATGAGGATCAATAATATTTACCTCGGGCTTCCCTGGTGGCGCAGTGGTTGAGAGTCCGCCTGCCAATGCAGGGGACATGGGTTCGTGCCCCAGTCCGGGAAGATCCCACATGCCGCGGAGCGGCTGGGCCTGTGAGCCATGGCCGCTGAGCCTGCGCGTCTGGAGCCTGTGCCCCGCAATGGGAGAGGCCACAGCAGTGAGAGGCCCGGGTACCACAAAAAATAATAATAATAATAATAATATCTACCTCAAAGGGTTAGTGTGAAGACTGAAATTGTAACAATATGTATGACACAGTAAATGTGCAATAAACATTTGTTGAAACACAATTGAAAATGATTGTCGATATTTTACACTTCAGACCATGAAAAGAAGTCTGCTAAGGAGGCAGGGATGGATAGCAACAGCTGTGTTTCACAGATGAGTAAACTGAGGATCAAAGTTTCACCGCTACAAAGCAGGAAAGCTGGAAACTGGCACTGTGCCCACACGTATCTACCACTTCCTAAGAGCAGTCAGATCTGGGCAGAACAGGGGTCAGGGGCTCAGGTGAGGGTGAAGTGAAGGAGCCAGTCTCACCTGTCTGGGGGAGTCTCAGCAGGAAAATGAGAGCCCCGCCAAGGCCAGAGACCTTTGGCAGTCAACATTCAGTGACCATATATTGAGTGGCTTCTGTTGGAGAGACTGCCAGGTGATAAGGGAATCCCAAGATGAGGAAGGCTAATTTCCTTTATTCAGCAAACACCGTCTGAAGACGGGTTTTGTGCAGGGCGCCAGGGACACTGACTCAAGTCCAATGTTCAAAACAGTGATTTGGGCTGTGATGGAGGAAGTCCAGAGGCACCACTTAACCCATCCTGGTTGGTGATATGCCAGGAAGTGTAGCTTGGAGAAGGAGGTGGTTGTGCTTCCCATAGCATTAAGAGGAATTGGTATGTAGTGAGATTTTTAGGCAGAGGAAGCAGCGAAGGAGGCTTATTTCCTAAAAAGGATAAAAGAGGGACACAGCATGGAGTAAAGGTTAAGGACATGGGTTCTGGAGTCAGACTGTCTGGGTTCAGATCCTGACTCGATTGCTTTAGCTCTGCAGTCGTGGGCAAATGACTTCTTGCTCCAAGTTACCTCTCTCTGCCTTAGTTTCTTCATCTATAAAACCTGGATAATAATAGCACCTACCTCATAAGACTGACATAACGATTAAATGAGATAACACAGAATGGTGCCTTGAATATTAGTGTTTAATAAACATCGGTTATTGTTATTATTCAAATACAACACAAAATAATATGTGAGGAGGACCAAGAGGAGACCGAGGAAGGTTTTCTGGAGGAGGTGGTTCAAACTAGCCTTGAAGGATGAGAAAGATTTCAACCAGGATGGGCATGTATAGGGAATGGTTGGCAGTTCCACTTGATTGAAACATAAAGATTGAAAGTAAAGAATAATGGATGACAGATGCAGCCGGAGAAATGGGACCAATCTGGGAGGACCAAGGATCCCAGCGGGGACCTTGGAGTTCACCCTGTAGGCACTGAGGAGCCATAGAAAATCCCCGAGCAGTAGCAAGGCTGTTTGACAGGTCCCATCAGATGTCTTTGCCAGGACTTCCCTGGTGGTCCAGTGGTTAAGAATCCATCTTGCAATGCAGGGGACGCCGGTTTGATCCTTGGCCAGGGAACTAAGATCCTGCAAGCTGCGGGGCAGCTAAGCCCATGCACCACAACTAGAGAGCCTGTGCACCACAAGGAAGAGCCCGCGTGCCGCAACTAAGACCTAATGAAGCCAATAAATAAATATTAAAAAAAAGAAATACTCTTAAAAAAAAAAATGATGTCTTTGTCAAACAGTGTGGAGTGGGTTCCGTGGGAAGAGCCTGCACCTGAGAGATCTGTTTGGCGTTTGTCCCCAGGTAGAAGCGATCAGGAGTGGGACAAAGCTAGAAAGCAAGACTCTTTCTTGCAGTTGCTCTTGTTTGCTGACCTTGGAATTGGGAAGAAAGATACTCCTGAGAGGCTTCTGCCATAGAATTTGCATGGCTCAGTGAATGAACAACATGAGCTGTGAACAGGTAAGCAAGGGAGCCTGGGCGCTGGGCAAGGGGCAATCAGGAGTGGGAGGGTGTGAAGGTCCAGGGGTGACCAGTACTGGAGGGGGCGAGTCAAAGAGGAGGGGGAGCTGGAGAGTGGAGGAGCCACCAAGGAGGGGGGAGCAGAACCAGGCACAGTGTGTCAAGCAGAGCTGTCTCAGCACAGGGCAAGTGCTGTCTGCTCTTTCTCGTTAATCCAGTTAACAAATATCTACAGGGACTTCCCTGGTGGCACAGTGGTTAAGAATCTGCCTGCCAATGCAGGGGACATGGGTTCCATCCCGGTTCAGGAAGATCCCACATGCCGTGGAGCAACTAAGCCCGTGCGCCACAACTACTGAAGCCCGTGTGCCCTAGAGCCCGTGCACCGCAGCTACTGAACCCACATGCTGCAACTACTGAAGCCCGCGTGCCTAGAGCCCGTGCTCGCCGCAACTAGAGAAAGCCTGCACCCAGCAACGAAGACCCAACACAGCCAAAAAAAAAAAGAAAAGAAAAACCAACGAACCAAACAAAAAACAACAAGAAAATATCTACTAAGCATTTACCATGTACTAGGTACTATTCTAAGTGCCAAGGTATAGCAAGGAAAACAGACATAGGCATCCTCTTGGACTTTACATTTGGGTAGGGTGGGGAGAGACAAGTGATAAGCCGGTACATAAATAAGACAAGGTACTGTAATTGCAAATAACAAGCACTACAAAGGAACTAAAACAGAGGACATACTGGAAGTGCCTGTTGCGGGGGGATACCTAGGCCGGGCCTTGGTGAGGAGACGCTTGAGATGAGATCCAAAGGATGAGAAGGAACCAAAGGGCAGCTCAGCGTGGCCAGAAAAAAAAAAAAAAAAAGGAGCCAAGGGGAAGCGGGTAGGGTCACAGGATGTGGGAGTGGGGGAGGGCAGGGTTTCAGAGGCGGGGGTGGGTGGGTGCTGGGGTAGGGGGGTTGCTGGGGACAGGGTGTGGGAGAGAGGGGCTTCTAAACAGGGGCCGGCAGGTGCCAAGTTCTGAGGTAGGGATGAGTTTGGGTGAGGTGCTGAAAATGAGTTTGGAGGCAGGGGAAGGAGTGTGGGGAGTGGGAAAGGGGCAGGTCACAGAGCTCTTGCTTGCCATGATGTGAAGTTTGGATCTGATTCTAAATATACTGGGAAGCCACTGTATCATTTGTTTTTGTTTTGTGGTAAAATATATGTAAAAAAATTTACCATTTTAAATATTTTTAAGTGTTCAGTTTAGTGGCATTAACATTGCCCAACATTGCTCAACATTCACGATGTTGGGCAACCATCACCCCTATCCCTCTCCAGAACTTTTTCATCTTCCCCAACTGAAACTTTGTACCCCTTAAACAATAATGCTCTATTCCCCCTTCCCCCAGCCCCTGGCAACCACCATTCTACTTTCTGTCTTTGTGAATTTGACTACTTTAGGGATTAAACCACTAGGGGGTTTTAAGCAGAGTGTCAAGGGTCAAGGTAATCCGATTTGCATTTTAAAAACCCACTCTGGCTGCTCTGAGAGTGGACTGCAGGGGGGCGATAGAGTGGAAATGGAGAGTAGTTGAAGGGCTGGAGGTAAACACTGGAAGATGAAGGGACAGGGCCTGTCCAGGGCTGCACATGGGGGCTGGGTCATTGGAGGGGCACCAGGACCGTGATAAGGTTTCTGGCTGAGTGAGGAGGATGGAGGAGCAGTTCCTGGGGTGGACCTGGAGGTGATGACAGGGTGGACTGTGGCATCTTGGAGCTGGCAGGGAGCTCTTGGAGCTGTCTGGTCCAATGTTTGAAGCAGGGTTTGGGAAACCGAGGGTGGGAGGGGACTCTCTGGGGCACGGGGAAGAGCACTTGTTCCTATCTCATGGGAATACTGTTCCACAGAATACACCCTGAGAAAGGCTGAGGCCCCGAGAGGGGAAGGGCCTGGCTTAGACCACACAGTTGAGTTAGTGGCAGAGGCAAGCCTGGAACCTAAAGCTCCCGATTTCTCAGCTGATGCTCTTGATCTTTTCACTACACCAGGCTGCAGTGCCGGATGGATGGGAAAGGCAAAGGGCTGGATGCCCAGAGATCAGGTAGGAGACCCCAGGCCTAAATCAGCAATGGCCTGAGCAAGAGCTGCTACAGGGTGCCTTTTGTGAAGCCTGTCACCCTCCTGAAGGGCAATTTCACATACCTCCCAAGCACTCGAATGATATATTTTTTTCCCCGTGACTTGACCCCTAAACACAATCCTTTTAATGCTTAGAGCACATCATTTTAATTTTTTCTCTTTACATTTAATACAACAGTATGGAATTGCATAGGTGACCAAAAGCAGTTCTTCTGACTTCCTACGTCCCTGCTTCTTGCCCTACCCCACATTACAACTGCATACCTGGCCTAAAATCCCACCTGTCTCTGGTTGCTGACATTGTGCCTTCAATAATTGGAGACATCATGGCATGGGTTCTGGAGTCAGAACCCTCACTAGCTGTGTGGCTTGGGGCAAGGTCATTCCTCTGCGCCTCAGCTTCCTGATCCAGAAGGGTACCTATCTCTGAAGTGTTGTGAGGGTTGAGTTAACAGGCAAAAGCACTTAGAACAGAGTTTGGCATGCAGTAAGTGATCGATCAAGATAAGCTAATATTATTAATGTCTTAGTCACATCACAGAACCAACTGCAGCTCTTGCATAGTCGGCCACTGTTCTGTTAGGGGAGCTTGGAAATGGAAGCATATTCCGATGGAGCATGAAAGCAAATGAGTCCTGTCATCCAGTAACTCATCTAACTTTTTTCTTTTTTTTAACATTTTATTTTGGCCACGCCCAACAGCATGTGGAACTTCCCCAACCAGGGCTCGAACCTGTGCCCCCTGAATTGGAAGGTGAAGTCTTAACCACTGGGCCATGAGGGAAGTCCCTAACCTTTTTGTTTTTAAAATAAGTTTATTTTTAAATTTTTATTTAGTTTTGGCTGCGTTGGGTCTTCGTTGCTGTGCGTGGGTTTTCTCTAGTTGCGGCAAGCTGGAGCTACACTTCGTTGCGGTACGCGGGCTTCTCATTGTCGTGGCTTCTCTTGTTGCAGAGCACAGGCTCCAGGCACCCGGGCTTCAGTAGTTGTGGCACGTGGGCTCAGAAGTTGTGGCTCGTGGGCTCTAGAGCGCAGGCTCAGTAGTTGTGGCGCACGGGCTTATTTGCTCCGCGGCATGTGGGATCTTCCTGGACCAGGGATTGAACCCATGTCCCCTGCATTGGCAGGCGGATTCTTAAGCACTGCACCACCAGGGAAGTCCCTCGTCTAACTTTTTATACAACAATAATGACAATAACGAGAATCCAGTTTGTTTCACAATGTCAGCAGGGGCCAGTAAATTTGAAGCATTCATGTTACTTTTCTGGGAGCCTGGAGGAGGCAGCGCCAGGAGGCGGTGGAAAGGCTCGCATTAGGAGTCTGAAAACCCTGAGTCACTAATGGCCTCCTGACCTTGGGTCCTAACTGGGTTTCAGTTCCCTTCTATAAAATGACTGAACTCTAAGGGACTGAGAGGCATTCGGCCAGGTGTCCTCAGTAAGAGCTAGTAAATGTGTGGAAGTACTATAGACAAACAGACTGACTATCTCTATAAGGCACAATCACTGTAGGGATATTTAAGAAACTATTAGAGGAATGGTGGGGGGCTGGGGGAGAGGACATTCACTGAATATTCTTATGTACCTTGTAAATGAAAAAACAAAACCCAAAAACCTGATAAATGAATTAGTTTGCCAATAATAAAAAAATATATTTTAATGACCGGGTCACTGAGTGGGCCTTCTTGCGGGGATTGGGAAGAGGACATTTGGCCGGACAGCCCCTCCACTCCTAGCCCAGCGTCCCCGTCTCCCAAACCCCTCGCCGCCGCCAGCCCTCCCTCACCCGCGCCTGCACCCGCGCCTGCACCCGCGCCTGCACCCGCGCCTGCACCCGCGCCTCATCTTTCACCCACCCGACCTGAGCGCGGGCGCCGAAGCGGCTGCGGCCATCTTAACTACGAGCAACAGGCCCTTGCAAAGCCACTAGCGGAACAGTAAGAGAAGACAACTCGAGGGGGGAGTATACCAGATCATCAACGCCAGGCCGACACTGAAGCTGTTACATGCCTTTCGCTAAAGTATAAGGACGGTAGAGTGCCACCATCTCTTCTGAGGGCTTCTTCATTTCCCGGCCCTGGGACCAACGAGTTCGCGTAACGAGCCGTTTCCCGCCATCCTAGAGTGGCCCCAACCAAAGCTACTTCCGGTCGTCTGGGCCCGGAGGGACCCACGCCCGCCCAGCACCGCAGGCCGAATCACCAGCGTCCCAACCCGGGGATATGGGGGTGAGCCCAAGACTCCGTCCCCGGCCCTGCTCTGGGCTCCCTGCGCAGGTGCCGGTGAAGGCCGGGGGGGAAGGAGCTGGGAGAAGGCTGAGGGCCACGGGCTTAGTGAAGGTGGCCCTGTATTTCTTCCCCGAGGAGTGGGGATGTCTGCGGTGGCATACGTTAACCTGACCGTGCTCGGTGAGATCCAGTGTCCCGGATCTCTGAAAAGGGAAGCGGGTGGGTGGGACGAACAGGGCCAGGTGCCTGAATCCACTGAGCCTGACTCCAACAGAGAGGGACTCTGTTTCCCGGCATCCTCGCCAGATCAGCCTAAATTCATAAGTGACCCTCTCCGGTTAGATTTCAACACTGCAAAAACTTCTAAAAAAAGTTCAGAACCTGTACCGGCCTTAAAGGCGCATGGCACACTAACCTCCACGGACTCAAACCAGATCTTTCCCTACAGACAAGCCATCTCCTTGACTGCAGCTAAGTAGAATCTTTGTTCTTTGGACATGCTTCTAGCTTAATGAGCCTTTGTTCTTGCTATTCGGCTGTGTTATACACTGACCTCCAACTCTAACACCCTTCAATGCCCTTCTCAAATGCCATCTTCAAGAAATTCCTTGGGGGGGAGGGATAAATTGGGAAATTGAGATTGACATATATACACTACTATATATAAAATAGATAACTAATAAGGACCTAGTATATAGCACAGGGAACTCTACTCAATACTCTGTAATGGCCTATATGGGAGAAGAATCTAAAAAAGAGTGGATATATGTATATGTGTAACTGATTCACTGTACACCTGAAACTAACACAACATTGGAAATCAACTATACTCTAATAAAAATTAGAAAGAAAGAAAAGAGAGAGAGGGAGGAAGGAAGGAAGAAAGAAAGAAAAGAAATGAAATTCCTCCTGGAGCTCTTCTGCCCTGTGCTGGAAGTCTCCTCTAAGCTGCAGCTCTGTGTCCATCTCTGTAGCCCTGAGTACAATCTGCCCAAAGGTCCTCTCTGCACCTGTGCCAGCAAAGCTCCTACCTGGTATCTCTCTTAGAGCAGGTACTTTATCTTGGTTCACCAATGTCTCTAATACCTGGAACATCTAGAACAATGCCTGGCACACGTGAGATGCCCAATACATTTTCATTAAATGCATGCGTAGGTAGTCTTAAGAACTGTTTATTGGATGATGAGGGTTCTTGCCCAGTTTTGCCAGACCCCAAACCAGCCCTCATCAAATGGGTGGAGCAGGAGACCCAGCTGTGGGGTACAGGTGCTCAGGATCCTCTGGAGGAGGAAGCCTGAGAGAAAGCCAGAAAGATGGGAAGTGGAGGTGATGTCCCAGTGTCAACTGTAAGGGAAAACGTTTGTTGAGCAAGAAACACCATCTATATGCTCTTTACTGCTGGCATTACTAATTTTCACTGACCTGAATTTATGACACCCACTGGAGATTGCAATCTTGACCTTCTCTTTCTCACTTAATTGGCTTTGAGGCATCCAAGTGGTCACATGATTAGGTCACACTGTATGAATCATCCAGACCGTAGGTTAGTGGCAGTGTGTGAATTCAAGTTTAGGATGGAGGCAGTTCATCTGTCTTCCAGGTCCCTGGTTCCTATAACAGCTGCCCTTCTGGTTGAGAGTATCTCTTCTGGTTGGCCCTGGAGTGGGTGGGAATGTCCCTGACTTGGGAGCCCTCAACTGGCCAATACAGTGTAGAAGGGGGCTTCCAGGGCTGGGTACCCATCTGAATGCTTCTGTCATTGTGAAGGTTGATTCTATTACCTGAACATACGTAGGCCTTGGAGAGTTAACAGGAAAAATGGTAAGTTTTGAATCTGCTGTTTCCCAGCACTCACTCAGAAAAATGATACGTTTGGAAGGGGTGAGCAGAAGTCTATCTGGGAGTTGTCGTGAGGCTCTGGGGTCAGAGACACTGACGTGGCCTTGGAGCCTGTGGCCAAGGCTCCCTGTAGTCAGGACTTTCCCAGGCCCTCAGTCTGTGCCCAGCTTCAACACCTGGCACTCACACCACACCCTCATCCCCACACCAAGTGCAGTCATGCTTTACCTTTACCTTCAACTTGGCCCAGTGCGCTCTGTTTTGTGTTGTTTTCTTTGACCACACCATGCAGCTTGCAGGATCCTAGTTCCCCAACCAGGGATCGAACCTGTACCCGCTGCAGTGGAAGCACAGAGACCCAACCACTGGACCTCCAGGGAAGTCCCGGCGCAGTGCACTCTGGAGAGGGACCCTTTACTTGCAGCTAGTGCAGTACCTCTCATGCTACTTGCTGACTTACACAGGCAAGCAGGCCTACTACTGTCCCCACAGTGGGAGGTGCTTCAGCCAGAGGCCACTAATAGACCCACCAGCTTGGTACCATGGCCCTCAGGGTCTGACCCAGGAGTGCAGACTCTGCTCAGGGTTCTTCTCCAGGAGAGTCCAGACCCCTCTGCGAGCTTTCAGCACTACCCAGGGCTCTTCCAGTGTGTGATAGGGATGGGCACTGACAGGTGACAAAAAGCCATTACTCTTAATGGAAAATTTCTAATTTCTTTTGTGTCCTTCAGGGGGCTTGAGAGGCTAAGAGAACTTGCTGGGGTTGAGCCCCTGGGCAACTCTGCACCCTTAGTCCTTACGCTCCACGGACCACCCTGCAACAAGCCTCTCTCCTTGGCCAGGCTGACCCCTCCCAAGTTTTAAGTCTTCCCCTTCCCTCCTGCTGAGATCAACTCTTTACTTGCCCAGCTCCCCTAGGGAGAAGCAGCCACTGGGTACAGGATGTCAGGTGGAAGCCTCAGGGGGGCCTTTGGAAGGAGGCAAACAGACAAGAGCTCCAGAGCAGACACCAGAGCTGCTGAAGATGTGAAGGGCATGTCCACGAAGTGTGTGAAATGCTGAGACTGATTTAAGTGGCCAAAGGAAAAATATCAAGGCTTCTTAGGGCAGGGTATTTATGAAGGCTTGTGGGAAGCACAGACTAGACAGTCAATAAATGTGTCCGGTGAGAGAGAGGGTTTGGAGGTAGAAATGATGGAGAGAGTTGGTGCCATTTGCTAAGACAAAGACCCCAGGAGGGGCAGGTTATGGGAAGAAAGGGATGAGTTCAGTTTGAGCCACGCAGAGTCCGAGGTGCTTGTGGGCCATCCATGCCGGGGCAAGGTGGCAGGTGGCTCTGTGATCAGGAGCTCAGGAGCCAAGCTTGAGCTAGAGGTAAAGAGATGTTCGGGAGACGTCCTGTAGGGCATGTCGGGGGAGCGTAAGCTTACAGAAAGAGGGTCCTTCCGACCTTTTTAGACCTCACCCTACTCTTTCCCAGTCGCCCCCACGATCTCCTGAAACAGAAGCTCCCATAATTTCAGGCTTATCAAGCTTCCAGTAGAGAAGGTTCTTTTACCCGCTCCATTTTTTTTTTTACCCTCAACATTGGGGGAAGCCTGCTGTCACCCAGTGATGGCCAGCGACGAAATTGAACGTCTGAATTAACAGCGCGGAGCGGCCTGGGGTCTGGGCTGGAGGTCGCTGTTGCAAACCTGGGCGGGGCCGCGGCTGCGCCTCCAGCGCGACGGGCGCGGGGACCCGGCGGGGAAGCCGGGCCGCCGCGCCTCCGGGGCCGGGCGCCAAGCTCTGGGGAACGCCGCCTCCGGGCTGGTGGCAGCGCCTCCTCGGGCGCCTGTAGCCGCCGCAGCCATGTTGGCTGAGGGCTCGAAGACAAAGCCACCTGGAGACACCGGGGCGGCGTCATCTGGGCACGATGGCGCGGGAGCGAAGTTCGCGGGGCCGCGTTGCCGCCATCTCTTAGGAAGGCATCTTCCAGTTCTGGTTCTCGGTGCACCTTCAGCCACCCGCTCTTAGTGTTCAGCCTTCCCCGTGGGCCCTCGAGGGGCCGTCCCTGGTCTCCCGGCCTCACGACGGCGCCCCGACCCTCGGGCCGGGCCACGGAGCGTTCTGGATCGCGGAGGCTCCGCGGACCCCGGCGGGTAGTGTTGGCGCTGGCCCGCCGCCGGGGTGGCACTTACGATGGCGCCGCCCCCGGCCCCGCTCCCCGCGCGGGAACCTAACGGGGCCGGGCGCCAGTGGGGGACACCCGAGTCCCTGAGCTTCGCGGACGTGGCCGTGTACTTCTCCCCGGAGGAGTGGGGGTGTCTGCGGCCCGCGCAGAGGGCCCTGTACCGGGACGTGATGCGGGAGACCTACGGCCACCTGGGCGCGCTCGGTGAGGCTCCACCTGCTCGCCTGCGCCCACAACCCCGTCCACCCCGCCCAACCTCTGGGTCCTGCACGTGGAGTGGGAGGCCCTGGAAAGTCGCGACCCTGGGCGGCGGCTTCCCCCGCAGCGTGGGCTTTGCGTTCTTCTCCCCTAGGCTTCCGAGGCACCAAGCCAGCCCTCATCTCCTGGGTGGAGGAAGAGGCCGAACTGTGGGGTCCAGATGCCCGGGATCCTGAGACGGGAGAGTGTCTTAGAGAAGCAGACACAGGTGAAGTAGTGGGTACTTTGTCCCGTGGGGACTTCCTCTGGGTCTGACCCATCCTGCTACCCTCTGCCAACTCCTTACCTGCTCATCAGTTTCCTCCCTGAATTGCTTTCCCAGCTAAGGTTGTTATGCCTGGTCCCTGCCTAGCTCTGGATTCAGCCTAGAAAGGGGCTGTGAGTGTGACCCAGGCATACCTGCCTCTCCACTCCCAGCTCCGCGGTATCTGAGCCCCTCACATCTAGTTGGTCTCTAAGCTCCTTGGAGCTCCGCGTCACCTCGTCTGCTGTTTGCCTGCTCTCTAGCTCCTCTGCCACCTCCTCTGTTTTAGTTTACTTCCTTTTTGTTGTATTTTTGTAGCAGCCTCCTTTCTCTTGGCTTGCACGGCTTTCTTCCTCCACTTATCCTGTCCACCTGTTGCACAGTGCCCAGCCCCTCTGAACTTGTCAATGCCAGTCACCTTCATGCCTCTCTTTGTGCTGCATCCTTACCATCCACTCATCCTCCGTGATCAAGCTAAATTGTTATCCCTCTGACCTTCATTTCCCCAGCCCTGAGGTAGAATGTACTGTGCCTCTGTTCCTTCCCTCTCTCTCTGTCTCTGCAGCTTTTCTTACCATCCTGTGCAGCTGAGGAAAATGTGTCACTCCTAGCTTCCCTGCCTGTACCAAGCTGAGGCCCAGAGGCAGCTGTGGGTCCAGAAGGTGCTTGTATCTAAGAGGCTTCTCTGTCCCCATGTGGGCTGTGGGAATCAGGGACCAGGATAAGCCAGGGTCTGAGCTCTCCCCTTATCTCCCAGCAGGTTCCAGAGACAAGGAAGAGAAAGGACAAAGAGAAGGGACCGAGGCACTGGGGAAGATCCTTTCTGTGGACGCTCAGCCTCCCGGGCTGACGGCTCTCAAACCCTTTTCTGCTGGGTTTTCTTATGGTTGGGAGCAGCCATCGAAGGTGCCTCGCCGGGGTCGCCCATCACTCTGTGCCCATCCCCCGGTCCCCAGGGCAGACCAGAGGCACGGTTGCTACATGTGCGGGAAGAGTTTCGCTTGGCGGTCCACCCTGGTGGAGCATCTGTACACCCACACGGGCGAGAAGCCCTTCAGTTGCCCTGACTGTGGCAAGGGCTTCAGCCAGGCCTCCTCTCTGAGCAAGCACCGGGCCATCCACCGAGGGGAGCGGCCCCACCGCTGCCCAGACTGTGACCGGGCCTTCACCCAGCGCTCCGCCCTCACCACCCACCTCCGGGTCCACACGGGCGAGAAGCCCTACAGCTGTGCTGACTGCGGCCGCTGCTTCAGCCAGAGCTCCGCCCTGTACCAGCACCAGCGGGTCCATAGCGGCGAGACCCCCTTCCCGTGCCCCGACTGTGGCCGCGCCTTCGCCCACGCCTCAGACCTCCGGCGCCACGTGCGCACCCACACGGGCGAGAAGCCCTATCCATGCCCAGATTGCGGGCGCTGCTTCCGGCAGAGCTCCGAGATGGCAGCCCACCGGCGCACCCACAGTGGCGAGCGCCCCTACGCCTGCCCGCAATGCGGCAGGTGCTTCGGCCAGAAGTCAGCCATGGCCAAGCACCAGTGGGTCCATCGGCCCGGGGCGGGGCGGCGCAGGGGCCGGGGTGCCAGTGGGTTGCCTGTACCCCTGGCCTCTGGCCGAGGGGACCTGGACCCACCCGTGGGCTTCCAGCACTACCCAGAGATATTCCAGGAGTGTGAGTGATGGCCTCAACAGTGACAAGGCAAAGGGTGAAGATCTAGACATTGTTTGAGGCCCAGGGTGGCCTCAGGGGCCTGAAACTCTGGCAGCCCCGGGGAGGCCACAGAATTCCCAGTCAGAGTTGGACCTGGGGGAGGAGGACTGTTTCATCTTAGGCCCTCACGAGCTTCATCTGCTGATACCTTGTTCCCTACTGTCCCAGACTCTAGAAGCCCCCTTTGCTGAGTTAGGGCTGAGGTTAGAACCCCCACTAGACTTTCACTGTGGGGAAGAAAAGGCTGTTTCTAAGAGGATTGAGGTGGAGAACTTTGTTTTACCCACTGACTTTACTGCAGAAGTTAAAAACTGATGGCTGGGTACTGAATGTGGTCTGTAGCAGCCTTTAATTTTTTTTTTTTTAGCCCAGCCAGCATTTTTAAATGTTATGAATTATTGGTTAAGATTTAAAAATCAGGATATTTCACACAGAAAACCAGGTTTCTGGCCTCCCTTGAAAAATCCGAAGATTTGGCAACTCCACCTGAGCTCCCACAAAACCACAATTGGTGGGAGCTGAGGGGCAGTTGCCCCTTTGGATGGAGACCAGGCTCTCCAGTTCAGCATGCCTGCCACTCCTTGTCACCTCCTGACCAGTGTCAGCTGGCACTCATCATGGCTCGCCAACATCTCTGGCAAAGCAGGCCCTCTCCATCTGGCATTTTTCTACTCATTTCCATGACCTGTTGGGTTCCTGTAGTCATTTGAGTTTGCAAACTGTAGTCTACAGCATTCAATTGTTCTTGAATCAGGGATTCAGGTAGAGAGCATATTTGTAAAAGGGTGGCAGGAGAGAAGTAAAAGGAGGCTTTATGTTAGATCTTGGCTCGTATTGCATTTTATGGTTTACAAAGTACTGTCTTGTCCATCCACTCATTTCACCCTCATAATTGCATATGGAAGGAAGCATCTTGCTTGGAGAGGACAGCCCATCAGGAAGAGGCAGTCAGGACTGAATGTTTTGCCCCAAATGGAGTGGTGTCTCCACCTCAGCACCACTCAGCTGACCTGCACTTCCTGTTTTTGAAGGGCAGGGGCCTGAGAGACCCCTCTAGTACTCCTTGGGCCTCCCTCGGAGAGCCCTATGGCTCAGGCTTTGCTATTCTAGGCCCAGCCAGGAGGGCCTCATCACATTTTTGAACTGGAAGAGATCTTAGCTTTTCCATCCTTTTGCATTTGGGGACACTGAGACTGGGGAAAGCTGAGCAACCTGTCCAAGGTCACACACAGAGTGAGATGCTAGGATTCTTTGTTTCCTGCTGTCTTTACCATACCACTCCTGAGTTCCTTGTCAGTGTCTCAGCCAGGGTTCTGGAAGCATCTCCCCCCTCCCTGAGATGACACCCAGGCACTGACCTAGACTAGGGACAGAGCAGCCCAGTGTTAGTGAAGCCCAGGTACAAGATGAGTGACAAAACAGCCACATAGCCAACAAGGCAAGGGAGAAAGCAGCCTTAGATGAGAGTTCCAGGGCCAACAAAAGCAAAGCTCGCATCTTCACTCTCTTCAGGACCTCCATCACCAGCAAAGGGGGACAAGGCCAGGAACATTTGGGGTTAGTGGCCAGAGGGAACTGTACTATTCTATATTCCCAAGCTCTGCACAGAATCCCTCCCCCATCACCCTGTGACTCCATCATCCATCTACCACTCATTCCTTTGTGGTCAGAGTCCAGCCTTGTCCAGGTGATGGAAGCAGCCAGCCATGTGCAGACCCTTTCTTGCCTCTGGTCAGGATGACCCTTCCCCTCAAGTAGAAGTAGCAAAGACTTATGTCCTCGGTGGCCTGTGTGCACTTCCCTTCTGAGAACTCAGCCTGTGTCTGGCCTTAGGAAGAAACCAGATTTGTCAACCTAAAGAAACTTCTATAGGAAGAGGTACAAAACTTGGGGAAAAGACACTTAAGGTAAAGTGATGGACTGACTTGATTCCAACCTAATCTTCCAATCTGACCCCACCAAGATCTCTCTTAGACTAAACTTCACCAGGAGGATTGGCTCATATGCCACCTGTCACAGGGGGAATGTGGGAGTTAAGGAGAGGCACCTTGGAAGTGAGGAGAGGCACCTTGGCAGTAGTAGCTACCTTTGTACCAGCTTTTATTCCCCTAGAGAAGCCAGTGTCCAACCCATCCTTCCCCTGCCCCTCAGCACTGCCTGGGGGAAACTCAGCCTGCAATACCACTTCTCAGGTCAGCCTCAAAGCCAGATCTGGACCCTGTCTGAGCTTGCCAATTAAAGGTATAATTACGACTTTCTCTGAGTGCGCTTAAGTTTTCAAGACTTGCGTAGGGCCCCCAAACCAGAACCAACTCCTCTGCTTCCTGCCCTCGTGACCCAGTTTCCCCCCCACTTAATATTTGAGTATCATGGAACGCTTAAGCCTCAGCCTCACCCCCTTCTTGGCTCCTCACTCCTTGGCACAGATACTCCCCCTAAAGGTAAGGCTCCCTTTTCTCTCCACTACCACAGGTTTTTGAGGCTCAGCCCTTGAAGCAATTTAAGCCAGGAAGAGGGTTTTCCTAGGGCTTCATTGGTGCATCAGGAGAAATGCTTGTCTGCACCAGTGAAAACATGAGCCCCATCCACATGGCCAGAGTGAGAGGTCAAGGCCATGACCACATGGCCCCTTCCTAGTTTGTCCAAGCCATGTAAAGGATAAGTATTGATCTGAGCTCCAAAGACCCCTAAATTTGGGGGGAATATTTGTTTATGTGTATCTTTCTAGGAACAGTGCATGCAGAGACGTTTATGACTCAGAAGCTAAAACCTGCTCTAGGCCAATATTTTTCAAAGTAAGGCCTTTCTGCCACAGAATCACATGCAGTTATCTCTTCAAAATGCAGCTAGCTCCCTGGGCCCTGTCCCTAGTCTATTGTATCTCCAGCAATGGAATCTTATGGCTGCTGAAGTCTGAGAGAACCACTGCTCTGAACGTAAAAATGTTATTTTCTAGCTGCTCTTAGCGTTACAAGAGTAGGGGTTGGTGTCAGGGCCTGTTCCAAATGTGTCAGGCCAGCTGATGACTTCGCCATACACAAAGACTCCCATTTCCTTTGTTCTTCGCAAAGGGGCCTGTGTCATGATTGGTCTCTTTCTGGGTACCTCAAAGCTTCTTGAATATACCTGGGCATCTCTTGTAGCATCTGACAGAAGCCCTCTTAGAGGGCTTGTCCTTTGCATGCAGGGAGGAAGCAGATCACACAGAAGCCCCTCTCACACAGAGCCTTTGTCAGGACTCTCTTGGGTGTGGGCCAAGTTGGTTGGACCATGAACTGTGGCTGCACACTGCCCCAGTGCTGCTGCACATTGAGGGATGATGCTGTGGACAAAGTGGCTGCCCAACTCAGGACATGCACTTGGTCAAGTTGGAACCCTCATCAGAGTCTTCCCTGTGCTTAGAGCCTATCCCTGCTATGGGCATGCGGCCGGCAGAGGCTGGCTGCCTCTCGAAGGTCCATTGCATAGAGAGGATAGGTGCTGGAGGAGGCTGCCTGGAAGTCAGCCAGGTACTAGTGAGACTGAATTTCCACATGGAAATACTGGTGCCAGAGCAGACTGAAGCCCTGGCCCAACTTCTGCTATTCGTGGGGCTTGTGGCCCACGCTATGAAGAGTGCAGGCAGGGACCATGTCAGAGCTGGGGCTGGAGGACTCGCCACATACTTTGCAGGGGACGGCTGCTCTCCTGTGGGAATTTTCTGGTGGGTAAGCAGGTAGGAGGTCAGAGAAAAGTGTCTCATGAAGGAGACTTTTGTCTCTCATTTGTGTGCTTTGGGGATGACCAGGAGGTGGCCCAGGTCCAGCTCTTCCCATAATCACTGCACTTGTAGGGTGTTCTGCCTGTGTGGGCCCTCTAGTGCTGGACCTTCTTCATGAAGGTTTTAGGACAGACAGTGGGATGGGAGAGAGGCATGGAGCTGGAAGCTGATCCTCTGGAGGGCAGAAAAGGACTCCTGCTTTATTTGTAGGAAGGTATCTCTATCTGTGATTCTGTCTGTAAGCCTCTACTGAGAACTGAGATCGCGTCTCTCCAGCCTTTTCTCCTTTGGGATTCTCCAAATTCTTGTTCTCATCTCCTTTCAGGAGAATGGAAGATGCCATCTTTCCTCCTAAGTAGTTTCCTCCTTTCCTTTGTCTGGTAAGGCAACAAGAAAACACAATCTATGGTTCCTGCATCACTCCCACAGAGAGAATTTGGTTCATTAATTGTCAAGAACACTACCAGGGCTTCCCTGGTGGCGCAGTGGTTGAGAGTCCACCTGCCGATGCAGGGGACACGGGTTCGTGCCCCGGTCCGGGAGGATCACACATGCCGCGGAGCGGCGGGACCCGTGAGCCATGGTCGCTGGGCCTGCGCGTCCGGAGCCTGTGCTCCGCAATGGGAGAGGCCACAACAGTGAGAGGCCCGCGTACCGGGAAAAAAAAAGAAGAAAGAACACTACCAACTAGTTTCAGCAGCAAGGGTAGTAGAAGGACAAGAACTGGATCCTATTAAATTGTCTTTCCAGGGTCACTTTTCCTTTGATTCAAAGCTGCACCTAGGGCAGTGTTTCTCAGGTTCCCTTCCTCTACAAGCCTCTATCCAAGTCAGACAGGACTGGAGAGCGGTTCTCTCCTATCCACTTCCACTCCTGAGAAAATCCAGGAACCAGGGACAAAGGCTCCAAGAGATTGAGTTAAACTCAGTCTTTGGGGAAGGTGGAGGGGAGAGGCAGGGTAACAGAAGAGGAAACAACCTTCTTTCTGCGGCAGGATCCCCCCCGACTGGCCACTTCGGCACCTGGAACCCGTGGGAAGAAGGAAAGTGCTGGGAAAGAGAGTGCGAGAAGAGACTGGGGAGTCAAGGGTGTCTTCCTCGGATGCCTTGTCTTTCATTCTTCAGAAAGATAAAACCTAATGAAGGGTAAATGAGGGCGGGAAAATGTCTGAAAGCACAGGCTCGACAAGAAGGGAGACGCCAGGGACGTCCCTCCCACTCCTCCCGCTAGCACTTCTGAAGCACAGAAGAGGTGGAACCGGCCTGCGCACCCTGCAACCAATCAGAAAGGTGCCTCGCGTTCCCTGGCGACCATTAACGCCTAGCAGTTGGTGTAGTGGGAAGAGGCGGGACGGTGAAAGCACGCGCTGCACCGACCAATCGGTGAGTTCCCTGGGAGGGAGGGGCGGTGCCTCTGGAAACTGGAGGCAGGCCTGTTTCCTTGGCAACGATCCTAGCCCGCCCAGAAGGGGGAAGGGTGAGATTAGGAGAAACAGCGAGCCGAGGGGGCCAGGAGGACTGGGGGTGGGCGCGCCGGTGTGGGGGAGTGGAGTTCGAGGTGGGGGGTTCGAGACTCAGGAGCCTCGATGAGCCTAAGGGGCGGGGTGGGGTCCCGAGGCGCGGCCAGAGCTGACCCCAAGGCCCGGGAGGGGAGGGGAGCTAGACACCGCCCCCGCTGGCACCGGGAAGCGTCGCTCCTTCTCGCTGACCTTGGTCTCGCTTGTTGCCTCGCCCTTGGCCACAGGCACTGACGGACGCAGGGCCGGGAGACGGACGTATAGGCCCCCGGGAGGACAGGACCTAGGACATAGGCATACAAACTGCCCCAGCTTCTCCCGCCGGCTCCAGGGCGCCCAGTCCTCGCCTACCTCGACGCCGGGGCCATCCAGCCCAGGGTTAATGCCAACGAGTTTCCACCTCCAGTCGCTCCTAGAGAGGCCGCGGCGCTAGCCAGCGGGGGAAACTGGCCGCGGACGGACACTTCCTGTGCGGAGGGAGGGGGACGGCCAGCCGCAGCCCACCCGGGGGCTGGGAGGCCAGACGTCGGGGTCCCGGGCGGGGAGCGGTATCCGGGGGCGGCAAGGGGAGTTGTGAAGTCTCTCATCTCCGAGGTCACGACGTGTGGGGGCCTGTGAGGACCCCAGGGCAAGCCGAGACCTTGTGGGTGGGGGCGGGGCCGCGGATAGGGGAGGGGCCCAACGGGCCGGAGAGGCCCAGGGTCAAGACGTCCGGCCTCAGGGGCCGGGGCTGGACAGCCGGGTCCCCTGGGTGGCGCTAAGCGGGCGGGCGGCGAGGGCCCGGGTCTCGGGGCACTCAGACCGGGTCGCAGGATCGTCCGCCATCGCCACTGCCGCCGCACTGGGAGCCGGCGGGGATGGAACGGGAGGCGTCGCCGTGGGGCCTCGAGCCCCGGGATGTGCAAAGTCCTGACGAAATGGGGAGCCCCGAAGGGTCTCTCAAAGGTGAGGGAGGGAGCGCCCCTCCGAGGAGCGTGACTGGGAGCGGGAGAGGGGGTTGTAGTGGGTGGGAGGGGAAGAGAGCGGGGGCTTGGACACCTGGGACTTGGAGGGGGCGGGGGCGAGGACCCGGTGTCCTGGGTTTGCTGAGGGGGAGGTGGGAATTTCAGCACTTGCCCGAGGGCCAGCGACCCTGCTTGAGGAGGAGGGAAAGGTTTGTGGCAACTAATGGTGGGACCCAGTGACCTTCCAGGCCCCACACAATCTGGGTTTTCTGTAATTCTCTGATCCTGCAGGCAACATGAGTGAGAATGAGGAAGAGGAAATTTCTCAGCAAGAAGGCACTGGGGACTATGAGGTGGAAGAGATACCTTTTGGGCTTGAACCCCAGAGCCCTGGGTTTGGGCTACAAAGCCCAGAGTTTGAACCCCAAAGCCCCAGGTTTGAGCCTGAGAGTCCAGGTTTTGAGTCCCGAAGCCCTGGTTTTGTACCCCCAAGCCCTGAGTTTGCACCCAGAAGCCCTGAATCAGATTCTCAGAGCCCTGAGTTTGAACCCCAAAGCCCTAGGTATGAGCCCCAAAGCCCTGGATATGAACCCAAGAGCCCTGGATATGAACCCCGGAGCCCTGGGTATGAACCCCGGAGCCCTGGATATGAATCTCAGAGCTCCAGGTATGAATCCCAGAGCCTGGGGTATGAACCGCAGAACCCTGGATTTGAACCCCAGAATCCTGAGTTCAAAACCCAGAGCCCTGAATTTGAAGCTCAAAGTTCCAAATTCCAGGAAGATGCAGAGATTCTTCTGAATCCTGAGGAAAAGAATCCCTTGAGCATCCCCTTGGGAGTCCACCCTTTGGATTCTTTCACCCAGGGGTTTGGGGAGCAACCCACTGGGGGCCTGCCCCTAGGGCCCCCTTTTGAGATGCCCACAGGGGCCCTGCTGGCTACACCCCAGTTTGAGATGCTCCAGAATCCCCTGGGCCTGACGGGGACCCTTCGTGGTCCAGGCCGACGGGGTGGCCGGGCCAGGGGTGGGCAGGGCCCGAGGCCTAACATCTGCGGCATCTGTGGGAAGAGTTTTGGGCGGGGCTCCACCCTGATCCAGCACCAGCGCATCCACACAGGTGAAAAACCCTATAAATGTGAGGTCTGTAGCAAGGCCTTCTCCCAGAGCTCTGACCTCATCAAACACCAGCGCACGCACACGGGCGAGCGGCCCTACAAGTGTCCCCGTTGCGGCAAGGCCTTCGCTGACAGCTCTTACCTGCTTCGCCACCAGCGCACGCACTCTGGTCAGAAGCCCTACAAGTGCCCACACTGTGGCAAGGCCTTCGGCGACAGCTCCTACCTCCTGCGGCACCAGCGCACCCACAGCCATGAGCGGCCCTACAGCTGCCCCGAGTGTGGCAAGTGCTACAGCCAGAACTCATCCCTGCGTAGTCACCAGAGGGTGCACACCGGGCAGAGGCCCTTCAGCTGTGGCATCTGTGGCAAGAGCTTCTCCCAGCGCTCGGCGCTTATCCCCCACGCCCGCAGCCATGCCCGCGAGAAGCCCTTCAAGTGCCCTGAGTGCGGCAAGCGCTTTGGCCAGAGCTCGGTGCTGGCCATCCACGCCCGTACCCACCTGCCGGGTCGCACCTACAGCTGCCCCGACTGCGGCAAGACCTTCAATCGCTCCTCCACGCTGATTCAGCACCAGCGCTCCCACACGGGCGAGCGGCCCTACAGGTGCGCCGTGTGTGGCAAGGGCTTCTGCCGCTCCTCCACGCTGCTGCAGCATCACCGGGTCCACAGCGGGGAGCGGCCCTACAAGTGCGATGACTGTGGAAAGGCCTTCTCTCAGAGCTCCGACCTCATCCGCCACCAGCGGACCCACGCGGCCGGCCGGCGCTGACCTGGGGCCGGCGCTGACCGGCGCTGACCCGTCGGGGTGGGGAGGTGGTGGGCAGAAGAGAAGGGGACAGGGAGCTAGAGAAACCTTGAGAGAGAATAGGGGAAACGCTGGAGGAGGGAGGAGTCGAGGGTTCTAGGAGGAGAGGGGGCCGGGATGGAGGAAGCGACATGACACGGAGACTTATGGGAAATGGGCTATGAAGAGGGGTTGGAGGGAGGCCAAGCTGGCAGCCGGAGGCTCTGGGAGAGATCCAGAAAGAGGTCAGCAGAGAGCTGGCCTCAGCAGCAGCATGCCCCTTGGTGGAAGCCTGGCTTGGCAAAGTGCTAGGTGGGGGTGGGGGGAGGGGGTTTGGGTTACTTAATTAGAGTGGGTAGCTTAGATTGGTAGCTACTGAGACCCTCGTTGAGTCAGGAAGGGGTGAGGGTAGGCGGGGCGGGGAGTGGGGCCCCGAAGCTTGGCCTGGCTTCTGAGTGCAAACCCCAGCCTCCCTTGTCTTCCTCAGGCTTTGGAGCCCCTGAATTTGAGTTCAATAAAAACCTTTATGTGGTAAAAGAGACTTGTCCTTAAAATGTGTGCACAGATAGTGCCCCGGGCAGTGGGAGGTACTAGGTCATCACTACAGCCAGTGAAGCTGTAAGCCCTTGTCTGGGAAGTGCTTTTATATTAAGTGTTTCACTTGAATCTTATAAACTGAGGCTCAGGAGACATGACTTACCCATATCTGTGCAAGTTCACGTCCTGTGCTTTGAATGCTGCACAAACACAAAGGGAGTCCAGTGTAGGTGTGAGAAAACCCTCAGCCTTGTGGAGGTCCCTATTCCCAAACACGGAGGGTCTGTCCTTGGGCCAGAAAACAGACCCTGATTCTCATATCCAGACCTAGTGCCTGCGTTCCAGCTCTCTCAGGCTCCCAGCAGCCAGCTGGGCTGTCCCCTCCCTGCTGCCAGCTGGAACCTCTAGCCACCCCTCTGTGCACACTGTGACTGACCGGAATTACAGGGATTGTCTGCAGTTCCAACCCCACCCATAGGGGGAGCATACTGGACCCAGTACGAAGGTTGGACAACTTCAGCCTTTAAGACCCACTAGGCTGGTCCTTTTTAGGACCATGTTGTTACCACCCCATCTCTATCCTACTTTCACATCTGAGCCTCAGCCTCCTAACACTTGGCTCCTCAGGAAATGATGGGGAGTTGGTGCCAGCAGTGAGTCTGGGGGAATTCTGGAGTGTGCCCTGTCGTGAACTTAGCTAAGGAGGACAGGCCACACCTCAGGGAATTACTCAGCTGCAGGGCACATCTTGAGATGAACATCTGCTAAGTTCCCTATGAAGGAGACGTTCAGACCATGTCTGCCTGGCTCCACCTGCCCCCAGCAGCTCAGCCTCACAGGCGGGTGGGGAGTCATCACTCCACAGGCCTCTTGGGCCTCAGGATCCTGACATCACCCTCGGCCCCGCGCCCATCCTCAGGCCTTATAACTTGTCAAGGGAAAATAACCTCTCTAAGCACATTTCAATCCAGCCTCTCATGATCTACCAACTCCGGAAAGGTGCCCTAGAGATCATGTAGTTCAGTACAGTTTGGTGTGTTTAGTGGTTTTCAAAGATTAAATTATTTTGGATGTAGAACATTACTTTTCAAGGGGAATCTCACAGTCTTTTAAAGACCTTTGTAAACTTTATGCACATTTTTGTACAGCCACCCTACCACACATAATTTCAAATATTAAAAAACTCCAACTCCCGCATTTAATATAGTTCATATATGTAACTATATATGTCGAACAGAACTGCACTTGACTACCTGACATATTACATTTGTAGACATTTACTACAACATTTATTTCAATTATACAATTTAATCTCCTTATTTTGTTTTTTTAAATTTATTTATTTATTTATTTTTGGCTGCGTTGGGTCTTCACTGCTGTGTGTGGGCTTTTTTAGTTGCAGCGAGCAGGGGCTAGGCTTCCTTGCAGTGCGTGGGCTTCTCACTGCGGTGGCTTCTCTTGTTGCGGAGCACAGGCTCTAAGTGCGTGGGCTTCAGTAGTTGTGGCTCTTGGGCTCTAGATCACAGACTCAGTAGTTGTGGTGCATGGGCTTAGTTGCTCCGAGGCACATGAGATCTTCCCGGACCAGGGCTCAAACCCGTGTCCCCTGCATTAGCAGGTGGATTCTTAACCAGTGGGCCACCAGGGACGCCCTAATCTCCTTATTTTGGAGTTGAAAATTTCTTCGGCTCCCAACTGTAGGCACTTGAAAGCTAGAAGGACCTGGGTACAGTGCCTGTGGTGCTTAATTGATAAAGTAGCCTTGGTATTTTGGGTTTTTTGGGCCACACCATGTGGCTTGCAGGATCTTAGTTCCCTGACCAGGGATTGAACCCACGTTCTCAGCAGCGAAAGCACAGAGTCCTAACCACTGGACCGCCAGGGAATCCCAGTAACCTTGGTATTTAATATTGGTTCAAATGAGGGTGGGAACTTAGCTGCTCAGCCTCTACCCCTCTCTTCATGACAGCTCCTTAGGTACCTTCAGGTGCCAGGTGGAGCAGACCAAACCCAGAAAGGACATGTGTGTTCCCCAAGGTCGAGGTGGAAGGGCTAATGGAAGAGCTCCAGCACCAAGTCTCTTGACTTGTGGTCAGCCTGCTGCTTTTACTACACCCTTCTCCTGCACAATAGACCAACCATTTCTGTCTACCGCCATTAGCACTTATACGCTAGGAACAGTGCTAAGCAGTTTACACGTGTTATTTAACGCTCAGAGCGACTCTGAGGTATAGACTGCTATTATTCCTGTTTAACAGATGAAGAAATGAATCCCAGAGAGGTTAAGGAAATTGCCCCACATGACACAACTAGGAAGCAGCAGAGCCTGGTTTCCATCCTAGGGCTGACTGGGTTTTGACCATTTTCCTAATGATACTAAGATGTTATTTGCTTTTTTTTTTTTTTTCGGTACGCGGGCCTCTCACTGCTGTGGCCTCTCCCGTTGCAGAGCACAGGCTCCGGACGCTCAGGCTCAGCGGCCATGGCTCACGGGCCCAGCCGCTCCGTGGCATGTGGGATCTTCCCGGACTGGGGCATGAACCCATGTCCCCTGCATCGGCAGGCGGACTCTCAACCACTGTGCCACCAGGGAAGCCCTTATAGCTTTTTGTTTTGTTTTGTTTTGTTATTTACTTTTTTTCACTCTGTTTCTCCCATAAAGAACTGTTTTCTAGAAGCTGCATGACATGTGATGATATATGTCATCACTCTGATGGCTTGCGTGGAATGTAGGCATGGATGTTCTTATGTTTTAAGTTTTTCTCCGGTTTAATTTCTAATTGGGTAAAACCAATAGATTTAACCCATATACATTTAGGGCCACTGAATCAAACATTTATTGAACAATACCTTTGTGCCAGCCCTGGTGAGGGGTCAGTGTCGGTAATGCACGTGAGGCCTGAGTCCTGCCTTCCAGAATCTCCTAGTCTTGAGAGAGGGGCCCAGAGTCAGCATCACGTGCCCCGATGAGCCATAAACAAAGTGGTGATGAATTGGGTCCTTTGTCCAGGAACCAAGGGGATGAGAAAAGCTTGGAAGTATCAATACTTTGAAGTAGAAAGATTTTAAAAGATAGAAAACAGGTGGAAACAACAAGGACCTACTGTATAGCATAGGGAACTATATTTGATATCCATATGGTTTATTTTATCCAATAAACCATAATGGAGAAGAGTTCAAAAGAAAAGGAAACAGGTGGAGGTGGACAGGCTGGCAAGGGGAACAGCACGTGTGAAGGCACAGAGGCAGGAAGGATGCATAGGTGTTTGAAGACAGTGCTCTTTTTTTTTTTTCTTCTTTTTTTTTCCTTTTTTGGCTGCACAGCACGGCATGCAGGATCTTAGTTCCCCGACCAGGATCGAGCCCTTGCCCCCTGCAGTGGAAGCATGGAGTCCTAACCACTGGACTGCCAGGGAACTACCACAAAGACAGTACTCTTGAGCGAGTTGGAAGAGAGATTCCTTGGCGTGATGACAGCAGGTCTGTTCCTGAAATGAACCTCCCAGATTTTCTGTGTTTTGTTGCCAGCCTTGATGAAAATATTCACTTTTTCCTCGTGTCACAGAATCTCGCTTCCTCAGAGAGACTTTCCCGCCCACCTATGTAAAGGGCCCTCTCCATCACCCCCTACCCCTTGTCCCTCTTCACTTTCTTTACGGCCCTATCACTACCTGGAATCACATTTCTACTTTTTCGCTGTTTTCCCACTGAAGTGAAGCTTCCCGAGGCCAGGGACTTGTCTGTCATGTTCACAAGCAGGTCCTCAGACACAGCACAGGGCCTGACACAGAGTGCTCAAGAAATCCTGCAGGAATGAATAACTTATGAATGAATAACTTATGCTTCATGAGGCTTACAGATCATTTCATGTACTTTTAGCGGTTCAGTGATACTCCTGATGGTCAAAACATTTTTTTCCCCTCTCTAGGAAAATAAGCCTCACTTCTTCCTTCCTGATGTCTTGCTTTGGAGCCAGTCCCATGGTTCCTTGGAGGCTGGACCAGAAGGGGGTGATGAGGTTGGAGAGGCCGGTAGGCTTTGAAAGCCTGTGTGCCCAGCTCAGGAATGTCCACTTACTCCACTGTAGGCAGAAGGGAGCCATCAAAGATCACTGCTTGGGGGACCAAATGTTGCTTCTCACCTCCCACTGCTGGACAGGAGCTGACCTTAGAGTTACTCAATACTCCCCTGGTGTCCTACTGACCACAAGAGGGCAGCAGTGACTAGTCCCCTCTGTTCCTTCTAAGGCAGGGGTGGGGGGGTGGGGGGAGGTGGTTTCAGGGTCAAGGCCCAACAACCATTTCTTTAAAAAAAGGGGGAGGGCATAAATCGACTATACCTCAATTAAAAAAAAAATTTAAAGCGGGGGTATCAGAGAAGGTCTATTCTCACAGCTTAAGAAATTGTCAATGCCTCCCTAACTTTTCCTCATTTTCTGTGTCTCTCTCGCTGTTTCCTTTGAATGAACTGACAACGTCCTGCACATGTCAGTTTCTGAGGGTCATCACAGCAAATAGAAAAAGGAGAAGGAGAAGGAGAAGGGAGAAAGGAAAGAAAAAAAGATTTGACTGTTTTGGTCCCACTTAGTGGGAGGGTTGAGAAGGAAATGTTCTTTTTTTTTTGGCCACGCCAGGTGGCTTGTGGGATCCTAGTTCCCCGCTCAGGGATCGAACCCGGCTCCTTGGCAGTGAAAACTCCAAGTTCTGACCACTGGAATTCCCATTTAATTCCAGGAAATTTTCATTTAATTGAGCCAGGCTGGAATGTTTTACCAGCACAAAAACATCACAAAATTGGGCAGAATTTTAAATTTATTTGGTAAATATGTACAGGCGTTGTGCTTGGCACTGGGAGCCAGGTAAACGGACATAGTTTCCATCCTTGATGGTGGGGGCCACAGTGGGATGTGATGGAGTACCGGGGTGGGGCTGTGGAGGGAGGGGGCAGGCGCCTGGGGCAGACTGAGCCTTGTCAGATGGGGTTGCCCTGGAGCCCATCGAAGCTTTTTTCTCTATCTTCCCACAGGCACCCTCACAATTCAGTGAAATTGTCTCAAGTACCTACTATGTGTCTGGTTCTGTGATACCACCAGGGGTCCCAAGGTGAACAAGAAGTATGATCCTTACCCCGCTGGAGTCCACTGTTTAATTTAAGTAAATCACTTAACAATTAACGAATATGATCAGTGCTATGCAGGACAAGCACGGGCTAGTGTAAGCGTGTATAATATGGGAACCAAACTGAGTTGGGGTTGGGGGGTTGCCCTGCGGAAGTTATGTGTGAACTGAGATCTGAAGGCTGAGAGAGGGTTAGGCAGGAAAAGGAGGCAGGAGGAATGTTCCAGGAAGTGAGAAGAGTCTGGGTGAAGGAAGGAGCTGGGCAAGTGAAAAGGCTGGTTAACTGGCGCTTAGAAAGGGAGGCGGGCTGTCTCGAGAAGAGGCTGGGAAGGGAACAGCCCAGTTTTGCAGACGTTGGAAGGCCTATTAAGGAACCTGACTGTTAGCCAAAGGGCAAGGGGTTTCCAGGAGCAATGTAGTGACACAGATGAGATTTGCTCTCTGGTAGGAGAATTGAAAGCTGACTGCATTCCAGGCAGGAGAGGATGCAATGCAAGGTTCTGGGGGCTTGAGGCCTCTGCGGACATCCAAGGGTAGGTGGGTATGAGGGCCTGGAGTGTCGCTAGGTCCTGAGATGACTGTTTCTCCAAAATTTAGATCAGATGTTCTCTTCCAGGGAATGAAACTCACAGGGGCCGGTGGAGCCAGGACCACATGGTAATTACAAGGCCTCACCTCTGTGGCCTTCCTGGCCCATCCCTCAAAGGATCCTCACCATAAGCCTGCAAAGGAGGCAGGCAGGAATGGGCCCATGTTCAAGATAGGGAAAGTGAGGCTCACGGAGGGGCAGTGACTTGCCCAACGACACATGGTGAAATTCAGGTAGAGGCAGGCTGGCACCAGGCATCCCGAGTCCAGTCCTGGGCCTTCTGCATCCAGCCTGCACCTCAGTCCCTGCCACCTCCATCCTGGGCCTCCTTCTCGTGGAGGGGCTCCAGGCAGCCCGGGTCCTTGGCTTCTTCCCCAGACGCCGGCTGCCCAGCGTCTTCTCCAGTGGTTTCATTTGAAGCATCTACGGTCGCCTCCATCCTCTCCTTCAGGTTCCGTTTGAAGAAACCAACCTGTAGGAAGACAAGACTTGAGTAAACAAAGAGTCCACAGAGCCCTTTGGACCCTTCGGCCCCTGCAAAACATGAAAGTACCGTTTATAGGGATAAGTCACACATGCCACAGACAGGTGGCATCTGCTCTGGGGATGGGGCGAGGGGATCTGCCACACCTGCTTCTTGGCAATATGTTAAAAAGCTGTACGTTTAATAGTTCATTCCTGAGGCTCATCAAAATGTCATGTACCATTATTGCGGGTGGGTGATTTGACAATATCTAGTAATACTAACAGCAAGAGCCTGCACTTATATAGGGCTTATTAGTAGGGGCCATGCACTCTCTGGTGAAAGCTCAAAAGATATATATTCTTTGGCTCAGTAATACCAGCTCTAGGAATTGATTCTAAAAAACATCTGGACAAGTGTGCAGAGATGTTGGTAACAAGAGCCTTTTGGGACTTCTCTGGTGGCACAGTGGTTAAGAATCCGCCTGTCAATGCAGGGCACACGGGTTCGAGCCCTGGTCCGGGAAGATCCCACATGCTGCAGAGCAACTAAACCCGTGCGCCACAACTACTGAGCCCGCGTGCCACAACTACTGAAGCCCGTGTGCCTAGAGCCCGTGGTCCACAACAAGAGAAGCCACCGCAATGAGGAGCCCGTGCACCGCAATGAAGAGTAGCCCCCACTCGCCACAACTAGAGAAAGCCTGAGCTCAGCAACGAAGGTACAACGCAGCCAAAAAAAAACTAAATAAATAATAATAATAAAAAAAGCGCCTTTTGGCACACAGTTTGAAAAAAAGGTCAATTCCAAACAATCTAAACGTTCATCAATAAGGATCTTGTTAAATAAAAGGTGAGGCATCCAGACAGTAGAAAACCACCCGGGTTAAAAAGCAAGAGGCAGGGACTTCCCTGGTGGTGCAGTGGTTAAGAATCTGTCTGCCAATGCAGGGGACATGGGTTTGAGCCCTGGTCCAGGAAGATCCCACATGCCGTGGAGCAACTAAGCCCATGCGCCACAACTACTGAGCCTGCGTGCCTAGAGCCCGTGCTCTGCAACAAGAGAAGCCACTGCAATGAGAAGCACGTGCACCGCAACAGAGTAACCCCAGTTCGCCACAACTAGAGAAAGCCCATGCGCAGCAATGAAGACCCAACGCAGCCAAGAAAATAAATAAGTTTTTTAAAAAAATTATAAAAACAAAACTAAAGAGCAAGAGGCAAATCTGTTTGTGCTCAGACAGAAAAGACATCAAGATATAATATCCAGGGGGAAGTACAAGCTCCCAAGCAGTATATACAGTAATGTTTTGTATACATCCACACATCCACTGGCTTTTCTCTCTCTCTCATGCTCACACATTCACATATACGTTAACAATAAAATTAGAACATGGAGGAATATAAACAAAATGGTTGTTAATGACAACCCTCTGGGGTTGCAATAGGGAGAAACTTTGATTTTCTATGTTTTCTTTTCTGGAATATGTGAGTTTTTCACGTGGAACAGCTGCCCTCCAGCACTCTTTATCTGGCTAACTTCTACTCATCCTTCAAATCCCAACTCAAAGGCCACCTCTCTTGAGAGGCCTTTCTGGACTCCCCCCAACCTCAGTTAGGTCCCTGTATCATAGGCCCAGAGCACATAGTATAGCCCCCATCATGTTCATGTCTGTGTCCCCCACGGACTGTGAGCATCTCAAAGCCATGGACCATGTGTGTGTTCTGTGCCCCTGTATCCCAGTGCCTGGCCCTCGATATGTGGGACAGTCCTTCTCCTTCCTCTCCCTGGGTACCCAGGTCTGGCTCTGCCAGTGCGTGTTGAGGGATGCCGGTAAAGTCTTGCTTGCCCTTTGGGTCTCAGTAGCCTTATCTGTAGAAGGAGGAGTAGGCTGAGGCCCCTTCTGGCTTTAAAGCCCCCTCATCTTGGTATTCTGCTCCCTGACTCCTGCCAATTCCACTCTCCCCAGCCTGGCTGGGTGCCCGTTCCTCGCAGAAGCTCCTACCTTGTACAGAGCTAAGAAAATCAGTAGCAGCAACAAGAGTCCCCCGATACTGCTCAGCACGTAGAGATAGACCATTTCCTTCTCATATACAACGTCGACCTTCATGATGACCTGTGGGGAGAGGAAAGGTGGGGAGTGCAGGGAAGAAGCCGTTCCCACCCCTGACATTTCTTGTGAATCTGGCCTCAATCCCTAGGTCTCCGCATTTCCCATCTGGACTGTGTCACGCACGACATGGGGCTTGGGCCAGACCCCCTCTCCAGTACACCTTGCATTGCAGCCACCAGAATGAACAGGCAAATATGCACCACGGCCCCCTTAAACCCTTAAGAGTCTTCCCTTAGCCCCGGGATGAAATGCCAGAATCCCAGCTCAGCACGCAGTGCCTTTCAGAATCTGGCTTCTGCTTACTTTTTCAGCTGCCCCTTCCCTTCTCCTGCTCTGAGCTTCCTGCTCGTAAACCCATCTCGCCCACTCTCTCAACGCCAGGCTCTGCACGTGCTGGGCCCCTCCCATCACGCCCTGCGTGTGGGGTGGGGGCCCCTTGGCTGAGTTGCCATTAAACTCATCTTGACCTTGTGGTCTGCTTGTGCCAAGGCTGATGGCTCTGGCTGTGGGGAGCTTCTTTTTTTTTTCTTTCTTTCTTTTTAATTTATTTATTTTTGGCTGCACTGTGTCTTCGTGGCTGCGCACGGGCTTTCTCTAGTTGCAACCAGCGGGGGCTACTCTTCGTTGCGGTGCGTGGGCTTCTCATTGCGGTAGCTTCTCTTGTTGCGGAGCATGGGCTCTAGGTGCACGGGCTTCAGTAGTTGTGTCACGCAGGCTTCAGTAGTTGTGGCTCGCGGGCTCTAGAGCGCAGGCTCAATAGTCGTGGCGCACGGGCTTAGTTGCTCCGCGGCATGTGGGATCTTCCCGGACCAGGGCTCGAACCCGTGTGCCCTGCATTGGCAGGCGGATTCTTAACCACTGTGCCGCCAGGGAAGCCCTGTGGGGAGGTTCTTACAGCACTAAAGCCCAAACCTCCTCTGTGGCTGCCCACACTCCCAGCTCCAGCTCTCCTAGCTCTGCCCTGGGTTCCTCCCATTCCTCTGCTGCCCTCTGTTCCCGGGTCTCCTGAGGAGGTAGAGAGATACCTGGGCCAGGGAGGCGTTGCTGCCGTAGAGGTGAAAGTGCTTGCTGCTGCTGAAGGAGATGGAGAGGGAGCTGCAGAGGCTGAACATGGAGGAGGCCTGTGGGAGGGAGGGGCGGGGTGGGGCGTCAGGCCAGAGGGAACAAGGACCCAGAGCCCACTGACTTCTGCCCCCCAGTGCAACTCAAGGGGCAGAGGCAGAGGAAAATGGGTCCTAGTGGGTGCGCCATCTCTACCCCATTCTCTCCTGGAGCATTCTAACGTGCTGTTTGCCATTGTTGGGAGGACATTTTTCCTATAAAGAACACCTAGGAATTATCTGTAGGCCCCTGAAAACAGTCCTGCGAATTTTAAACAAATCGTGGTCCTCTTTCATCTGCAACTGTGTAAACATTGGGGCTATTTCCTCAAGACAGAACAAAAAATGCAAGGAGGCTCTCTGGGGGGGAAGCCCACCCCCCCACCCCTCAAGGCCCCCCCAGAACCACTTGGAGTCTGTTGCCAGCTACCTTGATCTCCCCCACCAGCTCCACCGTCCCGATCACTTGGACGAGGATCTCCTGCCTGAAGACCACTGGGCAGCGGAACTCGGCTCCAAGTGAGCAAGGCTGCGGGAAGGACAGCGGAGGGTCAGGGAGGTCTCCTCCCACCTGCCCCCTGGCCAGCCCCCACCCCAGTTTCTGAGGTCACGGCCCACACCTCAGCCACATCAGATGGACTCTCCAGTTCCTCACGGTGGCAGGTGACAGGAGGCTCCTGGGAAGGATGAGGCGAGGTCTTCAGTTAGTCCAGAGCTGAGAGGGGAGGCCCGCCCCTTGAGGCCAGACCTGCATTCTTCCCCACTCTCAGATACCACCTTGCATCCCAGTTCTTCCCCACTGGCCCCTGGCAGATTCAATCGTGCTCACTCCTGTCCCCACACATCTCCCCCCACCCCCACATCATGAGCTCACCCCCAGAGACCTGCACACCCTTCCCTCTGAGGCCCACACTCACCGTCTGCACGCTCCACTTGTGCGTGATGGGCCCCTCGCCGTGAGGCTGTGGTACCCTAACCAAGGCCTCCAGGGCGGGCACATTGTGGTCATAGACAGAAGGCTGGATCCTCACCTGGTACAGAGGACAAGGGGCTGCAGAGCCCTGAATGCCACCCCAATGGCCACCCCAGATCCAGTCCTCCTTGACTGGGACCCAAGGGCCCGCTCTTCATTAGGCAGTGGGCAATGGTCAACCATAACCTTACAGCATGGGTTCCACGCGCTTCTCTGCTTCCTCCATGTGGCTAACCCTTGCCCATCCTGCAAGGTACTGCTCAAACATCATCCCTGAAGGTTTGGCTGACTCTCCCACAGCACCCTCGTTCCCCAGCAAGATAGCAAAGCATCTGCTTGTGTGCGTTTATCCCCCCTAGACTGTGAGCTGTGAGAGGGCAGGAGCTGTGGCTCATTTCACCTGCAATTCCCTACGGCCTTGACACACTACCCAGCACATAACCAGCCTCGCAAAAAGTAGTTTTTTCAATGAGTGAAAGAAGGAAGGACATTTAACAAGGATAGATGCAAAAATTATTTGGGAAAAACATTTTGGCAAGTGCACTGAATTTATTTAAGAAACATTTCCTGGGGGTTCCCTGGTAGCTTACTGGTTAGGATTCCAGGCTTTCACTGCTGTGACCTGGGTTCAATCCCTGGTCGGGGAACTGAAATCATACAAGCTGTGCGGCGCAGCCAAGATTTTTTTTAAAAAAGCATTTCCTAAGTGCCAATGTAGAAGAAGGTGACACAGGAGTAGCACAAATGAATCGCAGGTCAAGCAGGGAAATACATATCCAGTTTGTGGGGTTCTATCATTTATTCATTCAACGAACATTTGTGGACACTTTAAAAGCATCAGTTAAGTTAAATTTAAATGGCCTAATGTTAAAGGCAGCATTTGAATTTAGCTGTAAAAGGTAGAGAGGGGATTAACAGATAAAGATGGGGGAAGCCAGCGGGAAGAGAAAATGCAGGGAATTAGGAGAGCACCAGGTGAGTGTGATGTGGCGGAGGGTAGGGTGCCTGGGAAGGAGAGATAGGAGATAAAACTGGAAAGGAGACTTGGGATGAGATTCTGGCGTCCAGAGGCTGGAGGGCCAGAAGTTAGGGACCAACGACTAAGCGATGGGCAGTCCTGGAAGGCAGCCAAGGGGAAGATGGTTCCAGGGGGTTGCACCCACTGCAGGCATGGAATGGAAAGAAGTCGGGAGCCTGTGCCATAGTCCAGCTGCAAGAAGGTGAGGAACTCAGTCTGAGCAGTAGTGAGGTCAGAAGAGAGAAGAGGATATAGACAACAGGACCTGAGGAGACAGTGGAACCAAGTACAGAGGAAGGAGACGTTCACCCAGACTTGGAAGTTTTGCTTGAGGAAAAGGTGGTGCTTTTAAAGGATTCTAAGCAAACCAAAGGAGATGCTGGCTTACAGGAAGATGATAAATTTGGTTTCGAACATCCTGAGACCAAAGCTTCAAGAGGAGCAGCTGTACTCCTAGTTATATATCCAGGAGAAACAAAACATATGTCCACACAAAAACCTGTACAGGAATGTTCTAGCAGCATTATCCATAAGCCCAAAATGGAAATAACCCAAATGTCCATAGACTGAAGAATGGATAAATCAAGTATGGCCTGTCTTACAAAGGAATATTATTTCACAAAAAAAAAGAGAATGAAATACTGACCCATGCTACAACATGGATGAACCTTGAAAATACTATGCTAAGTGAAAGAATCCAGTAACAAAAGACCACATGTTGCAGGATTCCTTTTATATGTAATGTATGGGATAGGCAAATCTATAGAGACAAAAGTAGTGGCTGCCAGGTGCTGGGGGAGGGAGGAAGGGGGTGTGACTGCAAACAGGTACTGGGTTTCTGTCTGGAGTAATAAAAATGTTCTAAAATTAGATTATGGTGATGGTTGCACAGCTTTGTGAATATACTAAAAGCCATTGAATTGTATACTTTAAATGGGTAAATTGGTATGTGAATTCTACCTTAATAAAGCCATTAAAAGACAACAACAACACCAAAAGATGCTAGGAAGACATCCCAGAGGAGATCAGTGACCAGCTGCAGGCACAGGTGCATTGGAGGAGCAAGAGGGACACAATTCCAAGTTGTCATTTGGAAGGGGGACACTTACCCTGGAAGTGAGACACACCTAGTGTAGACAGACACAACAGAACAATCAGCAGCGCAAGCCCAGAGCCCCGAATCTGCTAGGAGGCAATAGCAATGGTGACAAAGCAGAGGACGGAGGGTTAGAACACGTAGGTGGTAACAATCCCCACTTGATGAACACTTAGCATGCTAGGCCTCGTCTGAGTCTCACTAAATGCATGAGCTCATTTAGTTCTTTCAATATTCCTATGTGGTGGGCAGTACTATCATCCCCATTTTACAGATGAGAGAACTGAGGCTCAGGGAGATTCACTAATTTGTCTGAAGCTATCAAGTAGTAGAGCTGGCATTTTAACCCAGGCTGTGACTCCAGAGACTGGAACCACTCTGTTCTATCACCTTCCTTGGATGATGGGGAAAACAACAATGCTAAAAACAGCCAATATTGACTGATACTGTTTGTGTCAGCACTGTGCTAAGTTCTCAAACTGCATTTTCTGGGAATTCCCTGGTGGTCCAGTGGTTAGGACTCTGCACTTTCACTGTCGAGGGCGCGGGTGCATGGCCAAAAAAAAAAAAATTAAATTAAACTGCATTTTCTCATTTGTGCCTCCTGACAACCCCATAAGGTAGGTGTTATTATCCCCGTTTTACCGAGGCTCAGAGAGGTTAAGTAAGCTGCCTAAGGTCACACAGCTTTAAGTGGCAGAGCTTCAAAAAGATCTCGGGTCTGGCTGAAGCCTATGTTCCTAACCAGCCATGGGAGCAGAAGACCACGAGGAAGGAGATCCGGTGGCCCAGATGGCCAGCTCTCACTGGGTTTCCATGCCTATTTAGCCCACAGTAAACCTTAGTTATTAGAGCTGACCTCCTTGAGGCAAACAGGGCCTGACTAATGGGACAGCTTCAGGAAGGAGGGACAGGATCATCCATGACCCATGCTGTGTTGGGTTTAGCTAAAACGGAGACCATTAGGGCCTTTAGCAAGAGTGGCTACTTGGCAAGTCAGGCAGTAGTGAGACAAATGCATGGCTGAAGATGCTGGAGGCATCTAGCCCTGGCGACTATTCAGAGGCGGAGAGAGAGAGAGAGAGAGAGAGCGCGTGCTCAAGGGGTTGAGCTGGTTCCAGGCAGAGTGAGGCAAGAATGTAAGGTTTCCAAGTAGCTGGGAAGGCCAGGGCTGCAGCACGACACCCACGTCACCCCTGTGGCGACCTCCACGTCCCCAGGCACTGCGCCAAGCACTCTAGAGGAAGCAGGTGACCCATTTAAACCTCACGACCACCTGTGAAGTTCTCATCCCAAACCTCACTTGTCACAGTGGGGAACTGTGGCATGGACAGGTGAATCCTTGGCCCAAGGTCATACAGAGCGCAGGCGACAGAGTTGGGGTTTGTCGGACTCTTTCCGCTCTTCTGGTGGTAAAAGGACGGGCCTGGTCGACCCAGTAGGGAGCCCAGAGCCATCCCAGTGAAAGACACTGGAAGCCAACTCCACTGGTCACTCAGAACGTTCTATTTCAATGCAAATGGGCATCTGACCTTCCCAAAGGCCCCTCCTCTCCTGACATCAAGGTGTCAAGGTGAGATGGCTCCCACCTTTGTTCCGCAGGGGATTGAACTGCCCCGGGTCCTTCCCCGCTAGCTACTGCCCAGTCGGCCCTGACTTCAGTGCGGCCTTGGGGAAGATGGTGCCTCTTTGGGGCCTCAGTTTCCCCCACGGTAAAATGAAAATGCTCTTGGCTTGTTCAGAGCCTGCTCCTCTCTGAGGTTACCTCAAGAAAGCCCTAGATGCCTCAAGGTTTAGACTCAGGGGGCGGCCTCCCTCTTCTGAGTTCCCATAATGATGACTCTACTACAGCACCGAGCATTGCAGGAGAAACGAGGACCACTAACTTAAACACATGGATTTTGTATACAAGTAAGTGTTTGAATCTGACCTGTTCCCCTTACTAGCTGGGTAACCAGGGCAAGTTACTTGACCTGTCTATGCCTCAGATTCCTCATCTGTAAAATGGGAACGACACTGCCTGTCTTACAAGCTCTCACGGTTGGGTGTGAATTACGGGGCTTGCATGTATAAAGGTCCAGGCTCAGAACTCGGGTTTGGTGAGTGGTTGCGGACCCTGTTTTATTTATTGATGCCCTACCACCTAGGAAAGTACCTAAACTGGAACGGTAGCTCATTAAATGTTTGAATAAAAACTAGGTTCTCAGGAATGCCCTGGCAGTCCAGTGGTTAGGACTTGGCACTTTCACTGCTGGCCCGAGTTCGATCCCTGGTTGGGGAACTAAGATCCCAAAAGCCTCACAGTGCAGCAAAAAAAACCAAACTAGGTTCTCTCCGGAAAACATGAATCTGATTCTGTACCTAACTGAGAACGCAATTAGGAGATCAAATGTCTATATAATTGAATCCTAAAATAAATGGGAACTTTCTACTTCAAAAAACAAAAACACCCCATGACACTGTAAATCAACTATACTTCAATAAAATAAATTAAAACAACAACAACCCTAAAACTAGGTTCTCCCTCAGAGCCCTTCTGGCTCTCAAGTTCCGTGATTCCAGAAATAATTTATCCAGAGTTGGAAAGGAGCTGGTGAGTATACGCCACTGGGAGCATTTCAGGGAAAGGATCACAGAACGAGGTGGAGGGCTGGGCCCGTTGAGGATGGGACTGAGTCTAGTTGGTCTCTGCATCCTTGGGCCTCAGGATGGGGCTGAACGTGAAACCTCTAAGGACCCTTTCACACTGAGGTTCATACCTGGTAGATGTGCTTGACATGGTGGATCTTGGGACCCTTGGGGGTGAAACTGATATAGAGCGTGGAGTTTTCCTGGCTGTGGAGAGAGAGGAGCAGCTGTAGAAGCCAGAGAAGACAGCAACCCAGTCACCCAGGGGGCCCCGGGCCAGGGGAAGCCTCGGCGTTGCCAGCCACTGTGCTAGAGACGGCGCAGGCACGATCTCATGTCATCCTGACACTGCTCTGCTCTTGCCCTTTGGAAACTAGGGCTCACTGAAGGGGTCAGTCTTGCCCAAAGTCCTGCAGTGGGGGACAAGGACTGGAACACAAGTGGATGGCTTTCGGAGCTGTGTTCTCCCCACTAGACGCCACCTCGCCGGAGCCTCCACTGTCCTTGGGCCCCACTGCTCATCTCCTCGAGAAGTGCACCAGCCTCTGGCTCGCTCTCCCACCCCATCCGTCTAATGACCTTCCTAATATCACTCTCTGATCCTGCCACGCTCCTCCTCCGAATCCATCAATGGCTCCCTGCTGTCCCCAAGGGTCAGGTCCAAAGCTCCCCGACATCCAGACCTGCCCACTTCCGAGTCTGCCTGCCCACTGCTCCCCACAGATACCTACCATCCTCTGGGCCTGCCCACCCCCTGCTCCCCGGATCTGCCCCACTGCTTGCCGCCCCCATGCCTTTCCCTTTGCTAGTCTCTCTGATGAGAATGGCTGCCTTTCTTCCTAGCCCTTATCTGAACCTCCTCATCCTCCAGACCCCAGTTCAAGCCCCTATTCTGCATGACTCCTTTCAAGTCTCCTCCAACTCACATCATCTTTCCTGGCTCTAATTTCATATCACACCTCAGACAATATTGTGTTTGGCATTTATGTTCAAAAGCACCGGGGACCCCGGCTCAGACATGGTCCCGCCCTTATCTCACTGAGACAACTTAAAAATGCCACTTCCCTTTTCTGGCTTCATCTTCTTTTCTGTAAATGAGAAAACCCAACTAGTGATCCCCATGGGTCCTTCCTGCCACAGCATTCTAAGACACTCACTCTGTGTGTCTGGGTTCTCCAACCTGACCATAAACTCTCCGTCGGCAAGAGTCACTGTGAAAACTTTTCTATCTCTTCCAGCACTCTTGGCCCCGGGGAAGAGGGAACCTAGCACGGCTGGAAATGTTCAAGAGCTTGGCTGGAGTTTGGAGTAAGACAGATTTAAGTTCAGATCCTGGTGTCAGTACTTCCTAGCTGTACTACTCTGGGCAGATTCCTCCCTTCTCTGAGCCTCGTTGTTCATCAGTAAATCAGAGAGAGGCAAGGTGCCTCGCGAGGTGTCGAAAGCTCCGGGGGAAGCCCTCAGCTGCGCAGTGCAGCTGGAGCAGAAGCTCACATCAGCTCAGCGTTCAGTCACATTTTCTTCTACCATAAGTATCGATCTGACTCAGAGATCGACAGCCCCAGGAGGAAGACTGGGGCCCTGGGTGGGGAGGCTGAGGTGGGAGGAGAGGGGGGACGGCCGCTCAGGACTCACTCCTTGGTGAGGATGTTGATGGGGTACATGACTGGGATGCTGGTGGTGGCCGAGTTGTCCTCCAGGAGGCCTGAGTCCTCATTGTTGCTGCAGGGGGCAAGGTAGAGGGCAGTGTTCGGAGACAGTCTGGCCAGGACTGTGTGACAGTCTGAGGCCAGGGTGGGAGGAGATGCTGGCAGGGGCCTGCCTGGGGCCTGCTCACCAGCTCACATTGGCGTGCACCTCAACAAAGTCCCCCCAGGAGCCGTTCAGCAGCGTATGAAACATCACCTGGATATCAACCTGTCAGGGGAGGAGACGGGAATGAAGAAGGAAGGCGCCTGGCCCTCAGGGGGCCGCCTTAGCCCCTCACAGCCCCCATGCCCCCACTGCCATAGTCACAGTGACAGCTTATCTCAAGCCCTGGGCTGGGTGTTTTATCCCCATTGTAGAGATGAGGATACTGAGGTTCTGAGTGGTTAAGTCATGTGTGTAAGGTCACAAAATGAATGACCTAACCCTGGGTTTCTCTGATTCCAAAGTCTAGGCTCTCAAACACGACACAGGACACCTCTGCACACATTCTCTTGGGGTAGGGATAAGCCCTGCCTTTCCAATCACCTTCACCTTCCCCAGAGCCAGGAGCTCCCTCCCCTCCTGAGCTTACAGCCCCTTGGCTGCTTGACTCCTGGGGGCTGGAAGCACTCACCAAGCTGCCTGCTTTGAAGATGGGAGAGCTCACGTTGCAAGAGAGGGCCCTGCTCTGAAGCTTGGTCTCCTCGGGAAGCTCCTCGCAGCTCACAGGTATCTGGCTGTGGGGCTGGGGGTGAGAAGAGAGAGAAGGAGCATTTTAGTGGGCAAGGCTAAGAGTTCCCCAGAGGCCACCAACCCTCAGGTCCCCTCCCCCCGGCCAGGGCACATTTGCAGAAAGGTGGGGCCGAAGAGTCAGGGGTACAGCCAGGGGTTCAGTACAAAGATGTTCACAATCCTGTTTCTCACAGGGAAAAACTGGAAGTGATCAAACAATCCAAAGAGGTGGGAATGGTTCAGTGAATTGTGGTACAATCACAGGAGAGAGTTAAAATGCTGCTACGTCCACACATTCAGCAACTATTTACAAAATGAACTTGATCCTGGGCTAAAGAGGACAAAACCCTTCATCTTCATCACTGTCTGGAAGCCACAGATTTCAGTTCAGATTGGGAAGAAAATCAGATAAGGAAATAGAGGCTCAGAGCAGTCGAGAGACTTCCCCCCAGTCTCACAACTGGGTAACCCGGCAGGGATCTGGTAGGAACTTGAATCCAGGTCTGTTTGACCCCAGATCTCAAGTTCTCAATCACTTTACTAGATATCCCTTAAGAAAGCATTTAATGTTGCTGTATAAGAATAATTCAGGATCCATCCACAGATGAACGGATAAGCAAAATGTGGTCTATCCATGTGATGGAATATTAGCCTTAAAAAGGAATGAAATTCATACCTGCTATCACAGGGATGAACCTCAAAAACATAATGCTAAGGTGAAGAACATCTTGCTAAGTGATGTAAGACAGACACAAAAAGACAAATATTGTATGGCTCAACATTTTTGTTTTAAATTTCAAAATTCAAAATTTTTTTAAAAACATGGAGGAGGGGCTTCCCTGGTGGCGCAGTGGTTGAGAGTCCACCTGCTGATGCAGGGGACACGGGTTCGTGCCCCGGTCCGGGAGGATCCCACATGCCACGGAGCGGCTGGGCCCGTGAGCCGTGGCCGCTGGGCCTGCGCATCCGGAGCCTGTGCTCCACAACGGGAGAGGCCACAACAGTGAGAGGCCCGCGTACCGCAAAAAACAAAACAAAACAAAAAAAAACATGGAGGAAAAATAACCATATGGAGAGCAAAATGCCAATTAGTTAAAATATAGAATAAATATACAATGTATCAATAATTTGTACCTATGTGTATAGATAAACAGAAGGATAAACACCAAAATATTAAAAGTCATAATTGTGGGTTGTATAAGTACGGGTGTTTGTCTTCTTTAAACTTCTCCGTAATTTCCAAGTTTCTGTGGTGATTATGTATTACTTTAGTAACAATAATTTAAAAAATAAAAGTTGTACTTAAAATAACCCAAGAGAGTAAATCCTAGGAGTTCTCATCACACACAAAAACGTTTTTTCTGTTTCTTTAATTTTGTATCCATACGAGATGATGCATATGCATTAAACTTATTGTGATGAATATTTCATGATGTATGTAAGTCAAATCATTATGCTGTACACCTTCCACTTATACAGTGCTGTATGTCGATTATATCTCAATAAAATTAGAAGAAAAAAATAATGAAATAATAAAACAACCCAGGCCATCCCTCAAAGACAAGTTGGTCACCTTTAGGAGGAAGGTAGCTCAGTCTCCCTGAACCTGTGCACAACTTCTTGGTCACCAGGTCCATGAGCCTCTGTCACACTCTCCATTTCATGCAACCCTCTAACCCTGTGATGTCCCCAGCCTCATTTCTTGGTCGCGAATCCGAGGCTCACAGAGGATGAACCTTGTATCTCAGCTCACACAGCTCGAGGGTGGCCATCAGGCTGAGAACCCAGAGGTGGTCCGAAGACCTCCGCCCACATCTTCAGGCTGTCCTGACCGCCTGGGGCTCCAAGAGGCAGGACAAGCCTGGCACATAGTCTGCGGGCAGACCCCACCCTCTCGCTCACCTTGAGTGTCTCCACTTTGCGGAAGGAGAGTCCCCGAGGGAAGCTCAGGCTGAGGTGGACCCAGTAAGCGTCTTCTCCCAAGTTCCTCAGTGTCAGCCCCACAGAGAGGCTGGCGGAGGGGGTCAGACGCAGGACTCTGGATCTGGGGGGAGGATCAGGGCAAAGTTATGGGGGCCAACAAAGGAAGCAGGATCAGAGGTGGGGACTTTCAGAACTGAGGGATCCGGTAGGCCAGAAGAAAGAAATACACAAAAATAAGCTCCTATGCACAGGCTTTAAGTTTTGCGATCTCGTCTATTCCTGATAGGAGAGCTGCAAGGCACCAGCATTTCTCAGAGGGGGAAACTAAGGCCCAGACGACAAACGGAGTCAGTGGCCGTGGGGGTCTTCCGACCTGAAGTCCTACGTTCTTTTTATACACAGGAGCTGCCTCAGGAAAACATCGAGTGAAATAGGAGGCCTTACAGACCTTGCAGTGGAGGTCAGCCTCAGGTTAGCCTCACACTTCTTGTCTTCTCCGCAGTTCTTCTCAAAAGGGATCTGGAAGGCCAAGAAGAAAGGACCAGGAGGCTCAGATCCCCACACCCAGGAGGACTGGACCTTGGCCTCTCTGTCTGCCCCTCTTCCCCTCTTACCTCCTTGGTCTCCGAGTGTGGTGAGGGCCTCAGGATGGGCTGGATGTCCTTGCCCTGCTGAGCACGGAGGAGGGGGAGACAGGAGAGAATAGTTGAGGCAGCAGAACTGATGGAGGAGAGCTGGAGGGGCTCAGAGCTTGGTGCTCCGCTGGGCTGGCTGTGGTCGGGGCCCTCTCAGGAGCCAACGCCTTCCCGGGGCAGGCCCCAACCTCCCGACTCAGCCCAAGGCTGTCTGTGCCACACTCCTCTGGTGGCAGTTCCTTGAGGGAGGCTCAGGGTGTCCACTTCCTGTCCTGGCCATGAGATCTGGGCTTGACAGAGCAGCTCCCCCAGGTTCTCCCAGTCTTTGCTGGGAGCAGCACCTGGCCGCGCAGCCTCTAGACTCCCCTGCCTGGGACTAGCTCCTCCTGTGGTTCTCCTCTGTGAACCCCAGCTCTCCATCTCTTATCAGATCAAGGCCAGTTTTTTCAACATTTCCAGAATTTCTGCTCTGGGCCAGACACCCCTCAGCAGAGATCAAAACAGACACACTGCCTGTCCTCCCCGGCTGGTGGGAGAAACGGCCCGGCATCCTCAAGTGTGAGGATGGGATAGGTACAGGGTATGTTTAGAGGATGTAGAAGGGGATCCTATCCTACGCTTGGAGATCAGGGAAGCTTCCTGAAGGGATGGCATCTCAACTGAAATCCACAGGGTGAGGAGGAGGGAGCCAGGTGAAGAGAATGGAAAGAGACGAAGAAAGAACAGTTTACGTGAAGGCCAAGGCAAGAGAGATTGTGCCCGTGTAAGGCGCAGGAAGATGCTCGGACTGGCGGGAGTGCCGCGTGTCAGGAGGGGCAGGAGAGGGAAGCAGGGTGCAGATTCCCCCCAGCCTCGCAAGCCATATTCGGCAGTTGAGGGTAATGGTGACACAGGAGTGTTTTATGGATGATCAACTGTATGTTCTCAAGAGACTCCAGCCTCCTCCACTTCCAGGCCATCTGCCAAGCAGCCTCCAGACCCTCCCCTAAGGGCGGGGCTCCTGGCAGCTTCCGCTGACTGCTCGCAGCCACCCCAACATTCCCACGCAGATTTCCCACCACCCACCAGACTACAGCCTGTCCCCAAAGGGGCATCCAGGGCCTCTGTCTTGTTCAGTTGTCCTGCCAGAAGCTAAGCCCACCTCCCCATTTCCCCCGAACTTAAAATCGTGCCTCTTCTCTCTCAACCTACGCAAAATCTACTCATTCTGCGAGATCCGGAACAAATGACACTTCCCCCAGGAAGACTTTTTGACAACTGTGACCTCAGGTCTTTCTCTCTTTTTTTAAAATTAGCCTTTAATTTGTTTATTATTATTATTATTATTTTTGGCCGGGCGACACACCTTTCGGGATCTTAGCTCCCCGAACAGGGATCGAATTCGTGCCCCTTGTAGTGGAAGCTTGGAGTCCTAACCACTGGACCACCAGGGAATTCCCAGGTCTCCTTTGAAGCCTGAGTTGCTGCACCACACAGTTTGACTTTTTTATTTTATTCTTTTAATTAGTGCCGATGGGAGAAACTGCTGGCTGTCCCTATACATCCTGAGTGGGTGGCAGGTTGCGGGGCAGGGCACTCAGCGCAAGCTGCCAAAAACCACAAGAAGGAGTGTGTTTATCAGTCACGGAGCTCCGGCTCTGAAAGCGGCCTCAGAATGCAGAGATGCAGAAACAGTCCCAAAGAAAGACAGACCTGCTTGTGCCAGAAAAAAACAAATCTACATCTTCAGGCTTCCAGGCCCAGGTTCTTTCCATCAGACCCTGCTGCCTTCCGACAGAAGCCAAACCACCAGCTGAGTGTCAAGGATTTCAGAAGAGGAAATTAGGCTTTCGGCACTGGGTAGGGAGCGAGGGATCCAGGAGACTAGGATAGAGAGTGCTTTCCTCTTCTTTTACATAACAAGGGCACCCCAATTAGGCTTTGAGGGAACTACCTGCCCTCAACGGAATACCCTTGGGCGAGAAGGCTAATTAGGATACCCTGTCCTTCCACAGATAAGGGATGGTCCTAGGCTTTCTGGTGTTCTCTCCCTGTAATTTGCATCTGTTAGTATTCGCCCAGGTTAGAAGCCTAATGAGGTCTGAAACTGATGCACAGAGGGACGCGTGGAAGGGGCCGTGCCCTGGGAAGTCCATCCATTATTTCTTCCTCTTGAGAGCCCCCAGAGCCTCCACCTACCCTGGTCCTCCATCTTCCCAATCCCAGTTTTCCAAATTTCTCTTAAATACAAACTCCCATAGACTCCTTTCTGCTTAAGTAAGCATATTTCATTTCTATTGCTTGAAGCCAATGTAATACAGTCCTGGCAAATTGAATTTCTGTTCTCCCTTATTTCCTATCAGTTTCTCCAGCTGATCTCTTCTTACCGTGCTTTGGTCCCTCGGTGTCCCTTCTTCCTCCCAGAGAGAGTAATTTAGGGAGACATTGATGGGAGAGATGAGGTCTTGAGTGCACACCTGAGGGCAATAAGAATACACCCTATGTCATGAGTTTAACCTTTACCACACTTCCAGTTAAAAGCACAACTTGTTCATACTTTATAAAGGATGAAATTCCAGTAGCTAGTTGTCTGAGACCTTACCAGGAGTGGAAGGATGTTTACTATACATCAGGTGTTTATGATATGCCCAGCTTGCTTCTCAGTACGAGTGTTCATCCCTCAGCCCCAATCCCAAGGCAGACATCAGTCATCAACCACAGCACTTTTCCCCACTGAGTCCTAACAGAAGTCCCTGAGTCTTTGTCAAACTCCTCTAGGCAACCATTATCAAAGTTTGCACAAGAAAAGAATACTTTAGAATAAGTAGAATATCCCAGTTCCTTGACAACAGGGATGGGTCTCAGTCTTTTATGTTATTACCAGTGCCTGACACTTTGGAGACGCTCACTTGGAGGACTTTTTGTCCTCACCTAAAGGTTCCCCCAATTCGAAGAGGTGGGCATTATTATCCCCACATCAGAGACGAGGAAAGTGAGGTGTACAAAGGTGACACAATTTTCCTAAGGACTAGAACTGGGACGTGAACCCAGATCTGTCCAACTCCCAAGTCTAAAGTCTTTCCATCATGTCACAGTGCCTCTTCTCTGGCAAATTTATGTTTAAAATTTCCAAATCTTGTAATGCGGGTTACGGGTATGAGGAGGCAGAGAGGCTCTGAACGAAATGAGATCGTGAGCTGATCGTTGTTGAAAATGGGTGATGGCTGCTTGGCGGTTCATTAAACTCTTTTTCTACTTTTGTATGTCTGAAATTTCCCATAATAAAAACTTGAAAATAAACTTCAAAATCTTATACTGAGTATACCAATCACGTATTCAGTCTCTTATGAAATATTTGAGGCCAGAATAAAATTTAATATCAATCTTATTTCATACAGAACAGATATAAGCAAACGGAATTTGGGTATTTTGGCAGTTATCTAAACTAACAAGAACTTAAAAAAATTCTTTCTGGGGTGCACTTTTTAAAAATACATTTACTTATTTATTTCTGGCTGCGTTGGGTCCTTGTGGCTGTGTGCAGGCTTTCTCTAGCTGTGGCGAGCGGGGGGCTACTCTTTGTGCGGTGCGCGGGCTTCTCATTGCAGTGGCTTCTCTTGTTGCGGAGCATAGGCTCTAGGCACTCAGGTTTCAGTAGTTGTGGCACGCGGGCTCAGTAGTTGTGGCGCACGGGCTTAGTTGCTCCGCGGCATGTGGGATCTTCCTGGACCAGGGCTCGAACCCATGTCCCCTGCATTGGCAGGTGGATTCTTAACCACTGCGCCACCAGGGAAGCCCTGGGATGGATGTTAATAATAAAACACCCACACGGCAAACAAAGATACCGAGTGCCGCAACTAAGACCTGGTGCAGCCAAATAAATGAATAAATAAATATTTCAATAATAATAATGAAAAATGACCACGTGTACCTGGCAAATAGTGACACACCACCGTGCCTGAATATTCCATAGGACCGAATATTCTGTGGCCATTAAAAATAATCTGAAAGCTGGGCTGCAGCATTAATATATGATGTGTGAAAAGAGTAGGGAAAAAATGGTAAGTACTTTACAATTGTAATCATGTTTAAAATGCCTATGGATGTGGATTAAGGACTAGAAGAAAATATGCTGAAGGTATTGTTACTACTGTGATACAGAAGAGGAAACGGTAGGACCAGGAGATCAAGGTGACCTGTGACCTGTGCTGGACAGCGATGGAGCCGAGCCTGGCACTGGGGCTGCCTCCCGCTGCGGTCAGCTCGTCCGCCCCTTCCCTCCCCTGAGCAGACTTGCTGGCTCCTTACCGGGAAGTGGAACCAGAACCCAGTGCAGGACTTGACTGAGGTGACAGCTGTGTTCCTGCTGAGCTCATGTTTCCCTTCTGGGAACAACCCCCGGCTTCTGGTCCGATGGCCATCCAGCTGCAGAGTGTAAGTGAGGTTGGCAACCAGGTGCCCTGGGCAGGGTGGAAAGGCAAGAGTTGAATGATGGCGGATCCTGGGGCCGTGAGCCTGGATTTGGGGCAGGCAGCTGCGCTGGGAAGCAGGAAGGCAGCACTGACCTTTGAACTGGGAGATGAGAGACTTGACCTGGAAACAGACTGTGATGTTAACGCCTTCCTTCTTCTTGTCGCTGGAGGAATGCGAGCACTCGACTTCATGCACTGGGATCTCGGCCGGGGAGAAGGACATGGTTGTGATGATATCCACCACAGGCCGGGAGCTTCAGGGAAGGAAACAACCGACGCTCTTCCTCGGCCTCAACTGCCATCCCCAGCCAGACCTGGGGCTCCAGCTAGCAGAGACCAGAGGACTCCCCTTCCCTAAAGCAGACCTCAGTGTCACTGTCTCTTTGCAATGAAAATAATAATGATAATTCATTAGGGCTCCCCATAATGATATTCTTCCTAGCAGCCTTCTGACCCATTTCTCACACAGAAGAATGAGCTTTTAAAAAGAAAAGTCGAGACTTCCCTGGTGGTGCAGTGGTTAAGAATCCGCCTGCCAATGCAGGGGACACGGGTTCGAGCCCTGGTCCGGGAAGATCCCACATGCTGCGGAGCAACTAAGCCCCTGCGCCACAACTACTGAGCCCACGTGCCACAACTACTGAGCCCGCACGCTTAGAGCCTGTGCTCCGCAACAAGAGAAGCCACCGCAATGAGAAGCCCGCGTGCCTCAACGAAGAGTAGCCCCCGCTTGTCACAACTAAAGAAAGCCGGCATGCAGCAACAACGCAGCTAAAAATAAAAATGAATGAATGAATGAATGAATTTATAAAAAGAAAAGTCAGGGAATTCCCTGGTGGTCTAGTGGTTAGGACTCCGAGCTTTCACTGCCAAGGGCCCAGGTTCGATCCCTGGTCAGGGAACAAAGATATTGAGCTTCCATGCCAGTAACCTTTCAAGGATGCCCCATGGTATTCAGAATAAAATCTAAACTTTTCACTGTCTGTGCCATACCATCTGCCTCTCCAGTCTTCTTTTTTTTTTGGCTGCACTGGTTCTTAGTTGTGGCACGTGGGATCTTCAGTGCTGCATGCGGGGGGATCTTTAGTTGAGGCATGTGGGGTCTAGTTCCCTGCCAGGGATTGAAACCGGGCCCCTTGCATTGGGAGCATGGAGTCTTACCCACTGGACCACCAGGGAAGTCCCTCCTCTCCAGTCTCACCTCCTACCACACTGACCCTATTTCCGTGCCTTGAACACGTCACACTTTTGCCTGCCTTACGGCCTTGGCACCTCCTGGGCTTTCGACATGGAAAGCTCTTACCCCAGATTTCTGCAAGCCTGGCTCTTTCTCATCTTTCAAGTCCCAGTTCCTCAGAAAGGCCTTTCTTGGCCACCAGCCTATAGTAGGTCTCCCCTGCTATTCTCTCTCACAGAACCCTGCTCATGTCCCTCATGGCACTTATCACAATTGTAATGATCTATTTATTTGCTTTACTTTTTTATTATATGTTTCCCCACACATACACTGTAGCCAATGACTTGTTCCATATTGAAGACAGTATCTAGTCACTAGATGACGTTACGTGAGGCTTCCAGTGACTCTAAGATCTGGGTCAGGCAGGAAATGCCATCACCATTTCAAAGATGAAGAAACTGAGGTCTTGAGAAGCAAAGTGACTGGGGTAAGATCACCCAAGAAGTCAGCGGCAGAGCTTCGACTTGAATACAGGTCACCAGGTTCTAAAGCCATCCCACATCTCTCTAGGAGGTTTTAGTGTTAGACAGGCCTGGGTTCAAATTCTAGTCTGTCACTGAATAGCAGCTGTTTAACCTGGAGCCAGACACAAAGCCAGTATAAAAGGAGAACCAGGGCTTCCCTGGTGGCGCAGTTGTTGAGAGTCCGCCTGCCGATGCAGGGGACACGGGTTCGTGTCCCGGTCCGGGAAGATCCCACATGCCGCGGGGCGGCTGGGCCCGTGAGCCATGGCCACTGAGCCTGCGCGTCCGGAGCCTGTGCTCCACAACGGGAGAGGCCACAACAGTGAGAGGCCCGCGTACCGCAAAAAAAGAAAAAAAAAAAAGGAGAACCAAACTCACAGGGTTGAGCCGAGGACCGAATGCGCCGAAGTCGATAAGCATTTAGCACGATGCCTAGTGCATCGTAACTGCTGAAAGGATGAGGACTGAAATCATCCCCAGGTAGGACTCAGGAGTCCCATCTTACCTCAGCACGATCACCTGGCTCTCAGCCCCTACAGCCACATCTACCAGGCCGTCCCCGCCAAGGTCCTTCACCCCGTGGATGGAGCGTCCAAACCATCGAATTCCTGGGAGCATCCGGGTCCCTTCTATCCGCTGAGACCAAGAGAGAGATTCATGCTAAGCTGGGGAGAGGACGGGTGGAAGGGCGAGAAGAGTCTGGCTGAGGAGTGGGGTTGGGGCTTGGTGGCTGCCAGCTGCCTGGGAATGGGTTCTGATTGGCAGGCGGGGTACCTCACCTGACTGGGCCAGGGGCTCAGCCCCGCTTGCTGCCCATTGAAGATGTACACAGCCCCCTGCTCTTCCAGAGGGGCTCCCACGGCCACGTCCGTCAGCTCATCCCCATTGATGTCCGTCAGGGCAGCGATGACTGCTCCAAATCGCCCAAGGGGGTAGCCGGGATCCCCGTGCAGCTCTGAGACCATGGCGAACCCCAGCTGGGAAGGAGCAAGGCAACAGGTCCCACCTCAGTCACTCAGCACTAACCACTGGACCGCCAGGGAACTCCCCACCTTTGTTATCTGTGTGACTTTGTGCCTTTGGAAAGTTGCCCAGCCTTGCTGAGCTGCGATGTTCCCATTTGTAAAATAAAGCTCATAGTATCCCAGAAGGTGATTACGAGAATCAAACGAGGTATCCTATATATAAAAAGTTTGGCACTGGGCCTTGCACACATTTTTAACCACCTCTGCATATTTGCTAACGTTTGTCGTTGTTCTAAAGGTCTGATTAACACAGGATCAGGCAGGGAAAGGCTTTCAGAATAACTGAGAACAGAGAAGGCACGGGAGTCTCTTTCTCCCACAGCCTCCACGCATTGTCCTGGTCCCCACCTTTTTTCTCTGGTAGATAAACACCCGGCCTCCTCTCTGCTCGCCATAGAACAGGGGGGCTCCAACCAGCAGCAGCTCTGTCTCCCCATCTTGGTCCATGTCAATGCCACACAGCTCGCCGCCAAAATAAGAGCCAATCTGCAGGGAGAGGAAGACGTTTGAGGAAGAAACCTAGGGCAGGACACCTCCCTCCCCATCAAGGGCACCTTATCCGTCCTACTCTAAGCCCTCAAATGAAGGTCCAAGTCCTGGGTCCCACTCAGAGCCCGTATGAATTCAGACAAGTTGGGATCGTAAGTTGGCAAGTGGGGATGACAAGGCTAACCTCAGAGGCTTTGCAGGGGAACAAATGTGACAGTGCTCGGCACAGGGCGAGTGCTCAGCAAGTGCACGCGTGTTCGGAAGACAGCAGGAAGCATAACTAGCGTCACTCCAACCCCCTCTTGGGCGGACGCCCCTGCAATCACGCTCACCTGGATCCCATCTATTTTCTGGATTTGGCTCCAACGTTCTCCGCCCTTTGGCTCTTGGAACAGCAACACCCGCCCCACGTGCTGGTATCGGGGGGCTCCAGCTGCCAGCAGCGACGTGGTCCGTCGGGAGGGCAGCCAGGTCACCGTGTAGCCTGAGGAGAGAGCGGGCGTGGGCCTTGGAGTTAGGAACACAATGGCTGCTGGACGAAGGTAAGACCCAGGGGGAAAGGCGGCAGAGACCCTGAGAAGCTGGGTTAGTAGCAAAGACGCATTGAGACGGCCAGAAGACCTTCTCCCGAGAAGAGCAGCCACGTGCTCCGAGGAGTACAAATCCTGCCGTCAGGGTCTAAGACTGCATTTCTCGAACTGTGGACAACACGCATACGCAGGATGAAGCGGCCGCGTACTGCAGGGTAGACATCTTCCTGAGGTTCAGTTCAGCTAAGGGTTTATAAAGGAGACTACCTTCTTCTTTTTTTTTTTTTGTGGTATGCGGGCCTCTCACTGTTGTGGCCTCTCCCGCTGCGGAGCACAGGCTACGGACGCTCAGGCCCAGCGGCCATGGCTCACGGGCCCAGCCGCTCCGCGGCACGTGGGATCTTCCCGGAACGGGGCACGAACCCGCGTCCCCTGGATCGGCAGGCGGACTCTCAACCACTGCGCCACCAGGGAAGCCCCTACCTTCTTTTTAAAGAGTAAAATGAAATGGAATATATTAGTAAGAAGAAGGCAAAGTTTGCATGAAGATTAAAAATAAAGCAGCAGATGCCTCAAGACTGCCAGCCTGCCCTGTTTCAGACTTGGCAGCCCCTACATTGCATGACCCAACTTCTTAAAACCAATCTCTTTATAGGTGATAGATAGATAGATAGATAGATAGATAGGAAAAGAGAGAAGAAGAATTATGTATCTATATAGAGATACAGATACAGATATACATATAGATATATCCTATGGGCTTTGTTTCTCTGGAGAATCCTCACTGATAAAATAATATATACATATGTATGTTATTCTTTACATATATATGTGTATATATAAAGAGAGATAAACAAATGTGGCAAATGTTAACAACTGATAAATCTAGGTGAAGTGTATATGGATATTCATTGTACTATTAACTTTTCTCAAAGCGTGAAAATTTTTGCAGAAAAATTTGGTAGAAAAGATTAAAGATGCGTTTCAGAGAAAACGTTTGGTAAGGTAGTACAACTCAGTCAGCATGGAGACACAGCCTAATAAAAATACTGAAATTTAAACATAAGGAGTGGTGGACTTCCCTGGTGGTGCGGTGGTTAAGAATCCACCTGCCAATGTAGGAAACACGGACAGGTTCGAGCCCTGGTACAGGAAGATCCCACATGCTGAGGAGCAACTAAGCCCATGCACCACAACTACCGAGCCCGTGCACCTGGAGCCCATGCTCCGCAACAAGGGAAGCCACTGCAATGAGAAGCCCGCACACCACAATGAAGAGTAGACCCCGCTCGCCGCAACTAGAGAAAGCCCGTGCGCAGCAACGAAGACCCAACGCAGCCAAAAATTAATTAATTAATTAATTTTAAAAAAACCCATAAGGAGTGGTGATTGTACAGCACAGAGAATATAGCCAATATTTTATAATAACTATAAATGGAGCATAATATATAAAACTTTTGAACCACTATCTTGTATACCTGAAACAAATATGTTATTGTAAATCAACTATACCTCAAGAAAAAAAAAAAAGCAGGAGACTTGAAAACATCTCTGCTTCAAGATATCACTGAGGTTATCTACATACTTCACAACTCCTGTGGTTTAGGTTCCCTGCCCTCTGTTCCTACACTGATGAAACGCTGGAGGAAATGCCGCAGGAAATTGGACCAGGGATTGGGCAGGAGCCAGGAGCCACCTCCCAGGAATGCTCTGAAGATGACCCAATTTGAACTTCTTTGTTTATTTTTTTTGAATTAATTTTTATTGGAGTACAGTTGATTTGCAATGTTAGGTTAGTTTCTACTGTACAGCAAAATGAATCAGTTATACATATACATATATCCACTTTTTTAGATTCTTTTCCCATATAGGTCATTACAGAGTACTGAGTAGAGTTCCCTGTTCTATACAATAGGTTCTTATTAGTTACCTATTTTATGTATAGTAGTGTGTATATGTCAGTCCCAATCTCCCAATGTATCCCTCCTCCGCGTGACCTACTTTGCTCAGAGCAGTTGAAAGTGAATGAGAAAAACAGATGTCTGAGACTCTATAGCCCATGAGGGGACTGGTGAAGAGGCTGAATCACTCTCCTGCTTCTTCATGTATATTCCTGAAGTACAAGGGTTAAGAAATTGCCCTTTGAAATCAGAGAGACAAGGTTTTAATCCGAGTATTACTTCTTCCTGGCTGTATAATCTTGAGTAAATTACTTCATGTGTCTGAGCCCCAGTCTTCTCGTCTAAAAAAAAAACTGGGACAATATCAACCTTATAGGGGGTTTCTAAGGATTAAATAAGACCGTGGATGTAAAACGCTTAACACCATGTTAGTGAGATCTAAACTAAGATCTGAAGGATAGTAGCATAGTAGGCACTCAAGATTATATTTACTTCTACATGTACATACATACATACATACATACATACATACATACATACATCTGTGTGTGTGTATATAGTGGTATGGCTGCCTAACTAGAGATTCAACTTTGGGTTATTTCTTCTTATTCAGTGAGCAAATTTGCCAGCTATTTTGCAGTACAGTCATCTCTACGTATCCGCAGGGGATTGGTTCCAGGACCTGCCCCGATACCAAAATCCACCACAGACGCTCAAAGTCCCACAATTGGCCTTTGGTATCCCCGGCTTCCAAATCTGGGGATTCAACCAACCATGGATCATAAACGTGGAACCCGCAGCTGCAGAGGGCCAACTGGATACTGAAGAACAGAAAACCACCTTGAAGGCAGTAGTGTAGGTGCTGCAGTGTAAGTGCAGTGGTTACTAAGCACAGATTTGGGGCTGGGACTACCTACTAGTCTATGACCCTGGGGAAGTTATTTAAAGTCTCCTGGGCTCAGTTTCTTCATCTGTAAAATACAGATGATAAAAATACCTACTTACAGGGTTGTTGGGAGGATACAATGAGATAAAAATAAGTTAATATGTGCCATGCACTTAGAACAGTGCCTGGCACATAATACTTGCTCAGTAAAGAAAAAGAAAAGGAAAACAAGGAAAAAATCAGAGGGCAGTCTCCCTTAGAAGGGTAAGAGTAGATGCACGATGAATAGCACCAATTTTCCCGAGGAAAGTATTTAATAAGATCTTGTGTTTTGAAAGTTTAATAATAATCTTTGTGTACTGAGCCCACCCCCAGCCAAGGGTCATGGGTGAGGCAGGGTGGAGGGTGGTGGTTCTAGATCTATGAGGAGGTAGAACCTGGAAGCACTCCTATCCCAGGGCTCTTGGAGTCAGTTCGTGCCTTGAGACAGGCTGACTCTTTGAATGTGAACTAGAAGAGCTATAACCCCAGGCGCAAGGGTGAGGCCGTTCTGCTCCTGAGACTGGCATCGGCTTGGATGGACAGCATCCCCAGGACTGTGCAGGACAAGAGACCACGAGGCAGAGAGAAGCAACAGCAGTTGGTGGATTGACCAGCCTTGTTTCCTCTGTGCTTGGTATCTGAGAACTCTTGAGACTGAACCAACCCTGGAGTTCCTGGACAATTCAAGGGGAGGAAGCCTCACGGAGGAGGGGCTGGTCCTCCCACCGATGAGGCAGGTTGTTTTAAAGTGGACTCGGGATTTAATTTATAGGTATAACTGAGTAACGACACAGAGAAGTCACTGCCATTGAAAAAAGTTTCTCACTCACAGCTCCCCAAAGCAGGTGTCACAGCAGGCCATGCAGGGCCACATGGGAGAAGCCCCAGGGTGGAAGGAGCAAGGGGAGAATGGCCCAGAGCTGTTACTGCAGTTTCGGTGGGAAGGAATGAGGGAGGCAAGGCAAGTTGGAACAAGCTTAGGACTGGACGGTTTGAATGATGTTGGCAGGCTCTGGGCTATAGAGGTGGTCTTCAGTTATCTAGTACCTGGGCCTGGGGTGATATCCGTCAGGGTGGATACTGGCCTGGTGTGTGAAAGTTAGGTAAAAGGGTGGTTGGGATGCAGTGTCTGGATCGGCCAGTTGGCCTATGGAAGGCCTGCTCCCAGGCAAGTTGTTTTCTACCGGTAGGAATTAGCTGGCCCTGGGAGGAGCAGTCTCTCCAGGATTAGCAAGGCCACACGATGTCAAAGCATCATAAGGTACAGAAGATAAAAACATGATTAATACACAGGTGAAGGGTTAGTAAGGGAAAAATGAAGACTATTATAACCATATTTAAACTGAGTTTGTTCATGTTGTTGCTTAACTGCTTTCATTATTATTTTGAAAGTCAATCTGAGTGACTCCCTGGTTCCCCAAAGCTGAAAGAACCCAGCAGAAAAGAGAAGTACTCACCCAAATATCCTGCCCTCACTTCTGGTGTCAATGGTTCATTCCCAACAAATGTATCACCCCGCAGGTCTGTCTTCAGATCGAGAAAGCCCCCAGCCCAGTCCTTGGCTCCAGCGGCCCCTACAATGCCATGGTCCTGCCCAGGGAGGGAGATGAGTGCGGGTCAGCTGCGTTCCCACCACATCCCTCAGCCGGTAGTGTCAGGCCCGCCACTCACCCTGCTGAGATCCGCGCTGATCCCGCTGGAGGACAGCTCCATGTTGAAGGATGTCAGGTCCTGTTTGCTTGTGCCTGAGGGATGAGGTAGGGAGAATGGGCCGAGACCCAAGGAGCAGTGAAAACAGTGTTGCTCAAGAAAGGACTGAGGAAAAAACACAGCATCTACCCGTAGGCAAGGTAGAAAGAGCATGAACTGTTTTTTTTTAGGCAGCTCTGTGCAGCTTATGGGATTTTAGTTCCCCGACCAGGGATTGAACCCGGGGCCCTGGCAGTGAGAGTGCCAAGTCCTAACAACTGGACTGCCAGGGAATTCCCAAGAGCATGAACCTTAGCATCAGACGGGGAAGCGACTTATGCCCTGAGTCTCCCGCGACTCTCCACGCGCCCCAGGTATGGATATTCCGTTCCCCGACTCAGCACGTCTAAGAGGCAGATCTTGGTTTCTGCTTCTACTCAGGCTTCCCCTCTACAATGAATAGCACCCCACACCCACCTAGTGACACGCTAAAAGCCCCGGAAACAACCTTGATTCTTCCCTTTTCCCTCCATTCTACCTCCAACACGTGACCAAATCATGATAGTTCTACCTGCAAAACACATCTGCCCACTTCTGTGAACCGTCTGTATCACCGCCACACTGGCCCAAGCCATCCTCCTCTTATGCCTGACTAAGGCAGGAGCTTGTTAATTTGGTCTCTTTGACTTCATTCTTTTCTTTTTTTTTTTTAATTAAATGTATTATTTTTTTGGCCGTGCTGCACAGCACACGGGTTATTAGTTCCCTGACCAGGGATCAAACCCGTGCCTGCTACAGTGGAAGTGCAGAGTCCTAACAACCGGACCGCCAGGGAAGCCCCTTTGACTTCATTCTTCCTCTTTCTATGCCTTTTTTCACAGAGCAAGTTGTGTACTCTTTTTTAAAAATGTACATCAGACCTCATCTTTCCCTTTCTTAAAACCCTTCGTAACTTCTCATTGGTCTGAAGACTAAAATCCAAACTCATGAGGAGCTGGGAGGCCCCTGCCTTCCTCTCCAAACTTCTGTCTCCTTTACTCCCCACACTGCTATTACACTGACCTTTTTTCCTGTTCCTCCAGCACACCGAGCCCTGCCCCATCTCCTGGCCTTTGCACTTGATCTGCTCTCTGACTATAATGCCCTTTGCCCACACTTCTCCCATGGCTGTCTGATTCTCACCTTTCATGCCTCAGCTCAAAAGTTATCTCAGTGAATTTTACCTCACTTTAAAAAAAAGCACCTCACGGGATTTCCCTGGTGGTCTAGTGGTTAGGATTCTGGGCTTTCACTGCTGGCTCAGGTTCAATCCCTGGTCAGAGAACTGAGATCCCGCAAGCTGCGCGGCGTGGCCCCCAAAAAATTGCATCTCAGAAAGGCCTTCCTTGAAAAGCTTATTTAAAGTGGCTTCTTCCAATTAAATCTGTCTTACCACTTTACTCATTTTCTTTATAGCACTTACCACAAGCTTGAATCATCCTGTTTGTTTACTGACTTTCTTTATCCAACCTGAATATGAGTTCTATGTTGGCAATATCCCTGAGAGTCTGAGTCACAGCGCCTGCTCCATGGTTGTTGCCAGCATGAATAAATAAAATGAAAATAATACCACCAGCCTTGCAAGGATACTGAGAAGAACCGATTCAAGGATATAGATAAAGTGCCTGTTACCTGTAAGCTTTCAAGAACCGTAGCAATTATTATGAAGATTTGTTCATCCAATCAAAGATTTGTTCAACAAATCTCATGAGTGAGATTTGTTCACTCATTTAGAGTCACTAAATATTTGGTGCCAGGGATACAGGGGTGGGAAAGCAGGCACAATACTTGTCACTAAACCTCTCAGTTTAGTGTGGGAGACAGACACCTAATAGAGAGCTCTTTTTTTTTTTTTTTTTTTTAATTTATTTTTTTGACTGCGTCAGGTCTTAGCTGTGGCATGTGGGATTTTCCGTTGCCGTGCTCTGGCTTAGTTGCCCTGTGGCATGTGGGTTCTTAGTTCCCTGACCAGGGATCAAAACCACGTCCCCTGCATTAGAAGGTGGATTCTTAACCACTGGACCACCAGGGAAGTCCCCTAATAGAGAGTTCTAATACAATGTATGTCACAGGGGCTGTGACAGGGAATGTACAGTGGTTAAAGCAGCACGTGGGAATCCAGATCAGCGAGAACTTATCAGAGGGAATGACATCTAAACTGTGATCTGAAGGATGAGTAAGGGCAGGGAAGGATAGAGGATAAGAGCTATGATTTATCAAGAGTCTACAAGGTACCAAGCACTTTGCTAAGCAGTCATTAGGGCTTGAATTGTGTCCCCTGAAGAAAAGATGTCTAAGTCCTAACCCCTAGTGCCTCAGAATGTGACCTTATTTGGAAATAGGGTCTTCTCAGAGGTAATCAAGTTAAAATGAGGTCATTAGGGTGGGCCCTGATCCAATCTGACTGGTGTCCTTATTAAAAGGGGCAATTTGGACACAGAGGGACAGACACAGAGAGAAGATGATGGGTAAACACACAGGGAGAAGACGGCCAGGCGACCAGAGTGATGCAGCTACAAGTCCAGGAACACCAAGGACTGTTAGCGAACACCAGAAATTAGAAGAGGCAGGGAAGGATTCTCTCCGAAACCATCACAAGGAGCATGGCCCTGTCAAACCTTTAATTTCTAACTTCTAGCCTCCAGAACTGCAAGACAACACATTTCTCTTGCTTTTTAAAATTTTTTAATTTTCATTTCTCTTGATTTAAGCCACCTAGTTTTTGGTACTTTGTTACAGCAGCCCTAGGAAATGAATACAGCAATTAAACCTTACAACCCTCTGAGACTGGTATCACTACCCCCCTTTAACAGAGAACAATGAGGCTCGGAGAGGGAAAGTGACCTGGCTGAGGTCACACAGCACAGGCAGAGTGAATTCTTGAGCAGGTCTGCCTGGTCCCATTAAATATAATCCATTGCCTCTTCAAGTGAACTGAACACCAAGGCTGTGTCCTAGTGAAGGGGCTTCCTGGGGGAATCAGGTATCTTTCAGCAGACTAAGCTACCTGGGGAAATACTCTCCCATAGGCAGTCCTCCATCTGGCGACTACAATCAAACCTCTTATTCTGGGCCAAAGAAGAGGGCCTGTGGGCTCCTTGCACTTGGCCCCTGCCTGCTTGCCTGTCTTAAATAATTTGAGGCCCAGGACAAGTGACAATGAGGGAGCTGAGTGAGGAGAGGAAGGGATTATAGTCATTCTACAGGGCTCAGCTGATGCCTACAAGATATAGGTCAGCTCGGGGACCCATCCTGGACCAGGCTGAGCTTCAAGAGGAAGACAGACTTTCAGAGGGAAATAGAGGCTGCTCCTAAATTACCCTCCCTTAAATTCCTACCTGAGGGCTTTTAACCGGAGAGCTCTTAACACAGTGACAGACGCTCTGTAAGCTCCAGTGATTATTATTCCGCGTGTCCTTAGTCTGATGTCCCAGGTGAGGTTCTGTATACATCCCCCTGAACCCTCTCTTCCAGGGTCTGCCACTCACCTTCAATGACATAGATCTTTTTTTGCAGCTCGGTGAATAGATCTTTCAGCTTCTCAAACGTGTCCAGAATCTTTACAAACTCCTCCGCAGGTTTTGAGGCAAATTCATGGAGTGTCTCCTGACTTTCCTTGGTCTTAAAATACTTTCCAATCTGGAAGAAATGGAGAGTGAAGAGCTAGCATCCCCAGAATGGCAGACCAATTTTCTGTTATTTTCACAAGACCCTGGCCCCAGGGAGAAAAGGAGTGGGGTTCAGGAATAGGAGAGGGAAGATGGGTGGTAAGAAGAGGCAGGGACCTGGAGCCCGTACCCCAATGATGTAGCGGATGATGTCTTTGGCCGCGTCAATGTTGGCTTTGTCAGTGGCTTCCCCGTCAGTGATGATGATAAGCACTTTGGTGGCATCTGGCCGGGCCCCCAGCTCTTGCCGGAACACCTTGGTCCTGTGTCCAGGAAGGAGGGGATGTGAGAGACTCCCCGCAAATCACCTAAGGTCTCCCTCTTACCCTGCTCATTAAGTCACTGTCCTGCTGATTATGCCAAATCCCTTCTCACAATTCCCAGACAGCTATTCCCAGCCTTCAAAGCTCTCCTCTGAAGCTCCTTCCTCACCCTGGTTGCCATATCCCTCCTTCTGGACCAGTGGTCTTCAACTGAATCCTGGGCAGCCACAAGGCTGTCCCAGAGTCTGTGGGCAGTGAGGGGAAACTCTGGGCTTCCTACTCTTCGTTTCAACCACGTGGCAACTACCCTTTAATCAGTTAGATATGCTGGTGATCTAGGTGAGATTCCAGTGGAAGGATGGGCTCCATGGCAGAAGGAAATTGGAAAGCCACTCTTCTAGAGAAAGCTCATATAACACCCCCTTCTGCCTCCCCTACCATTGCCAGGCTACTTGTACATCTCTGCTGCAGCAAATCTCCTAGGTAATCAAAGAGACTTGTTTCTGTGTCGATTTTTCCCCAAACCAGATTTGCTGCTGTATCTCTGGCTCCTGACTCAGAGTAGGTGCTCAGTGCACGTGACAGAAGAGAAAGAAGGAAGGAGTGAATTCTGGACAGGCTGAGGCTCCAAATTCCTGCCCTGCCCACAGCCTCCTTCTGAAGCAAGACAGGCTGCCCACAGCTTCCACTGGGACAGCCGCTCTATTTGAACATCCTCCCCTCCTCACCCCACAGCTAACCAAAGATGGACAATTAATCCAAGAGCAGCCAGTCCACAACCCCTGACTTATGGCATGACCTGTACTGGGAACAGAAGCTGAAAGTCACCTGGAGAGGCCACAGTGGGAGGTGAACAGATACAGAGAAGAGGGCGGGCGAGCTACTTGGAAGCTGCCACAGACAGAGGAACCTGATGGGCGGGATCAAAACCACATCTTGTTCTATCTCGGATGCAAATGTTTCCCCAACTTCCATCCACCTGGACATGGCCTATCATGGATCCTCCTCATGGATTTCCACCCTGGTTTAAACCACTATCATCTCTCACCTGGATTTTTCAGTGTCTGCGAACTGGCATCCCTGTTTCCACCCTTGCCCCTTCCACAGTCTAATATCAACCCTGCAGCCAGGGGGATCCTTTTAAAAACATAAATCAGATTATCACTCCTTTGATCAAAACCACCAATGGGGCTTCCCTGGTGGCGCAGTGGTTGGGAGTCAGCCTGCTGATGCAGGGGACACGGGTTCATGCCCCGGTCCAGGAGGATCCCACATGCCGCAGAGCGGCTGGGCCCGTGAGCCATGGCCGCTGAGCCTGCGCGTCCGGAGCCTGTGCTCCTCAACGGGAGAGGCTACAACAGTGAGAGGTCCGTGTACAGCAAAAAAAGAAAAAAAAAAAAAAACCACCAATGATTTTCATCTCACTCAGAGGAAAAGCCAAAGTCCTCACTAGAGCCTCATCCAGACTTCGATGGTCTCTCTGACTTCATCTCCTACTACTTGAACTCATCACTTACTTCTCTCTAGCCACACTGGTGTCCTGGTTCTTCTGTGAACATCCCAAGCATGGGATCAGGGCCTCTGCTGTTCCCTCTGGAACAGCAGAAGACCTGGAATGGTCTTCCTTCAGGTATCCACATGGCCTGCTTCCTCACCTCCAACAAGTCTTTGCTCAGATGTAACCTTCCCTGATCTTCCCATTGAACATTGCTTTATTTTTCTTTGTAAAACTTACATCTTCTACTATATGATCCAATTTACTTATTTATCCTATTTATTACATTTCTCTCCCCTACTAGAATGTTAAGCTCCAGGAGGGCAGAGACTTTTCTTTGTTTCATTCACTGTTAATTCCTAGCACCTAGAAAATGGCAAACAAAAACCTGCAGACCAGAGCCAGCCCACAGCTTGTTTTTGTATGGTCTCTGGGCTAAAAATGGTTTTTATATTTTTGTTTTTAAAGAGTTACAAAAACAAAGAATAATATGCAACAGATAACTGTTATGTGGCCACAAGAGTCTAAAATAGTACTATCTGGCCCCTTATAGAAAAAAATCTGCCAAGTCCTGACCTGGAACACTGTCTGGCACACAGCCAGATGGTCAAGAATTATTTATGAAATACATTTCCATGACCGCTTCTTTTTGTTCCCACAGTTGACACCTTTTGGGGTATCTTCCCATCCTGTGGGGACCCAGTTCTCTAAGAACTGCCCCCTTCCCAATGGAGGTGGGACCCCTGAATCCATGTTACTCTACGTCATGAAGTAGAACAAGGCCTTAGCTGGGTTGACCCATGGACACACAGTTTAGGCTCAGCCAATCAGATTTCCTCTCTCCTGGAGGCTAGAATTCAGGTTGTTCACCTGAATTGAGGAACTGAGGCTGCCATTTTTTCAATGGACATTGTTTGATCATGTACCCACCAGAGCCATCTACAGAGAGAAGAATGAAGTAGACACGACAGGTCAAGTAAGCCCCAGAAGAAAAGAGCTGGAAACACATGCAGAGTCTTGAGATACATCACATGCATGTTTAACTTATGCAAATCCAACTATACATGCTTGGCAAAGAAATATAAATGAAAAATACAAGTGTAATAGTACAGGAGATCCTTTCTGCTATTTCACTCAATCTGAGCGTATGCCCCGGGGGAGCATGAGATAGGAGATGTAATTCTCTTATTCCCCAAAGTGGTCTCAGTTTCCATGGACACTCTAATGTTTAAATACAGGTATTTAAAAAATACACAATATGGCCCTTTAACACAGTCCAACTACATTCATCTAGGTCTCAATTTAAACACAGTAATCTGATCCAACTCTGGGTTAGTAGGTTTAGAAAATCAGGATATGCTAGTTTCCAATATGGGACTTGGATATATTGACTCTGATGAAAAATTCAAAGAATAATTCAAAAGTAATTTGACTCTCTGAGATTTGTATTCATACACTGACTTCAAAAGCTGATCCCCAACTAACATGTGACTCTACCGTGGCTGCCATCATTCACAATCTCTTTTCAAGTTCTGGTTCTAATCCCTCACGAGGCCTGGAAATATTCTCTGTCCCAAAGGTTCATGAGCTATCCCTGCATCCTCTCACGAATTCCCCTTTGGGATTTAGCTGGTGTAGAGTCCTGTTATAATCAAAAGAACCCCGGAATTCCCTAGCGGTCCAGTGGTTAGGAGTCTGTGCTTTCACTGCCCAGGGCCCGGCTTCAATCCCTGGTTGGGGAACTAAGATCCCACAAGCCACATGGCGTGGCCAAAAATAAATATAAAAATAAAAAATAATCAAAAGAACCTGGACTATAACACAATATTGTAAATCAACTATATACTGCAATAATAATAATAATAAAGAACCTGGAATAAAATTGCTCCAGTAGAATGCTTACAATAACCTGCCCCTTGCTGAGCCCACCTGTTGAGTTCCTACAGCCTGCAACTTGAAGAAGCTAGTGCTCACAGAACAACCGACGGATGGGCTCTCTCACACGAGGGAACTCACGCGACATAGTTGATGGCACCGAAGGTGTTGGTCAACAGGCGCATGTGTTTGACTTTGGCAAGAAGAATATCAGGGTCCTTCCAGTTAACATAATCCAAGAAAGTAAATTCTGTTTTGTAGTTTGAGGAAAACTGAACAGCTGCAAACTAGAAAAAGGAAAGAAGACAAAAAATGACGTTACGTAGTCCTTCCCACTTGTTTGCTCCAATCTCTACATTTTTTTTATAAGTTTATTTTATTTTATAAATTTATTTATTTATTTTTGCTGCGTTGGGTCTTCATTGCTGCGCTTAGGCTTTCTCTACTTGTGGCAAGCGGGGGCTACTCTTCGTTGTGGTGCGTGGGCTTCTCATTGTGGTGGCTTCTCCTGTTGCAGAGCACGGGCTCTAGGCACGCAGGCTTCAGTAGTTGTGGTGCGTGGGCTTAGTTGCTCCGCAGCATGTGAGATCTTCCTGGACCAGGGCTTGAACCCGTGTCCCCTGCATTGACAGGCGGATTCTTAACCACTGCACCACCAAGGAAGTCCCACCCATCTCTACTTCTTTTGTTTTTTGGTTTTTTTTTTTGCGATATGCGGGCCTCTCACTGTCGCGGCCTCTCCCGTTGCGGAGCACAGGCTCCGGACGCACAGGCCCAGCGGCCAGGGCTCACGGGCCCAGCCGCTCCACGGCATGTGGGATCCTCCCGGACCGGGGCACGAACCCGTGTCCCCTGCATTGGCAGGCGGACTCTCAACCACTGCGCCACCAGGGAAGCCGTCTACTTCTTATCCAGGACCTGGGCAACCCAACTCCACATTCCTGCCTTGAATCGTTCTTTTGTTTTATTTTTTCAGTCACACCTCTCAGCATTCGGGATCTTGGTTCCCTGACCAGGGATGGAACACATGCCCCCTGCAGTGGAAGCATGGATTCACCAGGGAAGTCCCTCGAATCATTCTTTTGAAAGTGAGGCTGTATATAAACAAACACAGAAATGAATCAACCTGGAACCCGTTATGGAGTGCTGTCTGCTGGGCTCCGGTTCTCTGGGTTCTGCCTACCTCACCGATAGAGGTGGTTCCCAGCAACCATATTTCTGCTGAGTGACCCTGCTAAACAAGATACAGTTGGCTGAGACTGAGGTGAGGCCAGTCAGAATCTCTCCTCTGAGAAACTGGAATTTGCAGAGGGAGGGGTTGCTTGAGAGGAAGATTGGAAAAAAAACAACAACAAAAAACAAAAAAACACCTCCTGAAACTTTAACATGTGAACTTGGGAGCTTTCCACAGGCCCATGTGATCCAAAGAAGCTGAGAGCCAGTCTACAGAGAGAAAGAGAAAGAGAGAAGGAAGCAAAAGCCAAAAAGAAACAGAAATGAGAATTAGGGAGAATTCTGGAAGCAGAGGTCCAGTAATAGCCATGCCCTTAGGTTCTAGAGAAAACTTGTACTAAATTTTCCCTTTATGCCCTTAGCTAGCTCAGGTAGGCATCTATTGCTTACAACCAGGAATCCTAACTGATATATTTACCTGGTAGGAAGAGTTGCTGAGTTTCTTCATCACATCCTTCATGAAGTCCAGAATTTTCTGAAATTCATCTTGCTGCAAGCTCATTGAGCCATCAAACAGAAATACCAAGTCTACGTTGCCCTTTACACATTCTACAGAGGCCAGACACAGAGGGACTTGGTAAAGAGTCTCTGGGGGTTGGCCTGCCCATGCCAGTTCCCATGTATGGGCAACCACTTGGAGGTATTTTTACCCACTGGATCCCCCGTTCCTTACCCTGATAGCCAGGGTGCCCTTGCAGCACCGGACCACTCAGATTCTGGTGGAAGAGGTAACACAGGCCACTTAGATAGATGTTCTGGTCACATGTCCGAGACAGCCCAGGGTCACAGGCCTGAAGGAATCAAAGATTTTTTAAAAGGTTGGGGCTTCCTCTTGCTGTGTGTCTTTAGGGCATCATCAACCAAGAACAAAAGCCTTCAGGGTCATCATCCCCCGACCTCATTCCCATCATCCAACTGGTTGCTAAGGCAAGGTAATTCGGCCTCCAGGTATCTTGTATCAGTCTCTCCATCCCCACTACCAATGTTATATGCCAACGGATGCTCGCTGCCTATAGGACAAAGTCTAAACTCCTTAGTTTGGCATTCATATAGTTCACAGTAGGCACTATCCTACATTTCCAAACCCATCCCCTTCTATTTCCAATTACACATTCTGTGTTTAAGCCGAATCAAACGACTCCCTATTCCCAGAATATACAATGACGTTTCTTTCATTTATGACTATCTTTCCTGCCAGACTGTAATTTCTTGAAAGTCAGGGCTCACGTCATGGTCATCTTTGCATCTCACTCCCCTTCCCCCATCAGAACCCAGCACAATGCCAGGCATGTAAGAGTAACTAAGTAATCAAGCTCCAATTAAATACTGGATAACTATTTCACTCGCTTAGCCTTCTATTTCTTATATACCTGTGTCAGAAGGATGCTGCTGGGATGAACTGTAAAGCGTAATGGACTTGTAATCAAATAGGAATTATATTCAAATCCTGGCTCTACCTCTTTAAAACCATGTGACCTTGACCCGGTCTTTTAACCCCTTTGGTTCTGTTTCCTCATGTGTAAAATCTGTATACTGATCCCTATCTCACCTGAGTGTCTTGAGGATTAAAAGAGATAAGGCAGTGTTTCCCAAACTTTAGGCGTTTGTGTACCAGTTCACAATTTCTGTCATATGGGCATATCATCCACACTATTATTAATATTTTATTTAACTAAAATTTACTTTTTTTTTTTTTGTTTTTTGTTTTTCTTTCTGCGGTACGCGGGCCTCTCACTGTTGTGGCCTCTCCCATTGAGGAGCACAGGCTCCGGACGCGCAGGCTCAGCGGCCATGGCTCACGGGCCCAGCCGCTCCGCGGCATGTGGGATCTTCCCGGACCGGGGCACGAACCCATGTCCCCTGCATCGGCAGGCAGACTCTCAACCACTGCGCCACCAGGGAAGCCCTAAAATTTACTTTTTTTAAAAAATTGAAGTATGGTTGATTTACAATGTTGTGTTAGTTTTTGGAGTACAGCAAAGTGATTCAGATATATATATATATATATATATATATATACATTCTTTTTCATATTTTCTTTTCCATTATGGTTTACGACAGGATATTAAATATAGTCCCTTGTGCTGTACTATAGGACCTTATTGGGGGAGGGAGGATGGAGGAGGGAAGGATTGGGAGTTTGGAATTAGCAGATGCAAACTATCATATATAGGATGGATAAACAAGGTCATACTGTATGGCACAGGAAACTATATTCAATATCCTGTGATAAACCATAATGCAAAAGAATGTGAAAAAGAACATATGTATAACTGGGTCACTATGCTGTATAGCGGAAATTGACACAACGTTGTAAATCAATCATACTTCAAGAAAATTAAAAACAAAAACAAGAAACAAAAAAAAAACCCAAGAGGAACTTGTTTAAAATTTACTGTTTTAAACTTTAGCCTCATCCTATGCAATGCGAGGCAAGAAATCATGAATTTAACGTACCTGGTGAATATTTTTCTAATAAGCCATTAAATAAATATATGACTATTAAAACATTAAAAGTTGTGTACCACCACAAATCACCTTGTATGTTAACGGTCACAGATATTGTACATTTGGAAAAAACACTGAGATAACTAAGGTCTCAAAAATAGCTGACTGATAGATGGCTCTCAATAAACACTGACTGAATCTGAACCTTTCTGATGCCTATAATCTTCTATAGCACGGCTCCCCACCCCCTCGGTCCGCTACCCTTCTGGGGCCTGTTAAGAACTGGGCCTCACAGCAGGAGGCAAGCAGACCTTCATCCGCCTCTCCCCATGGCTTGCCTTCACCGCCTGTACCATCCCCCACCCCCACCCCCAAGCCCGGTCAGTGGAAAAACTGTCTTGCACGAAACCAGTCCCTGGTGCCAAAAAGGTTGGGGACCGCTGTTCTATAGGATCTTTAATCCATTTTTTTCTTTTCTTTGTCTCCCTTTCCTAGCATCAATCTTCACAGGCGCTGATATCACACTGTACAGAACTCTTACCAAAAGGCTGTCACTTGTGGGGTCTGTCGCCAAGGTCATTCCCAAGTACTTGGAGGTATAGTTGGAACCTGCAGGCACCAGAAGATTGGTCTGGAGGAACTTAGGCAATCCAGGTGTGATGGGGTCAGCCTCAATTTCCCGATACCGTTCCTCCCAGCTCCCAAATCAGTTACTCACTACTCAGTCTGACTGGCAAGCAGTGTCCAGTGCCTGGGTGGCACTGATAGAGGTTTCCCATGTTGTTCCCCTCACCTGGAGCTCCCACGACAACCCTGATGAGAAATCGCATCTGTGAGATGGAGTTGCCCAGGCCTTTACCCCCCCCTCCTAACTCCTACCTATTAAGGGGGTTTGGACACCCCACAAGATATCTCAAAGCAATTCAGCCACTCCTCTTCTGGGTGACTCCTCAGCCCCCATCTCGTCCCTATTGAATCCCAGATAAATAATCCGATGTGACAGAATTCTAGAAAGTTAAGGATCTTTTCCATTTACAGTCCAGAAAAACAGAGGCCCAGAGAATGATCTGCTGGAACGTCACAATACGAGTTCATTTAATCAGCCAACAATTCAAAAGTCGTTTATGGCTTACCTGCTATGTGCTAGGCTGTGGTATGTACTAGGGAGGGGTGGGGATTAGAGAGAAAAACCAAATCTCTGCCATCGAGGAGCTCACTGTCTAGTCTGGGAAAGAGTCTGGAATCTAGGAAGTATGGCCAAGTGTTTTAGGGGTTGTGATACATATTCCCTTCTATTAGGCCCTTATAAGGTGCTTTAATGATGGATGGTCCACATCGTACTATCTGATGGCCTTGCTCCTGTTGCTTGGGTCCCACCACGGACTCCTCAAAACCGGAAGGTCCTGGCCAGGGCAGGGAGGACCTGCGGCGACAGCTCACCCATTTCCAACCTGCAAGACTCGGTACCCAAAATGCCTCCCGGCGTCTGGGATGGAGAAGTTTTGCACGTGTCGCACATCCAGGTTGTAGCTCCAGGCTGGGGCTGAGGGAGACCAGGACCAGGTCAGCCACTTCTGACCAGGGACCCCCCCACGACCACCTCAGAGCGGCGGGCGTTGATTGGCCTCAACCCACGTGCCCGCAGTGGGCGGCCTCACCGGCAAAGACCTCGCTTCCTTCTCCCCAGGCCACCCACACCCCGGGCAGGGCTGGCAGCCCATTTACTAGACTCCAGGAAATGTGAAAGCAATTCCCTACTACCCAGAGCTCTGGCAGCGCCAGGGCCTGGGGAGGACACACAACTTCCCGATTGGCCCATCAGCAAAGAAGGAAGGATGAGAAGGCAGAGGCCCCTAAGAAAGGAGCAGTCCGAAGGGCCCCCCCAACCTGAGGCGGTGGGGATGCCCCAAGGCAGGGTGTATCTCCCCACACACACCCACTTCTCCCCTGGGCTTGGGGCCCCATCGCCCTGAAAACTCAGATAATTAGCCTCAGCCTCCCTCCCCGTGAAAGTTCAAGATCCCCTGATCCTGTGAAGCTGCCTCCTCACTCTTGTACTGCTCCCTGCCTCCCCACCCCACCATGGACCAGTCTCTGCCATAACCATTAGATCTCAAATTCCCCCATCACATCCCCCACCTAAGCCCCAAACTGTTCTTTTTGGCCTTGCTTTCCTTCCAGGCCTCAGGCTCATTTCACATCTTAAGATGTCATTTCTTTCGCCCCTTCTCCCTCCAGAATTCCTGGGCCCCACGTTACCTATGGCCAATCCCACACTTAAAACAGCTGCTCATTTACTCTGGTTCCACAAAGCCCTGCAGTTTCCCTGGTCACAGACACACGTCCCCTCCCCTCCCCACCTCTCTTGCCTACCAAAGAGAAAAGGCCCAGACAGCAGCAGCCTCATCACCATGATGCAGGAATTCATCTTTCAAGGGGCTGGAGGGACCCGACCTAGGTGCAGTCTCAGAGGGCTCTTGGGATTTACTGGCAACCTAGACAGGGTGAAAGAGGGAAATGATAATGCCTCAGGGCCGCTTGCAGTGGAAATTTCTCACAGAGGCGCCAGGCTGGTGACACTGCACTGGGGGAGAGAGGGTTGTGCCTGGAGGGGTTGTGAAACCGCCTGGGTTCAGAGAGGAAGTGTAAGCAGGTTAAAGACACTTCCTGTGCCTGCTTGCATTTTCTTATCATCCAGCGGCAGGCAGCACAGTAGTGCTGCCCGAGAGCTGCTGTGTCTCAATCCTTCACCAGCACACAAACTTAAGATTCGTTAAAGCTCAGTGGAGGACTGGTCAGATGAACTGTGGTACAACCGTAATGGAATGCTGTGTAGCCACAAAAAAGGAGGATTGAAAAAAAATAAGATGGGGGGGAAGAATGATGTAGCTTTCTCTTGATGTTGAAAGATGCCCATGATACACTCACCATCGAAGAAAAAAAACAAGTTACAGAACAGTATATTTAATAATTCGTTTTGAGTCTAAAACACAAACAAAAAATAATAATTTCCACAGAATGGGAGATATATGATTTGGAAGTCATCTGATACGGGACTTGTATCCAGAATATATAAAGAACTCTTGTGGGACTTCCCTGGTGGTCCAGTGGTTAAGACTCTGCACTTCCCCTATAGGGGTCGCGGGTTCCATCCCTGGTCAGGGAACTAAGATCCCACATGCTGTGCAGCACTGCCAAAAAAGGAAAAAAAACAACAATGACAAAACAAAACAGAATATATAAAGAACTCCTGTAACTCAATGGTAAAAAGACAACCCAGTTTTCAAGTGGGCAAAGAATTTGAATAGACGTTTCTCCAAAGACAGTATATAAAATGGCCACTCCGTACACGAAAATGTTCAACATTATTAGTCATTAGAGGAATACAAATCAAAACCAAAAGATACCACTTCACACCAAAGAGGATGGCTAGAGTAAAAAAGAAAGAAACTAAGTGTTCGTGAGAACGTGGAGAAATGGGAACTCTTGTGCTTTGCCGGTGGGAATTTAAGCTGGTGCAGCTACTGTGGAAAACAGTTTGACAGTTCCTCAAAAAAGTTAAACATAGTTTCCATGTGACCTAGCGATTCCTAGGTCTAGACCCAAAAGAATTGAAAACATGTTCACCAAAAAACTTATACATGAGTGCTCATAACAGAATTATTCATATTAGCCAAAGACTGGAAACAATGCAAATGTCTACCCACTGATGAATGGATAAACAAAATGTGGTCTATTCATACAGTGGAATATTATTCAGTCATTAAAAAAAGAATGGAGTATTGGTACATTCTACAGTGTTTGTCCATGTAGAATGTTTGTACATTCTACAAACATTCTACAATGTTTGTCCATGGACAAACCTTGAAAATCATGCTAAGTGAAACAAGTCAGGCACAAAAGGTCAGATATGGTATGCTTGCATTTACATGAAATGTCCAGAATAGGCAAATCTATAGAGACAGAAAATAGATGAGTGGTTGTCAGGGCGGGGGGAGTGGAGAATGTGGAGTGACTGCTCTTGGGTATAGAGATTTTTTTTGGAGTGATGAAATGTTCTGGAATTAGATAGTGGTGATGGTTGCACAACTTTCTGAATATATTTTTAAAAAGCACTAAATGGTATGTGATTTATATCTGGAAAAAAAAGAAAGATAAATGGAAGTTGAAATTATGGGTGTGTTTGTAAAAAAAAAATCTGAAACGACACACAACCAAACTCTAAACAGTGATTACCTCTGCAGAATACGGATTACACATTTCTGCATTATCTGGAAGAGGGTGTATAACTTGGGTAATTAAAAAAAATAAAAATATTAAAAACACAACAGAATAGAGGAAGTGTATTTGTTTATGGGAAAACAATACTGATACACTTCTTATTCTCTCTGTTGTGAGGAAATCCTGCTCAACCTGCAAGGCCACTTCCAGTGTCACTGCCCTGCAGAAGGCTTTTGCAGTCAGATTACCCATAATCTACCGCCAGGCAGTTACAACTTGACAAGGTGGCTCTTGTTAATTAGATGATATTAAACAGTCTTTTTCAAATTCAGTTAAAATCAGATAAGTCAGACTGATTTCTTTGATTCTCTGTACAGCAGTTTCAATTTACAGCTAACCAAATTCTTTTGTTTTGTTCTGAAATTACAAAAAGAATATACATTTTAAAATTCAAACATCACAGAAGTGTATAAAGTAAAAGGATAAAAACTCTAGAATAACCATGGTTACCAGTTTGGAGCCCTACGTTCTTCATGACAAAAAATTATTAGTTCTAGTAGTTAACCATACAGGTTTGATCTGTTTGGAAAAACTATAATTCTCCTCTCACCACGGAACATCTAATCCAGAATTAATAGTCAAATTAGCCATCTCCAGTGTGAAGGTTTTCCTTTACACCAGCTTCAAATTTTAGTTGCTTGAGTTAGGGCTTAAGTTTATAGAAACTTTAAGTGTATCAGTAGCAACGAATAGAACACCTGGGATGAAAGGATTCAGGAAACACTCTCAGAGTCTCCATTGCTTGGATTATATTAGTTTATGTGTATGTTTCAGCAGGTGGGTATACTCATTTGTGTATTTATCATGTTCAGGTTTTCAGTTTAAAAAAACAAAAGAATTATACATATATATATAATATATATATTTTTCCCCCCACTTCTTTTCAAGGTTTATAAGGCTGAGGAACTATAAAGTACAAGTAAGCCCCAAAGATTCTAGGAAGTCAGGGGCTCCATGCAGGAGAGAGCAGGTGATTCCCCTGAAGAGCTGGACTGCAAGGATCTCAGGCTGAGACCACATGGGGAAGGCCTGAGGGGCAGGATGCACCTTACACACACACACAGACACACACACAGACACACATACACAACTTCTTCCCTAGTCATGTTCGCCAGCTGTCTTCATCATAACTGAGACTGTCAGTTCTCTGAGGGCCCAGATCCTCTGAACTGTCTCTCCATTCCATCCCTTCTGTTAGAACCTCCATCAGTTTTCACCTGAACAATTTATTGCCACTGCAGCTCTTCTTTCCCTCAGTCCCCTCCCCCTAGAGAAGGTTCTACCTCCCAGCTACTCGCCCAGTAGCCTTGAGAAACCTGAGCATGTCTCTCTCACGCTTTAAAACCCCTGATGATTCCCCTTTTGCCCACACAAGATTGAGTCTGAGCTCCTTGGTATGGCTTTCAGGGGCCTTGTTGCCTCTCTGTGCCCCATGGTCTAACCTACTGAATGTCTCCTCAGTGGGCAAACAGACCGAGCATCTAGAGAAAAGTTTATGAAACACAAAGTGTTGGCCATACTCGCACCCCTTTCTGAGGAAAGCAGCTTCAATAGGTGGTTTCTGTATGATGTCATATTGACTGCATCAGATGAACAGTGTGGAACGGATTCTGTTGGCGTGGTGATGGCTGAATGGACCTGAGGTGATGCCTGGGGCAAAGATGGCCACGGATAGACTGGACCCAACACATGCAGCTCTCTCCAGGATGACTTGGTTTTTCCACTTATGAATTGTTCCCCACAGGGTCGTGAAAATGGACTCAAACATATCACGTCACAGAGGAGTGACAAATGAGATCTCAGATTGGGAAGTTCCAGGTTACACAGAATCCATGCAACTAAGACTGAGCCAGTGGGCTGGATGCCTCAAGTCTGTGTGTCCTCTGTGGGGTAAAATGATCTCAATGATGTCTTATTTTTCTGCAGGTTCATCTGAAAACGATGAGAGAGAATTTTTTCTTGCTCCACTCAAGAGAGCAAACAGGACTTTGTATCATGCTCTTTTGTATCTTCATCACTGCTCATTCCATGGTCCAAGCCATCACCATCTTGTGCCCAGATTTTTTTTTTTTGCAACAGATTATTTTATATTTTTTGATAAATATATCAAGGCAAATAATACTGTAATCCATGTTCCCTTCTCCTCATGCCCTAGAAGCAATAATTACAATTGTTTGAGGGTAATGATGCTTTTATATTTTAGTATGTATAAGTATCACAATATATATCTATGTATGTGTGATATTTATGACTTTTAATTGACATAAAATGATTTCAAAACTGTATAAAATGTTCTGCACTTTGGTAACTCATTATTATGTCTATGAGATCAATCAAAGTGAATATATATAATTCTGGTTTATTCATTTTGATAGCTGTATAATATTCCATTGTTTTGATATGCTCATATGCAGTCTTCCTTTTCTGATAGATGTTGAGTTGCAATGTTTCAGTAAAAATCCTAGTATATGTCTTTTTGTATATTTTTATAAATTCCCTTATGGTATACCCCCAAGGATAAATTTTAAGTCATAAGGCATACACATCTTCAAAGACAATGTATAATAATACCTGATAATAAATTGTCTTTCAGAGTAGTTACGGCAATTCTACCAATTCTCCTTTTCTTTATTTGTCAATATCTCACTTTTTTCCCCTTGATGTTGTTGTTGACTAAAAAAACACTGCACACCGTAAAAGCAGTGAGTTTCAGTTTTTGGTTTTTTTAAAATTTATTTATTTATTTAGGCTGTGTTGGGTCTTCGTTTCTTCGTTTCTGCATGGGCTTTCTCTAGTTGCGGCGAGCGGGGGCCACTCTTCATCGCGGTGCGCGGGCCTCTCACTGTCGCGGCCTCTCTTGTTGCAGAGCACAGGCTCCAGACGTGCAGGCTCAGTAGTTGTGGCACACGGGCTTAGTAGCTCCGTGGCATGTGGGATCTTCCCAGACCAGGGCTCGTGTCCCCTGCATTGGAAGGCAGATTCTCAACCACTGTGCCACCAGGGAAGCCCAAGTTTCAGTTTTATTGGGGGACCTTATTGAGAACTATAGCCCGGGAGACAGCCTCTCAGATTGCTCTGAAGAGGTAGGGGAGGACCCAGTATATATGTGATTTTTTTGGCTGGGAAAGACAGGTAGTCAAGCATATATCTTGGTAAAAGATTACTAATCTAATCATAAAACCCAGCTATCTCAAGTTAATGATCTTAGTGTTTTCTATGTCTGGGAAGATGCAAGAATCTAGGGTCATTGACATTCTCCCTTAGATATGCATCTTAATTATATATCCAAAACAAAGCTCCATCTTACTGTTCTCCTTCCGGAATTCCCTTCCAGGTGCACTGTCGGTGGGCAACTGCAGTGGGTTGCAACTTAATCCTTATAGAACTGAAATGGTGGGGGGCAACATTCTTTGTTTACCTTGTAATGTCCAGTTTTGTCTATTAAGCCATATATGTAAATATATATATGTATCTTATTAACTTAATTTCCCTTCTCTGATAGACCTAGTGGCAGGGCAGGAATAAAGACGCAGATGTAGAGAATGGACTTGAGGACAAGGGGTGAAAGGGGAGGCCGGGACATAGTGAGAGAGTGGCATGGACATACATACACTACTAAATATAAAATAGATAGTTAGTGGGAAGCAGCCGCAAAGCACAGAGAGATCAGCTCGATGCATTGTGACCACCTAGAGGGGTGGGATAGGGAGGGTGGGAGGGAGGTTCAAGAAGGAGAGGATATGGGGATATATGTATATGTATAGCTGATTCACTTTGTTGTACAGCAGAAACTAACACAACATTGTAAATCAATTATACTCCAATAAAGATGTATAAAAAATTTCCCTTCTTTTACAAAGTTATAACAGATGATAAAGTAGGAGATTTAGATCACTGGCTTATTATAAAAAGCTATAGTTCAGGAACAGTCAGATGGAAAAATTGCACAGGGCAGGGTGTGAGGAGTTTCCCTGCCCTCTCCAGGCACCTCCACATGCTCACCAACCCAGAAGCTCCTTGTGCCCAGATTTTGTGGCAGTTTCCTAAGTAATGGGTCCTGCTTCCAACCTTGCCTCTGCTACAGTCAGAGGGGTCCTTTAAAAATATGTCAGATCACGTCACTTTCTTGCTCAAAACCTTCCAGTGGTTCCTCATGTCACTCAAAATACCAGCCAAAGTTCTCACCATGTCCCACAAAGGCTTAACTCATCAGACATCTCATCATCTGTTTGAGCTCGTCCCCCTCCAGCTTACTCCTTTCCAGCCTCACTGCTGTCCCGGCCCTTTGATCATCCATCACTCCTTGGCCTCAGGGCACTTGTTCTCCTGCAGGCTTGTTCCCTGTCTCCTCGAGGTCTTTGTTCCTTAGCACTTATAAACTGCTTCTACTATCTAATTTCCTTATTCATCTAGTTTATTGTCCATCTTCCCTACTGGAATGTAAACTCCACTTGGACAGTTGTTATTCACTGCTGTACACCCAGTACCTAGAACAGTGCTTGGAACAGAGTGGATAAATACTGAATCAGTAAATGTTTACTAAATGAATGAATACTCGGGGCTGCCCTTGTCCCTAAGGATAGTTAAAAGGCTTTTGCTTTCCAAGGTCTAGGCTCTCAGAAGCAAAAATCTGTATCATTTAAAACGGAGAGGTTGAAGGAGTTGAAAGAAGAGGGCTGGGGGCTTCCCTGGTGGCACAGTGGTTAAGAATCTGCCTGCCAATGCAGGGGACACGGGTTTGTGCCCCGGTCCGGGAAGATCCCACATGCTGCAGAGCGGCTGGGCCGGTGAGCCATGGCCACTGAGCCTGTGCGTCCAGAGCCTGTGCTCCGCAGTGGGAGGGGCCACAGCAGTGAGAGGCCTGTGTACCACAAACAACAAACAAAAACAAACAAACAAACAAAAAAGAGGGCTGAGTTCCCAGAGCCAGGAATTTATTTAATGACTATATAAAATGACATAATACACTGGGGGCAGGTAAGCAATCTGTTGGCTCCTTCCAGACTGTGAATTGGAGAATAGAGAGAGGACTGGCCAGTTACAAGAGAGGAGAGGGCAGTTCAGACATTCATAGAAATATGTGTCATGAGAGATATAAATATGAGCTCCGTGAATGAGGAACAGCGATAACTTGGAGGGCGGCGTCCATTCCTAATGGCCTCTCTAGCCCCAGTTCACATGGACCCTCATGCTGAAACTTTTCTCTCCTGTGGCTCTTGGATGAATAAAATATTGACTAGGCAAGGGTGTGGCAGCAGGAAGCTTCTGGGCGCTCAGGGACCAGTGGGCCTCTGGCTGATGTAGTTGGCATCAGGAAACACAGGCTGGGGCTTCCCAGCCTCCCACATGAAACCACCAGGCCCAACTGCCTCGAAACCCAAGACAAATCAGGGCAAAGGTCTCTTTTCAGATTCACACAGAAGATCCGCTTGTGCAAATGCTGCTGGCTGCCATCAGCTGCTGTCTCTCGGCCCAGGCTCTTCACCCACGACTTCCTCTTGGGTGTATCCACACAAGCTGCTTTGGTCAGGATGGTTCTGACACAAGTATCTGGGTCACCACAGGGCTCTTTCCCCTTCTTCCCACCTGCCAGGAGGTTAGAAGGAGAAACTCCCCAGAGGAGGAGTTGGAGCCTCAGGGCAGAGGAGGTCACTAAGGCCACCACCCTGTTCCAAGGCCCTTATGATCTCATGGCTAGGTGGACCGTGCATTCTAAGGTTCTAGAAACTCTACCTGGGTTTTCCCTTTACCTGGAGGGAGGGTTGAGCTGAACACACCACAGGTAGGGATCTTCTAAGGATGGCAGCCCTTGGGCATTCACCTGTAGTCCATGGGGCCCCCCGTTGTCCCTGATTGACCTCACTTCGAGGGCTCCATTTCCAGCATCTGCGTGTGGGGTTCATTTTTGTGGCCAACAGAGCATACAGTTCAGGGCCAGCAATCTGGGAATCAGTTCTGCGCCGTATTGTCTGGCTATATTGTGCCAGTGAATCTCTTCACCTCTCTGGGCCTTGGTTCCTTCTTCTGTACATCGCCCAGACTTCCATGGGACTCACTAATCTGTGAGCTCTGATAGGATCGTATTCATCTTCATACCCCCATATTGTTGCTTTATGACCCCCATCTGCTAGTACAAGATCTCCAGCTTCCTGCAAATCTTCTGTGCTATTTCAGGAAGTCTCACATACCATTCCCTGGTGTGTAAGCTGCTCCGGACTTCATACCTTGGCTGCTCTAGCCTAGATAATAGCCACTGTGTATAAGAAGGATCTCTACTCCCCTCTGACAGCTAAGACTTCATACCTTGGCTGCTCTAGCCTAGATAATAGCCACTGTGTATAAGAAGGATCTCTACTCCCCTCTGACAGCTAAGACTTCATTCCTGGGTCAAGCTCATTGTCATATGAGTCTCCCCCACCTTCAGGAAGCTCCTCTGCTCCCTCTTGAACAGGTCTTCTATAGGGTCACCTTGGAAGTTTTCCAGGCATGCCCAGGCATTCTTGAACTTCCAAAGTGGCCACAACCCAAGTTTGGTCTGCTTTGTGTACAATGAAGATATCAGTAATGCCCGCCTGATAAAATTTTTTCCAACAAGGAAAAATTTGTTAAAACAAGGAAAATGACTCCCTGCCATCACTATACTTCAGTGAGAAAAAAGAAAACATTTCCCGTCTTCTCACTGGGTAGCTTGAGTCCATCTAGAAAATAGGTCAAGAGAATTCCCTGGTGGTACAGTCGTTAGGACTCCGTGCCTTCACTCCTGTGGGTCCAGGTTTGATCTCTGGTCCGGGAACTAAGATCCCACAAGCCGTGCCGCATGGCCAAAAAAAAAAAAAAAAAGAAAAACAGAACCTGGAAGCCCAGGTCTCACGACCAATCAGACTCTCCTCAACCCTTTCTGCCGCCCCTCTTCCAGCTGAATATTCCTGAAACTCCTTCAGGAACTATGGGCGACTCCCTTCAAGGCCTCGGATGACTCCCTATGAATTTGGAGGGTCTTGGCCAAATCTCACATTGCGGTAAGTAATAGGAGCCCATTTGAACTGGCTAAAATTAAAAGAATAAATTTGTTTGAAGAATATCACAAAACCCTTAGGGGAACCCCAAAACAACTGGGTCTTCTGGGTGGCTGGAGAGGGCACCCCATCTTCCCCCATTCTTCCCTTCCTCTCTGCAGGCCACCACTCTCCGCATCTTCAACAAAGCTCAAAAAAGTTTGCCCTTTATTGACCACCTCATCCCAACTTTATATATACTTAATCGAGGGGGCTAAGATCTCTGAATTTCCACACCCTTAGGAGGGAGAATCTGATTGACCAGCTAGAGTCAAATGTCAACCCCACAGTAACCAGCTGAGGCCAAGGGAACAGAGTCACATCCTAAATACAAACCAGCATCTGGCCACCTCGTCCTCAATCTCTGGGTGGGGAAGTAGTCTTCAAGCAGAGGTTGTGGGGCTAGGGCGAGGCAGAAGCGCCAGTTATTTGTTTCGTGGGGTAAATTTCAGTCTTACAACATAACTTGGCTCAAACTTTCTTTAGCCTCACGTCCCACTTTTTCTTCCTCAATCTCTCATCAGCTTATCCCACTTGCCTAAAATGTGCATTCCCCATCACCACGTGTCAAAATCTGCCCAAGATCTTCTCTAAGGCTTTAAAATAAATAAATAAATAAATTTGGGCTTCCCTGGTGGCGCAGTGGTTGAGAGTCCACCTGCCAATGCAGGGGACACGGGTTCGTGCCCCGGTCCGGGAAGATCCCACATGCTGCGGAGCAGCTGGGCCCGTGAGCCTTTCTCTGAGGCTTCATGTCAACTTCTCCATGCCATCCTTTATGATAGTTTCCACTAGAAGTGTACTAAAAACAATTTCAGATATGAAAGATCTCCTGAATTCAACCCTCCCTCGTCTCACACAAGTCCCTTATGTATTACCTCCCACTAAATCTTCAACCAGGCCCCGCTCACACACCTCCAGAGCTGGGATGCTCATGACTTCTCAGAGAGATCCATTGTGTCTCCGGTGTCCCTGCCTGTAGGAAAATGCTTTCTTGTATTACATGCCAATTTGCCTTCCTGTGACTTCCATGCTTTAGACTTGGTTCTGCCCTGTGGAAATGCCTAGGACTAATCTTTTCACCTTCCCACCAGGAAACCCCTCAGCAGTTTGGATATGGCTCATGTCAACCCTTAGTCTTCTCTCTTCCAGGCTGAACATCCTCAGTTATGTCTAATATTCCCCATAAAACAGTCTCAAGTTCTCTGACCATCCTAGGAGGAACACGTGTCAACTACCCTCCTAAAATCTGGTGCCTCAAAATAAATACAACAGGGATAGTCAAGGAAATCTTTAAATTTTTTTTTTAAAAAAGGAAGAAAATAAATTAAATCTCCAACATAATAAGAATTTGGTTATGTCGATTAAACAAATCGATTTTATACAATACTATTCAGCCTTTATCAAAATACGGTAGATTTACATATACTAGCATAGAAAGATTGTCATGGTAGAAAAAAAGCAAGTTACAGAGCAGTGTGTGTTACATCTTATTTGTCTGCTAGGCACGAAGTCTGTCTTTCTCAGCTTCTCTCTCTCCCATCTCTCTGTCTCTTAAACATTTCATTTTTTCGTGTATATATAAAACAAATTGGGGGGAGGATAATGACTGAACTCTGCATAGTTATTTCTAAATTCTAGAGATGTCTTGAGTTATTTCTAGACTATAGAGGATAAGGTTTGGGGGATCTTTCATGCTATGATTGTTATGTCTGTAATTTTTTTTTTTTTTTGTAAAGAGCACGTATTACTTTCATAATCAGAGAACAACAGCAACACTAATAAAGGATTTGCAATGCTTTGGTGAGCTCCGAATATCAGGGTGTTGATCTATTTCCTCCTTCACATTCTTTTCATTTATTCATTCAACCAACGCTCTCTAAGGCCTTCTCTGTGCCAGACCTGGTGCTGGGCCTCGGGCTTCTAGAGGCTAGTGAAGTGTGATTCCACCTGTGAGAAGCTCACAGATGTCAGAAAAAACCTAGCATGATAAATGCTAGCACAGAGGAAATCACAGAGCTGAGGGATCACAGTGGGGGGACTTCCTGGAGTCTTGAAGATAATAGTGTTTGTTGGCCATAAAGGGCTTTTGGGTGATTGAGAGCAGCCTTGCAAAGGCCTGGAGGCAGGGAGAGCTGTGCTGTCCTCTGTCCAACCCCTCTACCTTCTTCCCTCTAGTCCAAGCCACCACCATCCCTCACCATCCTCTGCAGCATTCTTCCCCTCCAGTCTATTTTCAACCTAGCAGCCAGAGTGATCTCTCAAAAACACAAAGGCAACCATGTCATCCCCCTGCTCAAAACTAATCTTGTGGCTTCCTCCTTCTATTAGGAGAAAAAGTCCAAAAATCCTCCACATGACCCATCAGATCTTGCACTCAAGCCATCAGGAAATCTTTTGGTTTCAAAAAATACCCTGACTCTGACTGCCTCTTACCATCTTCACTGTAGCCACTGGTGCAAACCACCATTGTCTCTCTCCTGGGTTTTTGCAGGAGCCTTCTCACTGTCCCTCTGATTCCACCTCCCGAGCCCATCTGCCCTTACCGTAGGCAGAGTCATCATGTCAGTCCTCCAGTCTAAACCCTCCAATGGCTCCTATCTCACCCAGAGCCAGAGCTGAAGTCCTTATAGTGGCCCACAGGCCCTGCATATCAGGCCTTTCATTGCCCCTCTGACATCACCTCTTCCTGCCCTTCTCTTGCCCAGCCACTGGCCTACTTACTCTTTCGCCATCGCATCAGGCTTGCTGTGTCTTGGGGCCTTTGCTCTGGGTGTTTCTCTGTTTGGAATGCCGTTCCCCCAGATGATCACATGACTCCCTCCCTCCTCATCTTCAAAGCCGCTCTGGTGATCTCTATCTCTGTCTCAACATCCTCCATTACACGAGTTCTGCCCTAACCCCGAGTCTCTTTCTCTCTGTGGGTCTTATGGCAGGAGTTCACTCACTAGGGTTTCTCACATTTGCCCCAGACACAAAGATGAAACTTCCTGGCATTTGGGATGGTGGAAGGTGGTTAACAATGTGAGAGTTGTGGCCATGAGTGTCATTTCTCAAGTCTTTTGAGGCAGAGCCTGTTGCTAAAAATCCCATGAGGCAAGTCCAGGAGAGGTGGGAGTTGGGAACTAGGGCTGAACCTGGCCTGGGTCAGGTCCAAGGCAGGGACCACCAATGGGGACACTGACCTGGGTGTCAGGCCAGAGCGGTGGGGCCTCAGGCCGATGGGAAAAGTTTGGACCTTTGGGGTTTGACTGCAGACTAAAAACCATAACAAAGTTAGATTATGTCAATCCTACAATGACCTGTGAAGCACTATGTCCTGTGCTACCTCCTCCCTACCCTGTGCCACATCTGTCTGACTTCATTTCCTTTAACACTCCCTACTCACTATGCAGCAGTCACCCTGACCTCCTTGTTGTTCCTAGACCACCCCAGGCACACTCCTTCCTGCCCCAGGACCTTTGAACTTGCCAGTCTCTCTGCCTGAAACACTCTTTCCCAAATATCTGCATCCTTATTCCTCTCTTCAGTCAGGCCTTTATTTCAAAGTCACCTTCTCAGTGAGGCCTTCCCTGACCACAATCATACAATACACACTCACATACAAGAATTCTTACCTCCTTCTCTCCAGACTTGATTTTTTCTCCTTAATATCTATCCCTAACCAACAAAGGATGGCTCTTATCTAGTGCTATCCCTCTCTTCATTAACATGTCAGCTCCATGAGGACAGGGATTGCTGTCGGTTGTATCCACTGATATAGCTCCAATATCCAGTGCAGTGGCTAGCACGAAGGAGGTCTTCTATACATATTTGTGAATGAACCCAGGGAGAGTCTCCAGCATCTATTTCATGCCAGATATTTTTCAGCCATTATTTTATTTCTTACTAGAAATAAATGGGATGATCCCATTTTTGTTTAAAAAAAAAAAAAGGTATATATTAATGCACAGAGCACACACTATGTCACTCCGTACAGCCTGGAGGGAATGGCTGGGCGCCCCCTGGGGCCCATTGTGAGGTGGTGGCCCTCTATATAGCATGGGAAGAAAAATGTCTAAACTTAGCTCTGCTCCACTAAGGTTCAATAGCAATTCTCTCCGGGAGGAGGGATTTCAAGTGATTTTAACTTTTTTCCTTTTTACTAAGTTGCATTTTGTGATTTTTCTACAATGACAAGACAGTGATTTTGTAACAAGAAAAAATTTTAATGGAGAGTGTACTGAGCCTACTGAAGTATTTTCAGTGTACTGAAAATGCACTGAATGTATATTTTCAGGAATTCCCTGGTGGTCCAGTTGTTAGGACTCTGTGCTTCCACTGCAGGGGACGCAGGTTCTTTCCCTGGTCGGGGAACTAAGATCCCACATGCCTCGAGGTGCGGGGCAGGCCCCCTCCCCAAAAAAGTGTACTGAACCCTAAAGTGTAGTGTCATAATTCTGAATGATTATCATAATGGAAAAAAGCCCCAAGGCTCTTATTGTATGTGAAAATCAAATGGGGGTGGGTGAGGGGTGAGATAGGAGTAGGGGATTAAGAGGTACAAACTACTATGTATAAAATAAGTAAGCTACAGGATGTATTGTACAGCACAGGGAATACAGCCAATATTTTATAATAACGTTATTTTTTAAAATATTTATTTATTTTGGCTGCACCGGGTCTTAGTTGTGGCACACTGGATATTTGTAGTGGCGTGCAGGATCTTTAGTTGCGGCATGTGGACTCTTAGTTGCGGCATGCATGAAGGATCTAGTTCATCGACCAGGGATTGAACCTGGGGCCCCTGCATTGAGAGCACCGAGTCTTAGCCACTGCACCACCAAGGAAGTCCATAAAATAACTTTAAATGGAGTAAATCTATGAAAGTTTTGAATCACAATGCTGTACACTTGAAACTAATATATTGTAAATCAACTATACCTCAGATTCTCTTATTCTTTAAAACCCCTCTTTCTTCTCCTTTGCCTGCTCTCCCAACCCCACCTCCAGGTTTTTACCTTTGCAGTCTTTGACCCAAATGGTAAATGTGGTTCAATGAATCTCTCAGTGAAAAAATAAGAAAAAGATAAAAAGGATACTTTCGAAAGCTCATAATGCAGTCACAAGGATCCACCCGGGTGGATGGCCTGCACAAAGGCACGTCAACCTGTCGTTCTGGCCCAGTAGGTTGGTCACTGGCCAAGGCAAATTCATGACTTTTTTTGCACTGGCCCGGGTGAACATTGCTCCCAGGTAGAAGTGACAGGGAGGGATATGGATGCAAATCTTCCCCCAAAAGAGTCCTGCTTCCTTGAGGGGCGTGGTAAGGGTTGTTAGTATTATCAAGGGGACCCCCGGAATGAGGGGTAGAGCACCAGCCTTCCGGTCAGACAGACTTGGGTTTACAATTCTCACTAGGTTGATTCCCAGCTGGTGACTCTGTGCAAGACTCCTAACCTATCAGGGACCTCAGTTTCTGCATCTGTAAAATGGAGTTAAGAAAGCCAATTTCCTGGGGCTGCTCTGAGGAGGAAATGAGGAGATAAATAAATGCAAAATGCTCAGCACCATCATATGGCTCATTATATGTGCTCAGCAAACTGTATTGTATAAAATGATGTATTCATTCAACAAATGTTATTGCCATGTAAAGTGCTAGGGTGGACGAAACAGAGCAGCCCCTGCTCTGTGGAGCTTACAGACTAGTGGAACAGATAGTCATGGTGTAATCACATGAATAAAGAATTACAATTGCACTAAATACTGAGAAGGAAAAGTCCAAAGAACTAAGAGAGCATATAACCAGGGGCACCTGATCTAGCCACTTTTTAACCCAGAAGAGGTGACTACAGATGAAATAGAATGCTTTTGTTTTTCCCTTAATGATAAAGGAATCTTTCACATGTACAATATGCTGAACGTTTTGCAAAGAACTTTTCGTGGATGAGATTTTCATATGATCCAAAGCAGAGATGATGACCCTCATTTTACAGAAGTGGAAACTAGGGTGTAGAGAGGTTATATAACTTCCTTAAGGCCAGACAGCTCATTGATAGCACACCCAGAGATCAGACAAAACCCAGAAGTCCTTTGCTTCCACATCTATTGCTTTTACAGTGTATCATTTTTTTAAAATTCTGAAATACAGCATACTTCCTTCTTTTTAAAATGTTGAAATATAGTTTACTTACAAAAAGCATGGGGAAATATATGTGTATGGTTTAAGGAGTACCTATGTAACTACCACCCAGCCCAAGGAACAGAATTTAACATAGCTCAGAAGTCCCCTTATATACACTTCCCCAGAAGTAACTCCTATGCTAAATTTTGTTAATCATTCATTCTCTTACCTTTTAAAAGAGTTTTTATCATTTATGCATCTCAGCGATATATTATTGCTTATTTATAAATGGCATCTTAGTTTATGTTTTCTATAGCTCGCTTCTTACTGCCAACATTTTGTTTTTGAGATTATTCATGTTGATGATGCCTATATCTCATTTTTACAAATAAATAATATTCCATTGTGTGATTATTTGTGCACTCCCCTGCTAACAGACATTTGGATCATTTCCAGTGTTTTACCATTATAGCTCTTCTTTTTCCTTTGGGAGATAAATGAATTTGTTTTTATAAAAAACTTTTGAAGATGTTATAAGTTTTGTGAATTTAAAGTCCAGTCCCTACACCCACATTATCAGTACTGTATGATAGTAGGTTCTATCATTTATTTTGAGCTTACCATCAGCCAGGAACTGTGTTAGGAGATTTACACACATTTAAAAAATTTAATTCTCTTAACATTCTTATTTGATATGTATTATTATCTTTAGGTGAAAGGACTATTTTTTTTTAGGCAATGAAACTGAGGTCCCTAGAGGTTAGACAATTAGCCTAAGGTCATTAGGAGAGCCAAGATTGCAACTCGGTCTAATTCTAACGTTCTGGTTCCTTCCAATTCACTCCAGGACTTAATACCATATTGTGCAGTAATAAAAACCAAATGTAATGATGAACTATACTATCTATAATTATCTACTCTATTTTTTATATTTGTGATTGTGGTAAAACACACATAACATAAAATTTACCATCTTAACCACTTTTAAGTGTACAGTTCAGTAGTGTTAAGTACATTTACATTGTCGTGCAAACACCTCCAGAGCTCTTACAGCCATTCTTGAACATATCATCTGGGGCACACGTGCAAGAGTTTTCTCCAGGACATGTCCTATGGGTGGAATTCCATGGGTTTGCATGTGTCCAACTTTAACAGTTAAGGCCAAACTTTTTTCCAAAACGTTTGCACCAATTTATACTCCCATAGGCAGTTACTTATTTTTCAAGTATGCATTACATTCAAATGTTTAAAAAAATTATTTTGAGTTCCAATGTTAAAAGAACAAAAAGACAATACAATGAAAAAATCTCCTGTCCCCTAACCACCTCATTCTCTCCCCAGAGGCAATCAAAATTACTTATTACTTATAGAATTATTAGTATAAGGTCTTTATGAGAATTAAATTAGTTAATATATGTAAAGTATTTAGAATCCTGCCTATTAGAACTGTAACTACTATCAGGATAATCACATCGATGTTTTCTCATTCTTTTTTTTTTTTTTTGCGGTACGCGGGCCTCTCACTGTCGTGGCCTCTCCCGTTGCGGAGCACAGGCTCCGGACTTGCAGGCTCAGCGGCCGTGGCTCATGGGCCCAGCCGCTCCGCGGCATGTGGGATCTTCCCAGACCGGGGCACGAACCTGTGTCCCCTGCATCGGCAGGCGGACTCTCAACCACTGCGCCACCAGGGAAGCCCTCATTCTTTTTTACAGTTGCCTGATAGTCTATTATATAAATGTATCACTATTTTAATCATAATTGATAAACATTTAAGTTGTTCCTGTATGTTTATAGCACAGCAGTAAATAACTATTATTTCCCACTCACATAGGTGAGTACATCTAAAGGATAAAGTTCTGGAACTGGAACTGCTGGGTCAAAGGTATTTAACACAGTTATAATTTTAATGGATATTGGCAAACTGCCCTTCATGAATACATCACAGATTCTCATATATATTAACTTAAAGAGGTAGAAACTTTGGAATAGAATAGACCTAGGTAAGCTACTTTGTTGTTCAGATGAGTCAGCTGATGCACGGGAGAGGGAAAATGACTGGCACAGGCAGTTAGTAGTGGAAACAGCACCAGAACCCATGCAGATGTCTGGACTTGGAGTCTTAAATGCTTTAAAGTCCATGTTAACATTTCATTATTTTGATGCTGCGGCTTGCTTATATAATGGTAGTAACTTAATAATTAATTTCTCACTATTCTTTCCGATTTTTCCCTGGGCTATTTTCCTACCCTGGATTGATCATGCGCGCTATCTTGGACAATTCTGACCGGCTTGAGGTTTGCCAAGTGACCCATCTGCCCTCGTCTTAGAAAATGCTGGATTTGGTAAACTGCCTCTAGGGAAACAGAGCTCCGCCAGCCACTCCCAAGAGATCATGTAAATTACATCAAGGGAAATGAACCAAGGTATTTGTTCTGTAATCTCTCCGAGGTCAATTTCCCAAGCTGGTGGTTGATTAGTTAGTAATACATCTTTTAGACCAAAGGAAGCCCGCCTCTCGAGGGCAAAGTGATCATTGGCTGGTATGGCTGTCAATCACAAGGGGTATAAATAAGGGATGCCGGCGACTCCTCCCCCCGGACGGCCAGGAGCGCGTGGGGTGGCGGCAGTCAGGCTGCGCGAGTCGTGCCGGGGAGGCGCTGTGCGGTAATATCTGACTGTTACTCCTTAATAACTGGAAAGTAAAAAGGACTTCTGCTCCTCACTCCTCTTTTCCCCTCCCTGCCGGGCAGGCGTGATGGCGGAAGCCGCGGCGACGGGCGCCGGCGGAGAGGCGATGGCGGCGGTGGCGGCGGGGGAAGGCTCCTCGGGCCCGACAGGCTTGCCTCTAGGCCGGGGCTTCTCGAGCTACCGGCCCTTCGAGCCCCAGGCGTTGGGCCTCAGCCCGAGCTGGCGGCTGACCGGCTTCTCCGGCATGAAGGGCTGAGGCTGCAAGGTCCCGCAGGAGACGCTGCTCAAACTCCTGGCGGGACTGACGCGGCCAGAGGTGCGGCCGCCGCTGGGCCGGGGCCTGGTCGGAGGCCGTGAAGAGACGGCCCAGGAAGCCGGCCTGCCGGTTAGGGCGGAACCCAGCCCAACCTTACCAACCCTCGGCGTTGGGATGGACTCGTGCGTCATACCCCTGAGGCACGGGGGCCTGTCCCTGGTGCAGACTACCGACTTCTTTTACCCCTTGGTGGAAGATCCCTACATGATGGGGCGCATAGCTTGTGCCAACGTGCTGAGTGATCTCTACGCCATGGGCATTACTGAATGTGACAACATGTTGATGCTACTCAGCGTCAGCCAGAGTATGACTGAGGAGGAACGAGAAAAGATAACACCACTCATGATCAAAGGCTTTCGGGATGCTGCAGAGGAAGGAGGAACTGCAGTGACTGGTGGGCAAACGGTGGTAAACCCTTGGATTATCGTCGGTGGAGTTGCCACTGTGGTGTGTCAACCAAATGAATTCATAATGCCTGACAGTGCTGTTGTTGGGGATGTGCTTGTGTTAACCAAACCCTTAGGAACCCAGGTTGCTGTCAATGCCCACCAATGGCTGGATAATCCTGAAAGATGGAATAAAATAAAGATGGTGGTCTCCAGAGAAGAGGTAGAGCTGGCCTATCAGGAAGCCATGTTCAACATGGCTACCCTAAATAGAATTGCTGCTGGATTAATGCACACGTTTAATGCCCATGCAGCCACAGATATCACAGGCTTTGGCATTCTGGGTCACTCTCAGAACCTTGCAAAACAGCAAAGAAATGAGGTGTCCTTTGTCATTCATAATCTGCCAATCATTGCCAAGATGGCTGCCATCAGCAAGGCCAGTGGGCGCTTCGGGCTCCTTCAAGGAACCTCAGCAGAAACTTCTGGGGGGTTACTGATTTGTCTGCCAAGAGAACAGGCAGCTCGCTTTTGTTCGGAAATCAAATCTTCAAAGTATGGAGAGGGCCACCAAGCCTGGATCGTCGGCATCGTGGAGAAGGGAAACCGGACAGCCCGGATCATTGACAAGCCTCGAGTTATCGAGGTCCTGCCTCGAGGAGCCTCTGCTACCGCTCTTGCTCCTGAGAATTCCAGTACCTCCTCTGAGCCTAGCTTGTGAGATGGAATAGGGGAAGTTGTTTGGACTGTAGAGCCTTTGTACAGAATCACGGACAATTCTCAAGAGTTGATTTTAGGAAATTTCCAAAGAAGGCTGCCTGCGTAATAGTTCCAGCTGCCCTTTGTAGGTGATTTGAATCAGCCCATCAAAAGCTGCACATTCCAAGGCCAGAAGTAACATTTTGGACTTTCGGGGGGTAGGTTTGCTAATCTCTCGAGTGGAAAAAGAGCAGAAAACCCTCTGTTTCCTCTTTCCAAGAGCAAGATGAGGCTACTCAGGTTTGAGAGATTTTTCTCAGCACAGGGTTCATTGATTTCTGCCCAGGGAGTGAGATTATTTAAAATTACATAGACACCAAAAATAAGTTGCAAAAAGAAAAACATTTAGATCAGAAGCAAATAAGTTTGGACCAGTACTGTTGATAAATCTAAATTGTTAAGGGAGATTAAAATGCAATGTCAAATTCTTATTAGATTACTCTGAAATACTGGCTCTTTCCTACTCTGGACAAGAATTGAGCAGCTTGTCCAATGACTGGGAAAGGAGGACCTCCAACCACCTTACTTGGTCTCTGTTAATGACGTCTCTCCCTCTAAACCCCTTTAAGGACTGGGAGAGGCAGAGCAAGCCCCAGAGCCCAGGCCTTGGTGGACATTAAGATGTTAAATTCTTGTGTTGAAAATTCCTGGTGATTTAATCAATAAAGTGATTTCTAATGAAATAAAGAGGATTTTGTTGAAAAATTCTTCTGGCTAATGTTTGTATCCTTGGAATTCTGATTCTTTAACAGTCTTATAAAATGAACCAACTGATACATTTAGCGTTGACAGTAAAGGACTCGAGAACAGGCATAAATCCCAAGGACTAGAGGGTGGGAGAGGAAATAGGTAAAGAAAGGTGTCAACAAATCTTGGAACATGGCAAGTGGGTGGAAGAGGGGTAACTGACTTAGAAGAACAGAGGAAGGCGAAGTATAAATGCCTTCAGAGTTGGGGAACACTAACAGGAAGCAAGGAAATACGCTCCGAATGTACTAAGGAAGGTGGGGTCAAAGGGTGGGGATGAGAACGGAGATACTGGTTAAAAATTTATGCACAGGGCAATTAGATCTTTGCAGTTCTCAATCTTCTCCCCTGTGTCATACAACCAGGTGACTGCCTCTCACCTGTGTAGGTAAATGGAGGTTTGTTTTCTGGAAAATGTGAATTTAAAAAATATTGTAAAGTCAGGGGCACCAGGCAGAGCAGAGGACAGGGAGCCTCACCAAAAACAAGAATAAAGACAAAAATGAGATTGCCCAGCCCCCTCCCTCAGCTTAGCTATTAGAAACACTGTCCAGGAAGCTTATACCGCCCCTGCCTGGCGCAGGTGGAATAGACTCCTCTGGAGAATATAAACCTGCCCAGAAAAAAGACCTATAAATACAAACATTTAGGGAGTCCCCGGTGAAAATCCCTGTACTGGGAAGCCTCCCAGTTGAAAAGCTTCACTCAAGCACATTCTTTTTAATGCCTCATTCTCAAATATGAGCAGGCAAGGATCACCAGATATTTGAGGCAAGCCTCCAACTTGAAAGAAGTCAAAGCAAACAAACTCAAGAAGGAGACAATACAGGGAGCAAAAGAAAAAAAAGAGCAGAAATAAAAGAAGATAAAGTATCCATTAAAAGATAATAAGAGAGCAAAGCACTTAGAATATAAAAATATAGCTACAATCTTAAGGTTCAGTAGAAGATTTAGACGGTAAAGTTGACATCAGAAAGGAGACAAACAAAGAGATGCACGATAGAAGGAAAAAAAAGTAGGAAAATCAGAGATGAGCCAGGAGGTTCAACGTCTGAGAGTCCCAGAAAGAGGTAATAAAGCAGATGGAAGAAAGAAAACGATCAAAAAATAATACAAGAAAGTTTTCTAAAGTTTAAAATTGCAACTGTCACATGCCTTTTGAATTCCCAGCATTGTGAGTGGAAAAAGGCCTACACTCATTTTACTGTTAAATTTTAAAATGCCAGGGATAAAGAGGCCCTAATAATAACAATAGCAAATTCTTACCTGGTACATACTCTTTGCCAGGCACTGTTCTAAGTGCTTTTATATGTATTAACTCCTGTAAACTTCCAACCACCCCATTTCGCAAATGAGGAAGCTGAGGTGCAGGGAGATTGAGAAATTTGTCCAAGGTTGCCCTGGCAGTCTCCTAAACAGCCTGGTTCCAAAGTCCATGCTTCTAATCACTGTGCTCTCCTAAATCTTCTGGGGGGAGGGGAAGATCACAAACAAAGGTTTGGTATCAGACTTCTCAGCAGTGAATTGGAAGCTAAAAGACAAAAAAGCAATGCTTTCAAAATTTTGAGGGTAAATGATCTCTGTGTAATTCTATATTTAGCTACATTTTTCAAACAAATAGTATAAGGATATTTTTTAGACATGGAAGGTATCAAAGTGGTTTCATCCCATTCACTCTTTCTCAAGAAACTACTGGAAGATGTGCTCCAGAAAAACAAGGGAGCAAACGGAGAAAGAGAAAAACATGGGGTCCGGGAAACCCAACCCAGCACAGGTGGAAGGTGAAGGGAGCTCTCAAGGTAATAGCGGTCCAGCAGGCATAGAGAAGAACCAGCCCATGCTGGAGCAGAAGCCTGGAAGGCTTCCAGGAAAAGGAAAATGGAACTGATAGAGGATTGGTATGTTTAATTGTGTGATAAATTGTATTGGAAGGTTATCAGAAGATGTAAATAGAATTAGTGACAATTACCAATTATGTAGAAAATTAGCCAAAAAAAAGAATGAGGCAGTTATCAACTCCAGCCAAAAAGAAAACCTTGAAAAATAAACAAAATGTAATCTAACAACAACAACAAATAAATAATAAATAGATAAATTCAATCGGGTTTTCTCCTGCTCAGAGCTCAAAGCTCTCAAATAGCTTTCCACAAAATCCCTGCTTCATCTTGTGACCCTTCATCTCACAGCACTCTCCCTACCTCTCTCACTAAACTCTAGCCCATTAGCCTTTCCATGGTGCTTCAAACACATCAAGATCCTTTGTTCTCCGCCTGGAACCTCACCTCTATGCAGCTGGCTCACTCTTAGTCCTAATTCAGCTCAAATAAAACCTCTTCATAAAAGCCCTCTCTGACCTCAGCCAACACCCAGCTACTCTCCCAACTCATCACCGTATTTATTGGCTTCATAGCTTTTATCCTAATCTGTAATTATCTTGAAAATTTCTTAGTTTACTTTAATTGTCCCTTTCTGCTTGTATGTAAGCTCCAGGATGGCAGAGGATGTTCTGTATCCCAGCACTGGAACAGTGTCTGGCCCCCAGTTAGTGTTCAGAATAGTCTGGCGCACAGTTAGTGTTCGGAATATACTGAATCAATGATTGAGTGAGGTATACACTGGGGACCCCAGCACCCTCTGTTTTCACACTTTCCTTGCTCTTGGTGTCTCCTAGTGGTGGAAGTTGGTACCACCAATCTCTTAAGACAAGGCTTTGGAGAAGAAATTTGGGCCTTGGTTCTGCTTATCAATTTACACAGCTCTCTAACTGGTTTATTTTCTTGCTTGGGGTGGGCAGTAGAAAAGGGCAGGAAAATGACTGGATGCTTCCCTGGCCTGGGTCCTCTTAGTTAACCTAGAAAGGGTTAGGGGTTGGAAGCAAGGTAGGCACCCAACTATTCCTTGGGGAGGGGCTGGGCAGCAAAATGGAGGTAGTGGAGGTGACAGGCCTCGGGTGGAAATCAGAACAGAATCACAGGTATAAACAGAGGTAAGAAAGGTGATGAAGGAAAAGAAAGAGGAAGAAAAGGAAAAGGGAGCCAAAGGAAGAAAAGAAAAAGGAGAGGAAATTGAAGGTAGAGAAAGAGAGAGAGGAAGATGAAAAGAAAGGACAGAAGGGCAGAAGGAAAGGCAGTGGCAAGGTGACCTCAGCAGATACCCAAGCACACGTGAGCTGCCTCCTTTACTCCTTTGTGGGGAGACGTCTTTCAGTTGCTGAAGAGCACTGGGGAGTGCTGGTGAGCTTCAGCCTTCACCTTTCTGGGTGATCTCAGACAAGTCTCCTGACCTCTCTGGGTCTCAGTTTCCTCATCTGTAAAATAGGTGCAGCCATACCCACCTATGGCAGCGAGTTACGGAGAGGATCCCATGAGACCTGCTCCCTAAATTAATATTTATTAGATCGACTCAAGTACCAGGTCCCGGGGAAACAAAAGCCGGACACTGCTTTTGTTCTCCAGGAGACCCGGTCTAGGGGGAGATCTAGAACAGCAACACCAAACAGCCCCAAATTAAGGCAAGAAGTGGTAAGCGCCACGAGAGTGAGAGTGGATGAAGTGCTTTATAAAACCAAATTATGTCCTGGGAATTCCCTGGTGGTCCAGTGGTTAGGACTCTGTGCTTTCACTGACGAGGGCGCGGGTTCAATCCCTGGTCGGGAACTAACGTGGCCAAAAATAAATAAATAATAAAATAAAATAAAACCAAATTATGTCCTTTTGGAGGAAGTTTAGGAAGGCTTCCCAGAGGAGGTGGCTTTGAAGCAGGGCTCTACAGGATGGGTGGAATTTGGATTTGGCTACGCAGAGAAGGGGGATGGGCATTGCAGATGGAGGGAACTATGTGAGCAAAGGCAGGGAGAGTGGGGAACACCTGCTCAGCATGTGTGTAGGGGGATACAGCTGGGTAAGTAGGTTGGGGAAGGACTTCTAAGGGTGTTGGGAACTCCCTGGCCTGACTGAGCTAGGCTAGAGGTTCCTAAAAGCCTCTGTCATGACTCCTCCTGAAAAATTTAAGAAGAAATATTTTTAATTATAGCAGCACCCTTTCTCCTGTCCCCCAGTTCAAAACCAACAAGGCCTATGGATCCACCTCGAATAAGAACAGCACTGCAGTAGATTCTCGGGATCCAGCCATGAACAAAATACATATTGTCCTGGTCCTCCTAGCACACTTGTGGAGGGTCCTTGGAGGCCACCTAGGCCAGACCCCCATTATATAGAGAAATTGAGGCTCAGAGAAGAGAAACAATCTTCCCAAGAGCATTGGTAGATAGGTTCCCAATCACCTGACTCCTAGTTTCCCATCACACTCTGCTGTCTCTGGGACCTCCGACTGGCTTAGGTTCCCCCACCCTGATACCACCTACCCAGCTTATGGGCTTCTGTTATTTTGTTCTCCAGCTGCTGTTGACACTTCTACTCCAGGGTTTCCCAAAGAGCCTTACTGGAAACAGCTGCATCTGTTTGGCTGTAGTGGGGAAGGTGGCCAAACTCTTGAGTACCAGAAGGGCATATGTGTGCATTGACACATTTGCCTGTTCCAGCCCGTCCACCCTGTCATTAAACATTTATTAGCCTGCACTGGGGAAACACCTTTGGTTTGAAAAGACTAGGGCACCTAGTCTCTGGGGGGATAGGCTTCTAAAGGGCTAATCACAAATGTGGACCAAACAGCAAGACCAAGTACACTGAGGCCCTGACTAAAGAAGTCTGGCTGCCTAAATGTGACTGAGGAGAATGGAGAAAACTAACAGGATGTGGGGTGAAGGTTCAGGAAGAGCCTGGGACGAGAAGTCCAGATGATGGGGCCAATCATATATTCATGTCTGTTCCTTCTCCCTCGTGAGGGTCTCCCCCGCCCCCACCCCTAACTCCATGCCGTGCTGATGCTGAGTTTGGTTGGTCTTTAGAGGATGATGCCGTTGGAGCAAAGAACTTGGATGTCCCTGCAGGATGCTTTGCAGGAGCTTTACAACTCAGCCAGGGAATCTCCTAGGGGAGATGGGCAGAGGCAGTCTCAGAGAGAGCGCCTCCTCCTTCGGGTCCGTCTCCAAGGACCATCTGACCTGGGAACTCTAGAAGTCCTGGAAACCTGACTGTTCAAAAATCTGAGATGCAGAGGACTCCTGAGAAAACTGCTCTCCGAGGGGTGTTTTACATTCCAGTAAGAGTTTGGGTTCTGGTCTGGAGAAGCTTAGCAAACACCAGGGAAGGTGCTAGGGGTGGCACTTGGCTCCTGAAACTTTCAGTACCCAGATCCATAAGGCAGTTCAATGCTCTGAACTTCAGACCTGTCTGTCCACCTGCCTGCTGGACATCATCTGGATGTTCTAGAGTCATCTCGGACCCAACGTGTTCCAAACTAAAATTCGTTATCTTCCCTCCTACCCCAACTCCCAGGTCTTCTGTGTCCTCATTTCAGCAAATGACAAAACTATCCATCCATTTACTCAAGCCAGAAACCAAGGAGTTACTCAGGACTCCCTCTTATCTCCCACACCCTATATCCAACTTCCATGTTGCCTAATCTAGCAAATTCTGTGCTCTCATTTTACCCAGCAGCTCAGCCGCATCAGATGTCCGCTCGTTCTGGAACACTTTCCTCCCTTAGGCTCCGAAATTTCACACTCCGTCAATTTTTCTCCTACCTCACCTTTCTCTTCTGCTCAACTGCCAAATGTTGGAGTAGCCCAAATCTTGGTCTCGTCTACCTAGATTCTGGTACTAGTTATTCTTCTCCAATTCCCTGACTTTAGGTACTGTTTAAATGACTAAGACTACCAAATCTGAATCTCTAGCCCTGATCTCTCCTCTAAAACTTAGGCTCATAAATCCACCTGCCAATTCGATACGCGTCTTCAACTTGCTTTGTCCTAAAACACGCTTCTGATGCCTCATGTGTTCAATCCTGAACCTCATCTTCCACATCCCAGTATGAGTCACCATCCATCCACCAAGTTGCTCAACACTCAAAACCTGTAGGCCATGCTTGATTCTACCCTTTCTCCCATCTCACTAGTTCAAAACCACCAAAGCCTATAGATCTGTCTCCAAAATATGCATCCACCTCTCTTCATCTTCACCCGCCATCAGCAGTCCAAGGCAGCAACATCTGTTGCTGGAAAACTGCAGTAACTCATCTCTCTGCTTCTACTCTTGCCCTCTTCAGTTCATTCGTTTTTTTTTTTTTTTTAAATATAAGGTCAAATTACATAGAATGCTACTCTTTTTTAAAAAATATTTATTTATTTGGCTGCACCAGGTCTTAGTTGTGGCAGGTGGGCTCCTTAGTTGCAGCACGTGGGATGGAACCCGGGCCCCCTGCATTGGGAGCGTGGAGTCTTATCCACTACGCCACCAGGGAAGTCCCCTCTTCAGTTCATTCTTAACACAGCAGTCAGAGGGCTCAGAAATACAACACATGATCATACTGCTCCCCTGCCTAAAATCCTCCAAAGGGTTCCCGTAATAGTTAAAATCCAAAATAAAATAAAATATGAAATAAAATCCATGGTTGATTGATCTGATCTAGCCTCTTTTTCCTTCTCCAACACCATATCCCACCATTCTCCCCCTTGCTCACTGCATTCCTGCCATCCTGGAATTCTTTTTGCCTTTAGAACATGCCAAGCCTTTCCTGCTTCAAGCACTCTTGTTCTCTCTACCTAGTACTCTTGATTTTTCCCCTTGACTTTTACTCAGCTTAAATATCACTTTCTCAAAGACGAGTAACAACAACAACAAAAACCCAAAACAAACAAACAAAAAACCCTAAAAGTGGCTTGACCAATAAAGCAATTTTTTAAAAAATATTTTATTTATTTATTTGGCTGTGCCAGGTCTTAGTTGTGGCATGCAGGATCTTCAGTTGCAGCATGTGGGATCTAGTTCCCTGACCAGGGATTGAAGCTGGGCCCCCTGCACTGGGAGCATGGAGTCTTAACCACTGGACCACCAGGGAAGTCCTTCGATAAAGGGATTTATTATATTATATAACCAGAGTCCTAAATCAGGGCATCTCTGTAACTTGTAAAAGTAAGTGGCTCAGCAATGTTATCAAGGATCCCGGTCCTTTCTGTCTTGTTACCTACCAGTCCCAGATTCTTTTTTCATCGTACTTATCACCATTTGAGACAATATGACATAGGGGTTAACAGACTCTGAAGCCAAACTGCCTGAATTTGAAACCTGGCTACCACTTTACTAGGTGTTGAGTTAAACTACTCAGTCTCTCATTTTCCGTATCTCTAAAATGTGGATGATTATTATAGTATTACCTACCTCAGAGGGCTGACTTGAGGATTGAATGAGTTGCTGTGAGGATTAAAAAAAAATATGTAAAATGCTTAAGCAACCTAAATGCCCATTGACAAGACAAATGGATAAGGAAGATGTGGTACATATACACAATGGAATATTACTCAGCCATAAAAAGGAAAGAAATTGGGTCATTTGTAGAGACCTGGATGGACCTAGAGACTGTCATACAGAGTGAAGTAAGTCAGAAAGAGAAAAACAAATATCGTATGTTAACGCATATATGTGGAATCTAGAAAAATGGTACAGACGAACTGGTTTGCAAGGCAGAAATAGAGACACAGATGTAGAGAACAAACGTATGGACACCAAGGGGGGAAAGCGGCACAGGGTGGGGGGTATGAATTGGGAGATTGGGATTGACACATATACACTAATATGTAAAAAATAGATAAGTAATAAGAACTTGCTGTATAAAAAATAAATAAATAAAAATAAAAAGAAACTATAGATTTAGCAGGGCCTCCAAAAAATAAATAAATATGTAAAATACTTGAAACAGCTACCTTACTTCTAGTTCACTCTCAGGCTCAGCTGTATCCTGGAGACATTCCTGTATCCTTTTGATAAATTCCCCTTTCTCGTTTAAACCTTTCATTGCTGGGGTTCTCCACGGGGCTTCCCGCCATCATTTTGCTTTGGCGCCATCTGGCGACCAAAAAGGAAGTGATGCGCCTGTGCTCTCTACTCTCTGCCTTTTGTCTCTTCCCTTGGTCGAATCTGGTACCTATACCTTTAAGATGCTTGGTCAAGACTGAAGAATTCGGGGGCCGGCGCCAAAGAACGCAAGTCCTCTTAGGTTGGTCCTGTCCGGGTAAGGGGCGGGCTGTAGCAAACTCCACGTAAGAAATTGGTCTTTCTTTTGGTTCCGCCCCCGTGAAGCAATCACGAACGCCTGTGATTGGTCAGGCGCTCTGGAGGCGGGGGCTCCGAGCTTGGCTCCAGGTTCTTCAGCAAGTCAGGGCTGCGGCGGGGTGGGCGGTATGTCCGCGGGTGGGGAGACGCGTGGGGATGCAGGAGGAGAGGGCACTGCTGCTGCCGCCCCCTTCAGCTTCAGCTCGGAACCAACGCTCGAGGACATGTAAGCCGTCCTTGCCCAGGCTGGGCTGGGGAGATCGCCCCCTTTCTCCCTCCGTTTGGGGAGGGCCCCTCCACGTGGTCGGGAAGAAGGCTAGCAGCTGTGCTCAGGTCCTAGCTCTGCTGGCTGACCCCCGCAGGCGAGCCTTCTAACCTCCTCCTCTGTAAAATGGGCTTAATGCACACCTGAGGCAGGGGATATACCGGAGTACGATGCTGCTTCTGCCCTGTCTCTGCCCTCCAGGAGCCGGAGGTAGGACGGTGGTAAATGTAGTGTTGAGAGGTGGGAGGCATTTCTTGCTGGAGGAAATCAAAGAGGGCTTCTTAGGGGAAGTGTCCTGGAGCTGTATTCTGTAAAATCAATAGGATTTAGATATACAGAGATAGGGATATTCCAGATGGAGGAAAACTGCAGAAGCAGCAGCAGGAGGTGGAAAAATGAAAAAGAAGGTATTATTAGATTTCGACAATTTAGGGTCTGTGTAAGGTCCCACCCATTTTATAGATGAGGAAACCAAGTTCCCTAAAGAGGAAACGACTTGCTTAGGCCACCCAAGGAATTGGTTGCAGAATCCCCCCGATACCCATGCCCCCATTACATATCACTGAGGTACCTGCCAGGGCCCTGTATCTCCTCCCCCATCCCCTAACCTTGGGACCTGGACTTCCACCCCTTTCTCCTATTCCAGCCGCCGCCTCCATGCCAAGTTTGCTGCTGAACGAGACTGGGACCAGTTCCACCAACCTCGGAACCTCCTCCTGGCCTTGGTAGGGGAAGTAGGGGAGCTGGCAGAGCTCTTGTGAGTAGATGACAGGCTTCCGGAAGAGTCTGTGTGTTGGGGAGGGGAGGGGAGGATTTATTTGACCATTAGATATCCCTGGATCCAATTTCCCCTCCTCACTACCAAGCTCTGTACATGGTTGCTGGGCATACAAAGATGACTTATGGGTCCCTGCCCTCTAGGGGTGCCCAGTCTCCTGGGAGAGAAAGGTGTGAAAACAGCAAGGCAGGTCCAGGTCTAAGAAGGGACAGTGGTAACTGTCCTTTACCTCTGCCTCTGGGGTGGAAAGGCAGGTATTCTATAGAAGACCTGCCTATGGCATTCCAGACAGGGGGAGTTTACATTTGCAAAGGTAGTGAGGTGGGAAAGGGCAAGTTAAATTCAGGGAGAATATAAGATTCCTTCAGTGTAAGCTTCTTGAGGAAGAGCAAGGATTTTGTCTGTTTTGGTCTCTGGTGTGTCCCAAGTGGCTGGGACACAATAGGCACTCAATATACTGTGGCTGTGGAGGACAGGGGTAGGATAGGAACACAGAATGATAGAATCAGGGCTGGGAAGTAATGGAGTTTGGACAGAACACCTGACCAGATTTGAATGGTAGAAAGGTCACTGTGTCTGCAGGGTGGATTGGATCCCCAAGAGAATTGGGTCAGGGGAGACCGGTGAGGAAGCTGGTGTAGATGAGGCAAAAGGTGGTGAGACCTAAGTCAGGGCAGTCACTGTGGGATGGACAAATGAGGGCACTGATGTGTGTGAGGGCAAGCCATTCGTTCATTACAGATTCATGACCACCATCTGTGTGCTATGTCCTCTAGAATCGAGATATGGCCTTGAACAAGATAGACACAGTTCCTACCATCACAGTGCAAGGAGACTGACAATAGATAAGTGAACTAATTTTAAAAGATGTGGAATTGTCACAAGTTCTATGAGGAAAGTAACACAAGGTGATGAGAAAGAAGGTAACAGAAGGGAAAAGGCTTTTCTGAGGAGGTGACATCTGAGCTGAGACCTGAGTAACAGCCAGCCATGGGAAGGATGGGGGGAAGAGCATTCAAGGCAGAGGGAGCAGTAAGTGCAAAGGCCCTGTGACAGTTTGGCCCATTTGCAAGGCAGAAAAGGCCAGAGTGGCTTTAGGTGGGGAGTGAGAGGGAGCATGGTGGATGATGACACTGGAAGAAGGAGTCAGTTCATGCAGGACCTGGAGGGCATGGCAGGAGTTTGGATGTTATTCCAAGCACACTTGGGGGAGTTTTAAGCAGGGGAGGGACAAAATGTAATTTGTGCTTTTAAAAGATGGTGCAGGGTAAGAAGATGAGTTAGAGGTTTCTGCTGTGGTCCAGGTCTAAGGTTTAGTCTGGGGTGGCAGTGGCTAAGGCCGGCAGGGGAGGAGTAGAATTGTGTCTTTTGGCTACTCCTTGGCTCAGGTAGGGACACAGAGGTCTGGGTGGATCATCTGATGGGGTCTCTTCCCCACCCAGATTCCAGGGCCTAGCTGGGTTGACTTGTCTTTGGAGGAACTTCCTAGGAGGTGGGAGTTCATTGCTGCAAGGCCTGGGGTGTGCCCCTGAGAGGTGGAACCCACTGGCCTAGCTAGCATCTATGTGTGTGTGCCTGTCTTTGTGTCCTGTCCCCAGTCAGTGGAAGCCGGATGAGGAGCCTGGGCCCCAAGCCTGGCCCCCCAGGGAACGAGCAGCCCTTCAAGAGGAGCTCAGTGACGTCCTCATCTACCTGGTAGCATTGGCAGCCCGCTGCCATGTAGATCTGCCCCGAGCAGTGCTCTCCAAGATGGACACCAACCGGCGACGCTACCCAGTGCATCTGTCCCGCGGCTCTGCCCGCAAGTACACAGACTTGCCCCATGGAGCCACCTCTGAAAACCAGGCTGTGGGGCCTGCAGACCTTGCCTGTGAGTCCACAGGTCAGGCCTCAACCTAGAAACATGGGCACAGAACCTGCAACTCAGCACGGCATCTGAGGAGCAGAGGGTGCTCCAGCCATGCTACCTCATTCTAGTCCTTTCCTAACAGATCATGGGCCTGGGCGCTACCCTTCTTGAGGTCTGAGGCCCAAGAACCTCCAGTAGGTAGCCTCCTGTTTTTTTCTCTCTCAATAAAAGTTTTGGTTAGCAACTTCTGGATTCTTCCTGGGGCAGCTGGGGAGGCTCTCTGTCTCAGCACATGCTGGAGAGGGGTACCAGGGATACCTGTGAGCCCAAAGCCCATGTTTCTCTAATTATACTTCCCACCTGCAGAGCAGAGAGATCTGATTTCTAGTAAGTTCTCTGTCTGACCTCATGCAAGTAAGTCCCTTCCCCTTCTCTAAACAAGACTGGAGGCTTTATGTAGTGTTGGATAAGAGCCCAGGTTCTGGAGCCAGGCTGTATGGGTTCAAATGCCATCTTTGATACTGGATGATGTTCTGGATTATATTGGCACCTTTCTGTGCCTCCATTTCCTCATCTAAAATGAAAATAAGGGACTTCCCTGATGGTCCAGTGGTTAAGACTCTGCGCTTCCTCCGCAGGGGGCGTGGGTTCCATCCCTGGTCGGGGAACTAAGACCCCACGTGCCGCGCAGCCAAAAATAAATAAATAAATACATTAAATGAAATGAAAATAATGTTATCTACCTAATAGGGTTGTAAGGTTTAAGTAAGTTATTCTAAGTAGAGTGCTTAGGACAGTGTAAGTTTGCAGTTGTCATTATCTGTTTGCCTTTTCAACTCAAAACTTTCAGGGGCACAGAGCAGGAAATTTCAACAGTTAAGGCAGGCGTGGGCCTTGTCCCTGAGAGAGCTCTCTGCCCCTCTCCCTTGGCCCCCAGCACAAATCAGGGTCAGGTCTGTCTGATATGAAGCAGAACAGGGCTTCCTCTCTTTTGGGGCTTGGACCCCCTAGCCCCCTCCTTCTCTCCCAAGGCCAATTTGCTTGTTCCACTTCTACACCTAAAGATAGTGTTGGGTATGTATGATTCACCCGTTGTGTGACCCCAGGCACATCACTTTCTTTTCAGAGCTACCCAGGGAACTAGCAGCCTGCCGCCTTCACAGGGTGAAACCTGATTCCACATCAGTAAAATAAAGCATTTCCCTTTACTGGCCTCACTCTTATTAATGACGTCACTTCCTCCTAACCAGTGACCTCTCTTACTTCCTAGGTAAAAGAGAATCCATCAGATTGGAACTGCTTTAGCTTTAACTTCCCAAACCCTCCTTTCCTCTGCCCACCAGTGATAGCAGGAGCCTTAGCTTATTGATCTCTTATTTCATCCTGTCTCCTTGATCAGTTATCTCCTCTCTCCTCCATATAATCAAAGTCTTTTCCTTTCCATTAGCCCATCCCATTAGCACATAAAGCATACTTGAGGGCTTCCCTGGTGGTGCAGTGGTTGAGGGTCCGCCTGCCGATGCAGGGGACACGGGTTCGTGCCCCGGTCCGGGAGGGTCCCACATGCCGCAGAGCGGCTGGGCCCGTGAGCCATGGCCGCTGAGCCTGCATGTCCGGAGCCTGTGCTCCGCAACAGGAGAGGCCACAACAGTGAGAGGCCCGCGTACCGCAAAAAAAAAAAAAAAAAAGCATACTTGAGTCTCTTTCGTATTGACAAGACAAAACCAACAAAACTCTAGCTACTTCCCTCATGCTTTTCACAGCCAAACCTCTTGAAATGGATCTACACCCATCCACTCTGCTTCTTCATTGTCTCATTTCTACCCTAACCCATTCAATGCTGGCTTTCAACCCCCTCCCCTCCACTGAAACCGTTCTCATCACTTTCCCCAAATTCACACACAGTGGACACCACAGCAGCATCTGACTGAGCTGTTTCCTCCATAAAACACTTTCCTCTAGATTTCCCAGACAAGACACTTCTGCTTTTCTACCTCTGGCTGTTCTGTCACAGACTCAAGTTCTCTACTACCCTCTTCTGGATGTGGTGCCATGCCCTCCAGACCTGATATCCCCAAGGTGTTACTTCCAATCGCCTCCCTGACCCGTCCACATTTACTTCACACTAAATGTGTCCAGGTTGGGGTGTAACGATTGCTGCCACTTCAACTCCTGCTCCTGCTCCTCATCCTGTGTCCCCATCTCAATGACACTGCCTGCGGTCACCCAAGCTAAGAAATGAAATCAGCCCCATCTCTCCTTTCCGCACGTCCACTTTAACTCCTATTAATTCTAGCTCAATAATATGCCATATGCCTCCCTCCCCTCTAATCCCTCAAGGCTTCTTTGTGGCCTTGGAACATTTAACCTGGCTTCCAGGGTCCTTAGTGGTCTGTCTCCTGCCAACGTCCTTGCTTGTTGTCCCTGCCTTCCACCCAGAGGACATCTGCAAGCTCTAACAAGTCTGGCATGCAGGTTCAGGGGTTCTCTCCATATGTCCCCAACCCCAACTCTCTTGACCTTAAGACCAGCTTAAATGTCACCTCTGAGAAGAGCCTCTCTAAACTCCAAGACTGCACTGAAGACCTCTCCTATCCAGCAACTCCCCCATCAGAGTTCCAATGACAAGGGACTGCACTTGCCTGTGTACTTGTCCTCACTGTGCCATTCACTGGCTGTCGGTACCTATTTACTCATCTGCAGAAATGGAGGTAAAAGAGTTACCTCACTTTGGGATGCTTTGAGGGTGAAAATGAGCTAATAATAATGTAGCACTGAAGTTCTTTAACCTCGTGCTAAAGTTTCCACTATTGCTTCTCTTTACTAGACCAAGTTCCATGAGGTTCATGCCGGCTCACTCAAAGCTCTGCAGAATGCAGTGCCTGTTGATCACAAATTCGCTAAATTTATGGACCCTTCTAGGTCTGAGGTCATGAAGACATAACCAAGGGCCAAGCGTGGAATGACTCCACACACACACACACAAAACCAGTTCCTGGAACACTTCTGGGCTTACAGCCCCACTTGACTCCATGACAATTCACCTAAATCACCTAAGCCTGGAGAGACCCCCAACTTTCCTCCTAATTCACACCCCACCCACCTCATTCACAGGCACGGGTGGGGTGAGGATATAATACTTTATTCACTCTAACACGGGCCGAGGGGATGTAATGAGGGGGAGGTGGGCGCGTTTCCAGGGACTCCCGGTAGGGGATCCTCCCTGTCTCCCAGTTCCAGGGCAGCCAGGCCCGCCGTCCCACCCCATCTGAGACGCAGGAGGCGGGGCGGGGAGTTGTCCAGGTTAACGCAGCCCCAGGTCGGGATACTACCGTGCCCCTCCCCAGCTCGCACCCCGCGGAGACAAGAATGGCGGTTCAACTGCCCTCACAATCTGGGCAGCGCTCAGTGGCAGTGGCTCCGGCGGGTAGCTTGAAGTCCCGGCCGCAGCCCGCGCAGATGTAGAGACGGCGCCGCATGTGCGCGCGACGGTGGCGGATGAAGTGTGAGCTGAGGCGGAAGCGCCGGCCGCACTCGGCACATGGGTAGGGCCGCTCGCCTGTGTGCGTGCGCGCATGCTCCGCCAGGTTGGAGCGGTGGCCGAAGCCGCGGCCGCACACGGCGCAGCGGTGCGGCTTCTCGCCCGTGTGCACGCGCCGGTGCTTGGCCAGCGCCGAGCTCTGAGCGAAGCGCGTGCCGCAGTCGGCGCATGCGTACGGCCGCTCGCCCGTGTGCGTGCGTCGGTGGCGCGCCAGACACGAACTGCCGCCGAAGGCGCGTCCGCAGTCCGGGCACGAGTACGGCTTCTCGCCCGTGTGCACGCGCAGGTGCTGTGCGTAGTTGGAGCTCTGCGCGAAGCGGCGGCCGCATTGTGCGCATGCGTACGGCTTCTCGCCCGTGTGGCGCCGCCGGTGCTGCCGCAGGTTCGAGGCGGCCGAGAAGCGCTTGTCGCATTCTGGGCATTCGTAAGGCCGCTCGCCCGTATGCGTGCGGCTGTGTTTGGTCAGCGCTGACTTCTGCGAGAAGCGCCGGCCGCACTCGGTGCACGCAAAGGGCCGCTCGCCCGTGTGTATGCGGACGTGCTTGGCCAATGTGGAGCGGCGCGCAAAGGCGCGGCCGCAGTCCCGGCACGCGTGTGGGCGCGCCGGGTCCGCCGACGGCGCTGGCGCCTCGCTCGGGACCTGCGGGGAGAGGGGACAGGGGACAGGTCAGCCCTGACCGAGAGGCTCGGGAGCCAGAGACCTGGGGCTCTGCCGGCTGCAGCCTCTCTGTCCCCCGTTTGTACAGTAGGAAAAGCCACGGGGTGCGCCTCTCAGGATGGTTGTGCGCTTTAAATGAGATTAACATAAACGCACATAGCACAATGCCTAGTGTAATTCTAGCTATTCTTTATTAATTCATACAGTATTTATTGAACGCGTACAATGTGCCAGACTCTGTTCTAGGAACTGGGGATTCAACATTAAATTTTTTTCTAAATTCCTAGTTTCAGGAAAAATGGATAAGGAGTGCTGGTATTGGAGGGGGTGCTGCAAATTTAAATAGGGTTGAGGAACCTCGCTGATGTCACATGAGCGAAGACCTAAGGAGGTGAGAGAGCAGGTTCCAGAGGGAAAAGCAAGGCCCTGAGACAGCAGTTTTCCTGTTCTAGGAATGGCCAGAAACAGTGCTTAGGGCGGACGGCAGGAGGGGAAGAGTAATCCATGGAGTGGTCCTGAAGGGGATATCTTAGCATAGGGCCTTGCATGTGAATGAGGTGAGGACTCAATAGAGATGTTAGACGGTTTTGAGCAAGGAGGGGAACAGATTAGACTCATATTTTAAAAGGTTTCAGGGGCTTCCCTGGTGGTGCAGTGGTTAAGAATCCGCCTGCCAATGCAGGGGACAAGGGTTCAAGCCCTGGTCCGTGAAGATCCCACATGCTGCAGAGCAATTAAGCCTGTGAGCCACAGCTACTGAGCCCACACGCCTGGAGCCTGTGCTCCACAACAAGAGAAGCCCCCGCTCACCGCAACTAGAGAAAGTCCATGCGCAGCAACAAAGAACCAACGCAGCCAAAAAAAAAAAATTAATTAAAAAAAAAAAAGAATAAAGGAGGGGAGGGGGCAGGAACCCAGTGAGGAGGCTACTGTACTGCAAGCCAGAAAAGACAGTGGCTTGGACCCAGTGACAAAGTTGGGAAGTGAAGGTGGTGAGAAGTGGTCTGCTTCTGGACATATTCTGCAGTTTGAGACAGCAAATTTGATAGTAGATTAGACATGAGGTGTAAAGAAAGGAGTAAAAATGACTCCAAGGATTTTGAGCTTAGCAACTGCAAAGGCGGAATTGCCATCTACAGAGCTGAGGGTGGAGGGAGGCGCAAGTTGGTACCTACTATCCGTTTCTGATCTTATCTGCAGTTCTCCTTGACACATCTGGAGCTCAGGAGAAAGGCCCCGGCTGGAGATGTTAATTGGGAAGGCATCAGCGTGGAGGTGGTTTTTAGAGCCTTGAGACTGGATGAGTTCGCCCAAGGAATAGGCAGAGAGAAATGGGGGTGGCAAGACAAAAAGCAGCCAGCAAAGGAGACTGAGCAGAAGCAGCCAGTGAGGTAAGAGACCCAGGAGAGTACGGTGTCTTAGAAACCAGGCCACCATCAAGTCCAGGCTCTCTAATAAACTTTCAAGAGCAAGCACCTATCATTTTTTAAGCTGCAAAAAAGGCAGCCAGGGTGAAACCCAAATACTATTCTGAGGCCTGAAATGAAAAAAATTCAAAAATAAGCCAGTTTCATGAGGTCTGGGCCTCTGGAGATAAAATCAGAAAAAGAAATGCTTTATAAGAGGCAGATGAAGGGAAAACAGTTTGTACTAACAGTAAAGAGGAATACTGAGGAAACATTGCTTCCTTCTTAGAAAAGAGAAGGCTCATCCTAGCAAAAGTGGTGTTAAATCTCTACTATGGACTACGCAAATAGGATATTAATTCATGACCAAATGAAAAACCAGGCACATATTAAGGATAAGACAGTGTTAGCTTCTTTCTCCCCATATTCCATCTCCACCAAGTGATTATCACTATTCTTCTGCTATAAATAAGGAAACAGGTTAAGAGAGGGTAAATGACAACTAGGGAGTGGCGAGGCCTCTTCTTTCTGAAGTTGTAAGGAGGGCACCTTCAGGGCCTTCAAGATCCTTTGTTAAAAAGACAGTAGCTTTTTGGTAACCACCTCAGAAATTTGAAAACAAGGCAGTTTGGGAAACTGGTCACCAGCCAAGGGAACTCTGGCTTAAATACTATTATCATGATAATGATAATAATGATAACATTACAGTGTAAAGATCTGACAGTGCTATGTTAAGTACATTATTGTATTAAATCTTCCTGTCACTCCCCCTTGAGTCAGGCATTATCTTTTGAGAAAACTGAGCTCAGAGAGATTAAATTCACATAGCCAGTGGGAGTCAGGACTGACCTTAGAGTTCTCACCCTTAACCAGTAGGCTACACTGCTTCCCTGCACACACAGCATGAAGATGTGACAGCCGCTGGACTCCAAGTGCCTGGCACTCTCTAAGAGGGATTCAAGGTTAAAATACAACTTGATACTTTAAATCGAGAAACTCCCCACAGCAAATTCGGCAGTCTGAATTCAAGGTCATGCTTTCCAGTCTTGCCCCGGTTTTGACATCTATTGGGTTTATTTCATCACGTCAGCCATCGTGGAGAGAATTTTTCTCATTATATCTGTATTTTTCTGGCCTGTTTTTCTTTGGCACCCTTCTTTAAGGTGACTTTGACCAGCCTGAGGACTTCCTTATGCTGGATTCACTATCTTGTGAAAAAGAAATTCTTCACACAAGTACCCTTGGTATCTCCAGCTCCAGGAGGAGGGGCCTTGGGTGCCCTAGGAAGAATCTTCGTAAGAGGGGCTGAGTCGAGCTCATTAAGACCCCAGGCAAGTCCCTCCCTTCCCCTGCCTCAGTGAACCAAGGAAGGCAAGGTAGGCTAGGTGAGATCAATATTTCCCGACCTGAGGTATGCACATCACAGAATGCAAGAGGATTCTAAGTGTTATGTAGGCTAACTCTTATCTTACTATGATCATTATGTATTTATTTTCATGGATATTAGAAAAACAACAGATCACATGAAACCCACAATTTCATCAGTATTATTGCTCAGATGAGGGTAAATTTATTTAACAAAACAATGTGAATCTATCTGAAGAAGAGCATTAAATAAATGAGCAAACAGGTAAGTGACTGAAGCCTGGCAAATACCAGACTTACATGCCTTTTAAGTTCTACAGCTGTTAGATTTAAAAATTAGAATACAGGGTATCTGCACTATAACATGAGGGTACTAGGGGGATACATGTAGTATAAGAATATGACAATCCAAGTATTTAAAGTTAGTGATTTTGGAACTTCCCTGGTGGCGCAGTGGTTAAGAATCTGCCTGCCAATGCAGGGGACACAGGTTTGAGCCCTGGTCCGGGAAGATCCCACATGCCATGGAGCAACTAAGCCCGTGCGCCACAACTACTGAGCCAGCGCTCTAGAGCCCAGAAGCCACAACTATTGAAGCCCGCGTGCCTAGAGCCCGTGCTCCACAACAAGGAAGACACCACAATTAGAAGCCCTGCTCACCACAACTAAAGAAAGCCTGAGTGTAGCAACAAAGACCCAATGCAGCCAAAAATAAATAAATAAATAAATAAATTTATTTTAAAAATAAATAAATAAAAAATAAAGTTAGTGATTTTGTCTTCCTGCTTAAGGTGTTTTTGTTTTTGTTTTAAACCAGAGCAAACATTCCAGTTTTTTCCTCAGCCATTACTTTTCTAATTAATAACAATAACTACCACTTACTGAGCACTCACTGTGTGCCAGGAAGTGTGGTAAGTGCTTTCCACCCATGTTCTTATTTTAAATTCTCACAACCCTTTGGGTTAGGCTGTATTAGCACCATTTTAAAATAAGGATATAAGACTCAGAAGTAAGTGACTACCAAGGTCCTACAGCTAATCCATCGGCAGGGTCAGGGTTTACACTGGAAGTCTGTCATTATCTAAAACACCTCTTCTCTCATAGAATGATGCAATTCTATCTCACTGACAAGTTTAAGGTTACCTACACAGTTTGTCTCCCTCACCTGGGCTTTTTTAGCTGTCAGAATCGCCCTTCTTTTGAGTACAGAGTATAAAATACAATCCCTGTCCTCTCGCTCATTGCTAAATCAAGTGTGGTCCACAGACCAGCAGCGTCAGCATCACTGGAAACTTGTTAGAAATACAGAATCTCAAGTCCCCCCCATACCTACTGGATCAAACTCTTCAGTTTAACAAGATCCCCAGGTGATATGTACGCATGTCAAAAATGAAGAAGCCTGATCTAGGAGACGCACTACTCCTAGGGAAAGCAGGTGGGAAAGGTGAAGAGGGTTCTACAGGTTGAAAGACCACATGGGCAAAGTCTTCGAGGTAAGAAGGGTCAGGTGTGTTTGAAGCTGGGGCATGGGATGGGTGCTGAGTGACTAGAGATGAAGCCATGAGGTCAGACGATGAAGACCTTTGAATGCCAGGCGCAGGAGCTGAGGGAAACAGAATACCACTCAAGGGTTCAATTTTAAGCAGGGAGAGACAGGACTGGATGTACATAGAGCCCTCTGACAAAACCCTTCTATTTATTAAATATAGTTTGGATTTTAATAGGCAGTGAGAGAATACTCCAGCTACTGAGTGCAGCATAATTAAGGCCTGTTCTGGACAATGACCGGCCATGGGACTGGGTGAGAGTCACAGAATGTTGACACTAGAAGGAGCTTTGGAGACCACTATTTCATAGAAACCGAGACTCAGGGAGACCACACAGCAAGTTGATGAGCTATCTTGTGGGATGTGTGTGTGTAACTCTCATTTCCACCCTCCTCCAAATCCAGTCACCCACGTGATACTTAGACTGGATTTCAAGGATCTTACTTTCATTATCTCATTTTATAGATGAAAAGGCTGTCGAGGCAAAACTGGTAAATAGTGGTTAGGATTTGAGCCAATGCTTTTAACCGCTACATGATACCATTCAGAGTCTAGCTCTACAGCCTTTTCATGACTAGGCATGCCTACACCCACCCTTCCCATCCTTAGCTCCATCCAGTCCAATCAATGTTCCCCAAAACCCCCTTATTTCCATCTTCTCTCCCCTGCTGCCACTACCTTAGAGCAGGCTACCAGCCATACCTGACCTGGTCTCCCCACAGCAGCCCACGATTCTTCTAAATAGAAAATCTGATCATGTCTCTCCTCTGATTTGAGGCTTCTGATGGCACCGCATAACCTAACAGAGTACGTCCAAACTCCTAAGCTGCCTTTCAACACCTTTTACTCTCTGGCCCCACCTACTTCTCTGGCCTTATCTTCTCTGAGCATTTGCTTTTGCTGTTTCCTCATCCTGAAATGCCCTTCCTCCTCCTCCATTTGCCAAATTCCCACTAAGTTTTCAAGGCCCATGTCAAAGTCATTTCCATGAAGCCTTCCCCACTGCCTTGAGTTATTTGCCCTCAATTCTCTAGGCCTCCATGTTCTAGGTTTCCCTGTTCACTCCCAAGCCTCAGGATTCAGCCCAGAAAGGCCTTGAGAAAAATGAGTAGAAAAATCTCCAGAAGGATGACCTAGCCCAAGGTCCTGAACTTTAGGGAGAAAAATGAATAATAGCAGCAAATACTTACATAGTGTTTATTATGTGCCAGACACAGTTCTAACTCTTTACATGTATTAACTCATTTAATCCTCCCAACCCCAAGAAGTAGGTGCTATTATGATTTCCCTTGTACCAGTGAGGAAACTGAGCCACAAAGAGGTTAAACTTGCCTAAGGTGACACAGCTGGTAAGTGACAGAGTTGGAAGTCCACCCTAAACTCTGGAGTCTGAGTTCTTAACTTATAGGCCAAAGGTGGAGACCAGGGGATTCACAGTGCCGGAAGAGGCAGGCTGAGCTAGGAGGATGGGCCAAGGAAGCCTGAGAAAACAGAACTAAACGGGCCACCGCAGTGAAAGCGCAGAGTCCTAACCACTGGACCGCCTGGGAATTCCCTAAATAGTTATTTTGACTGGAAGAGGAGGCCACAGCAGCCAGCCCCCTCCCTCTAGGGCCCACCACACCCACTAGGGGGCAGCAGAACTTTCTTTTTCTGGGAACTGGCGCCTGTGCAGGAAGAAATCAGAGGGAGCCTGGGCCCACAAATCTGGCCCAGGAGTCTTCCAGCTGGACTCAGGGCTGCTCTGGCTGTGGGTGGGAGTCCTGTAGGGTTTTGGGAAGTAGAACTATACCTAGTGGCAGTTAGGGTCTCTAATGGGTAAATCTAACTCATATTTTGATCTCCTTAAAACTCCTCTCTTTAAACCTTCAACACCCTTGTCAGTCTAACCCTGCTAGGCATCAAGCTCCTCGAGGAACCGAGGAGAGTGTTTACTCTCCAGCACCCAGCACAGAGCCTGGCACAGTAGGCGTGACATCTGTATGATGGCAGCATGGACTGTGGGACAGAAGGATGGGTGGCCAACCCTGAGAGTCAAGGGAAAGTAGGGACAGGATCCCTGGATTCTGTGTGAGGGAGGCTGGACCTGCACCAGGCTTAGGGGCGAAGGGACCCCAGGGTGTGGAACACGTACCTCCTTGTTGTCCATGGGGATCTTGAGTTTCACCACTTCATACTTCTCTTCACCCTCATCCTCCTCACCCTTCACCAGCAGCACCATCTCTTCTTGCATCTCTTCCTCCTCCTCCTCCTCTGTCTGCTGTTCACCGGGCATCTTGGTGTCCTGGGGCAGGGAGCTGAGTCAGAAGCTCAGGACCCGCCCCCCCACCATGGCTCTGGCCCACACAAGGCGGTGCAGCCGTGGCTTCTCCTGTGATCTTTGTGTCTGACCTTCTTCCCTCTATCCCAGCCCGGCCCTAGGCCCCAGCCCTATCCCGGGACCAGCTCGGAAGACTCTCGTTCACCCCACTCATCCCGGCATTCAAGGCCCTGAACACTTCGAATCTCTAGCCCCAGTGAGTCACCACCCTCCCCGCGCTGAGTCACTCCCCGGTGCCTGGGTCCGCGGCCCGGAGCTCTAGGGCACGGGCTGGAGGCAGGATCGGGACGGAGACCCTGAGGGGGTGCGCACTCACCAGCCACAGGTTCGGGCGCTCGAGCTGCCCCAGGCCAGGGCGCCGGGCGGTTGGGCACTCTGCGACGCCGCGACTCCGGGGGCGGGGAGTAGGCGGGGCCTCGCTGACGACTGGCCATTGGTCGGAATACCTAACCCCGCCCCCTAGGGGAGGGGCCAGAGGACCCAGGCGTCCGGCCCAAACTGCCCCGGGAGGGTGGCGAGCCCACACCCAGTACCTTCCGCTCAACTCCGACTCCCAAAGACCCCGGGCTGCCCTAGTCGGTGTTCAAGGTCCTCACAGTCCAGTAGTGACCTACCTTAAAGGCTCGTCTCCTGCGGCCGGCTCGGAGGTCTCAGCTGCGGCCAAGCGCGTCTGCTCCGCCCGAAATAGGCCACGTGCGCTCCCGCCCCTGCCTGGGCCTCTCGCTGGCGCCCCGCCTGGAGGGCGGACCCTGTTGCCTCCTCACCTCTTCCCTTCCCTCTTTTTGCCTCTTCTCCCATCTTTTCTCCATTCGCAGCGTCGCCTTCACGGTCTCCTGGTCTCTGGGATATCTTGCTCCTTGAATACATACTTACCAACAGCCATCCAAGCAACCGCTGCTGTTTGTTGCGTGGTGTGCCTCTTATGCGCCATCGTTATGCTAAGCCTTTTGCACATCTGATCTCGATCCGCACAAAGGTGGGTCCATTTCACAGATGAGCTAATTGAAATTCACAGATGAGCTAATTGAAGCTAACTGACTTGCCTCTTGCCTAAGTTACACAGTAAGTACTGTCACAGCATCCCCAGCAACCCAGTAGCCTAGGTGGAAAATTATAGCACACGGACCAGATCCAATCCACAGAAGTATCTTGTTTGGCTCTCAAGTTTAAAAGTTAACTTCAAAAGAAGCACGAGAGGTCTTTTACAAAATTTAATTTCCAACATTTAAAAATTGAGATATTTCATGTAAAGATCTGTATTTTCCCACTTCTCTTGAAAAAGATACCTAATTCTCCCAATTTATGAATGGGGCAACGAAGATTCAGAAATGATGAAAGAGAAATTACATTCAGTAAGTGCTTACAATCCCTAGTTGTCTCTTTACAACAACCCTGTGGGGATCAATCATATTACCTTCCTTTGACAAATGACGGAACTAAAAACTTAAGTAATTTGCTCAAAGTCACATAGCTGGTAAGTAGCCAATTCCAAACCTCATGCTCTTCCTGTTGCACCAAATTCTCTCTCAGAAATGAGGTTACATGAGGAAATTGGTAGCAGAGCCGGGACTCAAGCCTGATCCTCTAGTCTGCAGAGCCCATAACATAATTTGGATGTTGGGATTACATCTGGTCAAAGTTTTGCTCTTCCTCAGAGCTGGGAAAAGGGGGTAAATGAATGTGATACTCACCCTCAGGATCCCAAAAGCCACTTTGATTGTGTTAATTCTCTCATCAAATATTTATTGAACCCTACTATGTACCTGGCACTATTCTAGATATTGGAGATGCATAGTGAACAAAAGAGACAAAAATCTTAGCTACCATGGCACTTCTCAAGGTGTAAAAAATGTCAACAAGTAAATAAGATAATTTCAGGTAAGGACAGGTGTAAGAAGGAAATAGGGCCAGATGATGCAACAAGGAGTGGCTATGGTTGGGAGCTTCTTTAATGTGGGCAGGGAAGGCATCTCTTAGGATATAATATATGAGATGAAACTTGAATGATGAGAAAAAGTTAGCCGTTTGAAAATCTAGATGAAGAATGTTCTAGACAGAACTACAGAGACTTTAAGGTGAGATTAAGCTTGGCATGTTTGAGGAAAAGAAAGAAGGCTTGTATGGCTGGAGCCAAGTGAGTTAATGGAAATGTAGTGTGGGAACTGGAGAAGAGGCAGGCAGGGCCAGATTATGGCAGGAACTCTAGCGAAAGGCAAGGCGTGCTTCCCCTAATTCAGAGAATCAGTGAGGAGGCTCAGCTGGGAGCAGCGAAAGTCCCTACTGGAAGGTCCTCCTACTGTGGGAGGACTTTGGAACAGATGCTTGCAAAAGGAGGAACATGTACAAGTATCTATCTGGAATCAGAGCTAGTTCTTGTTCTTGAGAATCTCACAGTCTAGTAAAGAAAGTGATTTAAAAATATATATGTATATGATATATATATATATTATATACATATGAAAAGGAAACAATAGGTGTTCTGACAGCCCCGTGGAAGGGAGTGGATATTGGGTGCAGGCCTCACCAAAGAGATAAATGTAAAGGACCTTCAAAGATGAGTGGGAGTTTGCCAGATGGACAAAGAGGTAGCAGTTTGTGGGACTGTAAACTCTCGTGAAGAGAACATCATGTCCCAAGGACATCGTTCACCAAAGTATTGAGTGAGCCTTATTGTGTGCCAGGCCCCTTTTAGGACTGGGAGGTAGAAAGTTGAATTTGGAAGTCTTTATCTTACTTTTCACTATTCTGCATTTCACTATTTGCCTTCAGCCTCCCTAGAAGTTTACTTGAGTTCTTGAATCCCAAGGACTTGGTGCATAGAACACACCATCCGCCATCTCATCTCCCACCTCCTCCTTTCTCGGCTTGTTCCAAGTCATTCTTTACGTCTTAAGATAATTGCCTCTTTGGAGAGGCATTGAACCATGTGGGAGTCTCTCCTGCATGCCTGCTTCCTGCATAGTCTTTAACACACTTGAAAATATTTGTTCAATGTCTAGCTTCTGCGTAGAAACTGAGGGCAGAAACTTTGTCTTATTCATCTTTCTATGCCCAGTACCCAGCACGCAGTAGGTAATGCTGTTGAGTGTCTCTTTATCCTAAAGAAGTTCTCGATGTGTTAAGGGAGCTTAACACATCAGATGAAGGGGGTTCTAACCAGGCTGGAGGTTTAGGGAAGGCTTCTGGGAGGAAGTAACACTTGAGGTGTTTGGATAGGTTAACATGTTGGGAAGGGGGGCATTACAAGTTACAAAAACAGAATATTTAAGAGGCACGGGTCTGAAACCACACAAGTGGAAGGCCTTGAATGCCATCTAGGAGTTAAGTTTTATAGAGAGGACATGCGCACATACGGCAGGGTTTTTATTAGGGGAGTGAAGTGGTCAGATTTTACAAAGTTCACTGCAGGCTACGTTGGAGGCCAACCTGGTAGGGAGGTGAGACACGGCAACCAGCAGGGAGGATCTTCCCAAAGCCCCAAAGGCCTCCATTCAGGTCTATGGGTGTTTGTGTGCACTTAAGACAGGAGCCGCTGAGCACTCCAGGCCTGAACTCAAAATTCTGGGATTTCGAATCTGTTTAACAACTTGGCAGGGGTGGGAGGACTGGGAGGAGCCGCGCTGCAGCAAGCTTTCATTGGTTTCTAAGGAAGCCCGGCCGACGGTTAAGATGTCGCGAGAGCTTCTACCCGGGGACCGTTCCCGCACGCAAATTAGCTGAGACGACAAGCCTGCGAAGTTGTAGGGAGTCTTGTACTTCATTTCTTAGATGGGTGAACCGCCCTAGTCTTTTTTGTCCCTGGCCAATCAGGTCAGTTCCTTTTTCCCCTTCCTCCCTATTGGCGCCCTCCTCGGAAAAAGCTAGGAGTTGGAGTCCTGCACCTAATGACGCATGGATGGCTGGGAAATACGGTTGCCTTTTCTGGGGGATAGAGACATCCCCTTGGCCCTGCCTTTGGGCTATGCAGCCAAATGACCTGTTTCTCGACAAATAAAAAAGGGTCGCAGGGAGGTGGGGTTTCCCAGAAAGCAGAACATCAGTGTCGGGGTCTTCTGAGCTGGTACCAATTCCTGCCAGCCACTTTTCTCCCGGTACCTGTCGCCATAGCAACAGCGATCGCAAAACACCCGCCCACCCCCACCCCCCACGCTCCCACCGAGTGTTTTTCCTTTTAAGGGTCGCGCTCGAGCCTGTGGCGTAGGTGGCTCCTGTGGGCAGCCAGAACTCAGGTCTGAGGCATCAGCTGACAGGCCTGGTGGCCGTTTTCTTAACCCGTTGTCAGAGCTAAAAAGCAGCTATGACAACCCAACTTCTTTATTTGACAGGGCTCAAAGAGAGCGAGTTTACAACATGGCTTATGGGTTTTGCCTGTGGCGACCCTTCGGCACCTTTTTCACCCCTCACCACGCACACAACGCACACAAGAGTCCAAGCCTCAGACAAGAAGCAGTTTATTGGCGAGACACATGGAGATGTGGCTGTCAGGCCTTGGTGCTTCCCTGGCTTCTCCTCACCCCTGTACTGCCCTTCTGCCAGTGTATCTCTGCTGCCGTCCACCAGGACCTGGGCTTAGCACCCAGGGCAGATGACTGCTCTTTCTGCTGTCTCTGACCTGTTCTGCCGTGTCCAGGTGTCAGGGCAGTTTGGGCTTCTCCAGGGCAGGTAGGTCTGGCCTCTCCAAGTGTCCTCTTCCTGGCTAAGACCACGTCCAGCGGCCTGAGGCTGGGTACTGCCTGCCTCACAACAATACTCTCACCATCAGTAGGGTGGTCAAGATGGCCTTGCCTCACTCTGTCACCCTAAACCTCAGAAGTCTCATTGTTGAAGCTCATAGGTCTAACAGACCCTGGTTCAGGGTGCTGGTCTCCCAGGGGCAAGGTTGGGAGGGGTCAATTTACAGGTTAAGAGGCAGCAGGAATTTAGAGTTCTTTAAGGGCCCTCAGGCTAAGGTCAGTTTGTTCATCAACAAATATTTATTGCCTACTGTATACTAGGCAGTGTTCTAGAAGCTGGGGGTATAAACCACACTGGCAAGGTCCTGACTGAGCCCAGCCAGGAGTTTCCTGAGCTTCAAGGTCATTGTCTCCAAATCTCTATTGCTATCTATCCACTCCTTTCTCCCATTTGTTTCTTCCCCTCCTTCTCCCTCCCACTGCCTCCCAGGCCCTTTCTTCTCTGCTTAAGCGGCAGATACCCTCCCCTTTGGTCTCCTGGGCCTCCACCCACCCTGGACCCCATCATTCCAGTCCCGTTGGTGGCTCCTCTTTGAGGGGCCTTGCCTGACCATCCCCTGTCCCAAAGGGCCTCAAGACCAGGTGCCCACGCTGGTGCTTGATGCGGGCAGAACTGTCACCAAAACCCTTGCCACACTCTGCACACTTGTATGGCTTCTCCCCAGTGTGTGTGCGCCTATGTTTGACTAGATCCGAGCTCCGGGGAAACTCCTTCCCACAGAAGCCACACACGTGGGGCTGGCTGGGCCCAGAGGGCTGAGCCCGGACTCGGGATCGAGGGGCCGCGGGTGCTGAGCCGGGGGGGTTGTGTGGCCTCAGGAGAGTGGATGGTGGTGGTGGCCGAGCCCGTTCACCGCGGTGGGTGCGGAGATGCTTGACTCGGGCAGAGCTGTCGGCAAAACCCTTGCCGCATTCAGGGCAGAGGTAGGGTTTTTCCCCCGTGTGTACACGATGGTGTTTCACCAGGTCCGAGCTTCGGCGGAAACCCTTGCCACACTCAGGGCACTTGTGGGGCTTGTCACCCGCCAGCGGTGGAGGCGGCTCCCCAGCCTGTGGGCCCCCAGGCTCCGGCTCCAAGCCAGGCAGGCCGAAAGGGCCATCACCTGAGTGCGAAGGGCTTCGAGGCGTCAGCGGGGGGCTGGTGCCAAGGGGAGGTGGGGGTGGGCTTGAGCTGGGGGGTGGGCTGGGGATCAGGGGGGCGAGGGGGTAGCCTGGGAAGCTGAAGTCCTGGGGCTCCGCGTGAGTGAGGCGGTGGCGGAAAAGGGTGGAGCTGAGGCTGAAGGTGCGGGCACACTCCGGACAGGCATGAGGCCTCTCGCCACTGTGGGTGCGGAGGTGCTTGACCCGGGCGGAGCTGTCAGCGAAGCCCTTGCCACACTCGGGGCAGAGGTAAGGCTTCTCTCCTGTGTGCACCCGCAGGTGCTTCACCAGATCTGAGCCCCGGGCAAACTCCTTTCCACACACATCACAGCCAAAAGGCTTGGGCCCCAGGTGACTGCGCTGGTGGCTCAGGAGGCTGCAGCTGAGTACAAATCTTTTGCCACAGTCAGTGCAGATATATGGCTTATCCTGGGCCTTAGGTCCCTGTGCGGCTGCCGTGGCTACTCGAGATGGCAGCCGTCGGGGCACCACGGGCCGGGGGGGCTGCTCCCCCCGGTGTGTCCGCTGGTGCTTTATGCGGGCAGAACTGTCGCCAAAGCCCTTGCCACAGACCCCGCACTTGTAGGGCTTCTCGCCCGTGTGTGTCCGCTGGTGTTTCACCAGGTCAGAGCTCTGCCGGAAGCTCTTGCCGCACTCACCGCAGATGGTGGGGCGCTCACCAGCAGGGATCCTGGATCGAGGAATCTTTGGGGGGCCCTGGGCTGGTGGCCGGGCTCTGTAGGGCTTTTCACCACTATGAGTTCGCTGGTGTTTGATACGGGCAGAGCTATCCCCAAAGCCCTTGCCACAGACCCCACACTTGTAGGGCTTCTCCCCTGTGTGGGTTCGCTGGTGTTTCACCAGATCTGACATCTGCCGAAAGCTCTTGCCACACTCGCCGCACACGGCAGCCCGATCACTAGCCTGGCCCCAGCGTGGTTCTCCCAGGAGCCGAGGGCCTCTGTCCCGGGCCTGTGGTTTCCCAGGTCCCACTCTCTGGACCCACAAGTCATCCCAGGTCTGAATGCCTTCGGGTTTGAGAGAGGCATTTCCTACTTCATGACCTGGGGCCAAATCTTCCTCTTCCTTGAACCCCAAGTCATCCTCCTGTGGGGCATGTTCAAACTCATCTGGCTGAGAAATCTCCACGTTCTCACTCCCTAGACCTGGGGAAAGAAAAAGGAGTTGTAGACCCTGCCCTTTGGCTCAGCCCCTATCTTTGATAGCAACCTCCCCAGAAAGGCGTCCTTGACCATCTGTGGTTGCAAGGATCTCTCTTGCTCTCTCTCCTCTGAATTTCTGAAGCACTTATTATTGTCTGTGCCTCTCAGTAACAGTAACTTCCTTTTACCGTGCCCCTCATATGTGCCAATAACTTAACCAAGCATTACTGAATCCTTGCAAACAATCCTATGAGGTAATACTGTTAACTACCCCCATTTTACCCAACATGGAGACTCCGAGAATTTAAGTCACTTGCTCAAAGTGAGTTATAAAGTAGCAAAACCAGGTTTCTAACTCAGGTCTGTCTGATTCTCAAGCCTGTGTTAACCCCTACATTATATTGCCTGGTATTTGCTAATTACATTATATCTTTTTTATATTAGCCCAGTCTGTAACTTATTACTTCAATCATCTTGTGTGTACCTGAGAGGACCCAGACACACACCTGTCCCTCAGGATGGGTAAGAGAGATAGGCACAAAAAATTATAATTGCAGGCTCAGAATAACTGTGCTGTCACGAGAGAGAGGAAATAAAGAGACAGGGCTGGGCTTTCACAGCAGAGAAAAGAGTAAACCATGGAAAGGGATGCTGAGACTAGATTAAGCATGTAAGATCTGGATTGAACACTAGGCTAAGACTTTTAATTAGTAGCAGAAGGGAGCTAGGGAAGGTTTTTGTGAAGGGAGACAGGATTAGATCTGGACTTAGATCAATGTGGCTGCACAGTGCATCACTGGAGAGAAAAGGGCTGAGGGGAGGCTGCTGCAATTGCCGGGATGAGACAGAATGAGGCCTGAAGTAGGGCAGAGGCAGCAAGCCTGCTGATCACTGTCGGGGACGGAGAGGGAGTCCTTGAAATGATGCCCCTCAAGGCCTGGCGCATAGTAGGTGCTCAGAAACACTGGCTCCATCCCTTGGCTTTTGCTCTCCTCCTCCCCGCCCCCCCCCGCCCACCCCCCGGAAGCACAGTTCATGTCCGATTTTTCTGGGTCTGGGCCAGGCAGAGCCCAGCACCGGGGTCCTCACCCGGCCATTACCTGCCCACGGCGGTGCACCGCTTTGGCCCTCACCTGTGCGGGTGCCTCTCAGCTGCTCCCTGTCCTCTGAGCCATGGAGATCCGCGCCCCAGGGCCCCACCGAGCGCTCCATCGCCGGCACGCCGCCCTGAGCAAGGGGACAGACACAATTTCACGGTCACACAGCCATGTGCGGACGGCGGCGCCCTGCCCTCTGCTGGCCGGCACGGGGACCGGGCAGCGTTCGGGTCCGAGGTGCGGGGCGCGGCTCCCGGTGATCCCCGCCCGCGCCGCCAGCCGCCCCTGCACCTGCTGCTCCTTCCGGAGCGCAGCCGCTCCCCTTCTCCTCCCGCCGCCGCCGCTGCAGCAGCCGCCTCCGCCACCCCGGCGCCCTCCGGAGCTCCTCGGCGGGGCTCCGGTGCCCGCGCCGCCAACGGCTCGGGGATGTGGGCTCGGCGCCAAACGGGGAGGGGGGCTCCGTCCCAGGCGTTCCCCTGGGGCGGCCGCCGGGGGCGGGGACGGGAAGCGGAAGCGCCGGGTGGCACCCGGCCGCTCTAGGACCTTGGAGGAGCTGCACGCTTGTGGGGGCAGCCCTCGTCCTCCAGAGCTCTGTGGCCGGCGGGCAGCCGCGTGCCGCGGAGAGGGCTACTCTGAGCCGAGGACAGTTGCCCGAACTCGGTGGTATTAACCGTGTGCCTCCTGGTTTGGAGCTGGATGTGGTGGGCCGAAGACTTCCTAATTGTCGCTGTGTCGGGCCACCCGCGCCGAACTCCGGAGCTGGCCAACAGCGCCAGCCACCCCGGCCCGGAGAGACAAAGAGAGATCCAAAGGCAGACCCAGGGAAAGGGGTGGGGGAAAGACCAAGGCAGACAAAGGGCGGCAGAGGGCGGCGGAGACCCCAGATGGGGCGGGGGCGGGGCGCCGAGACACGGGAAACAAAGCGGGACCGGTCGGCGAGGCAGAGGGCCGCGCGTGGGGGCTGGGCTGGGCTGGGGGAGACAGGCAGTAGCGGGAGCTAGTGGCAGACGCCAGATAAATGCTGAGGAGAGGCAGGCCGATGGACACAGACCTGGATCCGGAGTCGTAACCTAAGAGCCCTGAATCAGAGAGGATGCAAAGGCAGAGAGACAGAGACTACAGCAGACCAAAAACACAAGAGCAAATGACTGGCCGCCAGAAACAAACACATGTAGAAACAGATAAGAGAGACATAAAGTCGTTGAAGCAAAGTCGGAAGAACTACAAGAAAAGGCAGGGAACCTGGAGAGAAACAGAGGCAGAGGAACGAAGGAACAGGCAGAGACAAAGAGAGACAGGGACACAAAGAAAGAGGCCATGGGGAGACTAGGGACAGGTCTACAGCCCTACCAAGGGAGCCCAGGGAGAGGCTAAAACATTAAACCCTGTTTCCCAGCTTGGTGGGACCCTGGCTGGGGCTGTGTTCCAGTGGTCCCAGGGGTGTGATCCCCAGTATCTGTACTCTGGGCAAGGTTGCCTTTGGGGAGGGGGTGGGGTGCCTGTAAGTGTCTGCAGCCCATCTAATGATGGAGAGGGGTAACCAAGGTTTGTATATTAATTAACATTTATTAGTACCTCAGTGCTATGTCAAGAGTTTGGTAAAGAGATGAAACACGTGTAAGAGTTGTCCTTGGGGTGCTACCAGTTTAAAGGGGCAAGCAAACAAATCATGATAAATAAGAACTCTAAGGGCGTGAGAGAGTTACGTTCACCGATTCAAGATAGTAGGAAGAGTTCTTATTTGTGGGAATGAATCTGTATGGTTTTGTGTACCTGGTATGCATGAATGTTAGACACGGGTAAACATGGAGCACAAGTCAATCAACACATACTTATGGATCATCAACCGTAAGTCTAGACCCTGGAAATACAAAGAAATCTCTCAGGGAGCTCTCTCTGCTCAGTAGAACATGGAGACATACAGATGATGTGACAGATTGTATACCGACCTAATAAACAAAGATGTGACAGGAATGCAGTACAGAGAGAGAGAGACCTGTAAGAGTTTAGTGGCTGTAGACACTGTCTTTAAGTTCATTCATGCAGAGTTTGATTCCTGACCTTGTCATTTGCTCCCATTTAACCTTGGGTGGGGAAGTTACTTCTGTTTCCTGAACTGTAAAATGGGGATAATACTTAATTTGAATGGTTGAGGTGTAAAGTACTTAGTAAAAAATATCAGTTATTACACTTTGGGCTGAAGTAACCAAGGAAGAAGGTGGCATTTTTGAGCTGATCCTTTCAGGACAGGTAAGATTTCAGCCAAGTCCAGAGCCTGGCTGAAGTGGGCCTAAAATGAAGAACTCCAGGCAGAGGGAATGAAATGAACAATGGCCCACATACTAATTGCAAACCTACTATGTGCTAGAAGCTTGGGATCCAAAGATGATTAAGATCTATCCTCAAAGAGGAAGATAGATAATAGTTCTGTTTTAATGTGTCAAAAGTTTACATAATAGGAAAGTAGTGGAAGCTGCAGATGAGATGGTAAGTTAATCATCTGTTCCACAAACATTTCCCGGGGGTCCAATATGTGCCAGGCACATGTGCTGGGAAACAGAGGTAAGAGGGTACCAAAATGGCAAAGAGCCAGCCCCTCTTGGAGGAAACCTGCAAAGGCTGGCCAGCCCACATGCCATACTCACTTGGAGAGCTAGCTCTGACTTTGAGAAGACAAAGCCTGGAGTTATTGGGTCTGAACCTGAACTCAGGTCTAAAGACATAGAAACCCTTTCAGGGATGTCTGGTAGGGCCACAGGTAGCTATGAAGATATGATGGAGAGATGAAAAAGAACTAATCCAGATGATTATTAAATGGGAAGACTGCTGTCTACAATTCACTGCCCCATAGGAAACTCAAGGGGGGGATCTTCCTTTCTACAAACAGGCCCCAAACCTTATCACAGGAATAATTGGGCATAATATGTTGGTGTTAATAAGCATGTAAATGGAATATTGTGTCACTGCTAATTCATATCATCTCTGCACTTAACCAAGCCAAGAGCCTTTTCTGAGGGCATTTATTAGTATGCACAAATGCCTTAAATATGTGACTTCCTTTGACTCAGTAATTCCCCTTATAGAAATGAGGCCCAAGGAAATGGTTGGACAAGTGCACAATGATAGCACCACAAACACAGTCATCTCAGCTCAGCGTTGTTTATCACAGGGAAGAATGGGAATCAGCCTGAATACTAAGCATCTAGAAAAATGATAATGTAGATGTGTATTTATGATCATAGATATAACATATAAGGTGATGAAAACAGGTTTCCAAAGCTATGATCCTAGTTTTGTGAATATATATTTATTCATATGTACAGGCATATGAGATAATCTAGAAGGATGAAAATCAAAATGAGGATATATCATGGAATGATATTAGATGTAAATTTTTCTAACCATTTGCATTTGCTAATTTTTCCATGAGAATATGTATTGGTTATACAGTAAATAAATGAATATAAATGCCATTTTTTCTCTTTTTTTCTTTTTTTTATTGAGGTATAGTTGATTTACAATATTATGTAAGTTTCAGGTGTACAACATAGTGATTCACAATTTTTTTTGTAAATATTTATTTTATTTATTTTCCTTATCTTTTTGGCTGCATCGGGTCTTAGTTGCAGCACACGGGATCTTCGTTGAGACATGTGGGATCTTTCATTGCGGCGTGCCGTCTCCTCTTTGTGGCCCTTAGGCTTCTCTCTAGTTGTGGCGTGCGGGTTTTCTCTCTCTAGTTATGGCGCACAGGCTCCAGAGCGCGTGGGCTCTGTAGTTTGTGGCACGCAGGCTCTCTCGTTGAGGCACGAGGGCTCAATAGTTGTGGCGCGCGGGCCTAGTTCCCCCGAGACATGTGGGATCTTAGCTCCCCGACCAGGGATCAAACTCACGTCCCCTGCTTTGGAAGGCGGATTCGTTACCACTGGACCACCAGGGAAGTCCCAGTGATTCACAATTTTTAAAGATTATACTGCATTTATAGTTATTATAAATTGGCTGTATTTCCTGTGCTGTACAATATATCCTTGTAGCTTATTTTAGTTTGTACCTCTTAATCTCTCAGCCCTATCTTGCCCTTCTCCTTTCCCTCTCCCCACTAGTTTATTCTCTAGATGTGTGAGTCTGTTTCTGTTTTGTTGTATTCGATAGTTTTTTTTGTTTTTTATATTCCATATATAAGCGATAATATATAGTGTTTGTCTTTGTCTGACTTATTTCACTAAACATAATACCCTCCAAGTTCATCCATATTGTTGCAAATGGCAAAATTTCATTCATTTTTATGGCTGAGTAGGTAGTATTTCATTACGTGTGTGTGTGTTTGTGTATGTATATATATATGTATATATATTTTATATATGTATATATAATACCATATCTTCTTTATCCATTCATCTGTTGATGGACACTTAGGTTGCTTCCATATCTTGGCTATTGTAAACACTGCTGCTATGAACATTGGGGTGCACGTATCTTTTTGAATTAGTGTTTTCGTTTTCTTCTGATATATACCCAGGAGTGCTATTGCTGGATCATATGGTAGTTCTATTTTTAGTTGTTTGCAGAACCTCCATACTGTTTTCCACATTGGCTACACCAATTTACATTCCCATCAACAGTGTACAATGGTTCCCTTTTCTCCACATCTTGCCAACATTTGTTATTTGTGGTCTTTTTGAATGATAGCCATTCTGACAGGTGTGTACATGTTATTTTCTTAAATATTATTTGAATAATTCAGGGAAGAGCTGATTAGAGTCTGAACACAGGGCAGGGGCAAGACGGTGAAGGGTGTAGAGAGGAGGGGCCAATTTTTCTCATGGATAGAAAGGACTTGGAAACCAATTGGATATACTTGTGGAGAGCAAAGGAGGGAGGAGTTCAGAGTTTTAACTAGGATGGTAGGGCTGCTCAGCCTGGTGAGAAATGCAGGGGGAAGGGTTGTGGTGCAGGGGGAAGGGTATAATTATCCCTTCCCTTGGCTTCTCAAAGTACTCTGTTTATCTCATTATTACACTACATTTTTAGCACCAGTGCTGTGTGTCACTCTTGCTTGTGGCTGTCTCTGTCTCCCCAGAGGGCGGCAACCGTGGCTGATTCACTCTCTCTGGATTCTCAGCAACTAATGCAGAAGAGCAGTCGCTAGATTGGAGCTAGCGGCACTGTTGCACCCTTCAACTCATGTAATAGCAATAACTAGCGTTATGTGTGAGCTCATCTTTTATGCCAGGCACTGCTAAGAACTTTATATGTGTTAGGTATATAATCCTCGTCATGCCCCTATGAAGTGAAATTATTAATGGCATTATTTAACAGATACAGAAACGAAGTCACTGAAAGGTTAAAGATGCCCAAGGTCACACAGCTCTTAATTATTCTATGTCTTTATAATCATGAAACTTGAACAACTTCTGTGAATTCAGTGTGGTGGGAGCGTCCAATCCCATATGGTAGATGAGGAAAGTAAGGCCCAGAGAGGTGATTTTTCCAAGGTTACATGAAAGGAGCAGTACTAGAAATGAGGTTGAAGTAAGGAAAATGTGGTAGCATGGATGGATCTTAAAAGATAGCGCTGATTGAAAAAAATTAACAAACAGAAATACATATTAGTATATACATATATAGCTATTTGTGTAAACATGTACTATGCACTGCACATTTTTCAAAATATGTACAAACTAAAAAATTACACATTAAGCACATTAGAGTGGTTGCCTTAGGCTGAGGAGAGGAAATGAGTGAGCTATGAGGTGGCATAACAGGGCACCACAGACTAGGAGTCTTAATCAACAGATGTTTATTTTCTCATAGTTCTGGAGACTGGAAGTCCAAGATCAAAATGCCAGCAGGGTTGGTTTCTGGTGTGGCCTCTTTTCTTGGGTTGCAGACAGCCACCTTCTCACTGTGTCCTCACATGGCCTTTCCTTTGTGCATGTGCAGAGACAGATTGCTGGTGTCCCTTCTTATAAGGACACCAGACCTATAGAATCAGGGCCCCACCCTTCTGACCTCACTTAACCTTATTTCCTCCTTAAAGGTCTTACCTCCAAATATAGTCACATTGGGGGTTAGGGCTCCAACACATGAAGTCGGAGGTAGGGGGACACAATTCAGTCTATAACAGGGGCTAAATGGGAAATAATAAATAGAACCATGAAGAATAGAGAAAGAAAATGGGGTTGGAGCAATAGGCAGGATCCAGATTGAGCAAGGCCTTATAGGTCATACTAAGGGGACTCGCTTTAAAGTTTCAGAGAGGTCACTCAGTTCATAAATGCTAAAGCTAGGGTGTGTGTGTGTGTGTGTGTGTGTGTGTGTGTGTGTGTGTGTGTGTGTATATATATATATATATAGTATATTGTATACATAACTGATTAACTCCAAAGCCCATGTCATCCGAAACCACTCTGAGTCCTGATAACAAAATATAAATGTGTGTATTTCATCTTACTATGAAAAAAATGGAGTTCAGAGAGGGCAAATCACTTGCCCAAGGTCACACAGTAAGTGGGAGAGCTGAGGTTTGGGAACTTCTTTCTGACTCCAAAGCCAAGCTCCTTTTACAAGTTCTGCAGCCTGCCAGCCTTTGTCCCGGACCAACTTCAATCACTCACTCTTTCGTGCATTCATTTATCTAGTATATTATTTATTGGCACCTTCTTTATTTTTTCTTTCTTTTTTTTTTGGTGGTACGCGGGCCTCTCACTGTTGTGGTCTCTCCCATTGCAGAGCACAGGCTCTGGACGCACAGGCTCAGCGGCCATGACTCACGGGCCCAGTCGCTCCGCGGCATGTGGGATCTTCCCGAACCGGGGCACGAACGCGTGTCCCCTGCATCGGCAGGCGGACTCTTAACCACTGCGCCACCAGGGAAGCCCTATTGGCACCTTCTTTGTGCCAGGCCCTGTGCAAGACACCAGGGATATAGAAATTAGAAGACATGGTCCCTGTCCTCAGAAAACTCAGCGGGGAGTAGAAGAGATATCCAGATAAGCAAAGGTGGGCAATGGAGGGGCCTGTGAAAGGTGCTGGGGAGTCTAGAGGATGGAAAATGACTCTGCCTGGGGTGGGTGGGGAAGGTTTCATAGAGGAGGAAGAAGAGCCCTTTGAATCAAACCCTAGAAGGATAAAGAGCAGTTCACCTGGTGCAGAAGAAGGTAAAGTTCAACATACACAGAGCCTAGGATATGGGCACTCACTAAGGGTGAGTGAAAGATGGGGTGATAAGGTCAGATGGGAGAGGCTTTGGCTGCCAAGTCAGGACTCAGAATTGATTCTGAGATCACTGGGAAGCCCATGAAGGGTTTCAAGCAGGGGAGTGCCTTGGCCAGGATTCTGAAGGACAGTCTCTCTAGAAGAGGTGTCCAAAGACCTGAAGTTCTTTTAAGAATCCAGTGCAAAAGCTGGCGAGGAAAATTGATTGCCCCTCCCACCCTCAATCTTTGTTATGGCTTTTGGTCCACTCAGACCCTTGGAACATTTTTTTTTAACCACCTCTGTCAAAGCCTTCATCTCACTTGCTAGAGAGACCAACCCACTTCCTTCCTCTCTGCTTACACCCTACCTCCCACCAGGGTGACGGGGTTACAATGGGGCTTGGAATAAAGGTGTACAGAGAACAGGGGGGTTGAAGCTTCCTATTGGGGTTATGGGCAAAGGTATCCAGGAATTGAGGACCACAGCTGTTCTTGGTCTCAGCTTTTCCCACCTGTCTGGGCCAGTTTGAGCATCTCAGCTTCCTACATTGCCCGCCCCCTTGTTTGCCGCCCTCAACTTCCTGCCCCACCAGAGGAAGTGGGGAGAGACAGCAGGTGCAGCGACAGCTATCGGGGCCATGGTGAGTCTTTATGCCCAGGAATCCAGGCATCTCTGCCCCCAGTCCCCTACCCCCAGGTTAACCAGGTCAACCCACAATAGGCTGACTTCTCCTAGCCTCTGAGATCAGGTTATCCTGGGGGCCCTGCCTGCTGCCCCCAGCAGCCTCATATTGTCCACCCCCTGCCAACAGGACAAGGAGTATGTGGGTTTCGCCGCCCTCCCCAACCAGCTGCATCGCAAGTCCGTCAAGAAGGGGTTTGACTTCACACTCATGGTGGCAGGTCTGGGGGTTTTGGAGAGGGGCCTGGCAAGGGGTCCTCAAGAGACCTTGGCTGTCCCCTCATCTGACCAGCTGGGGCTGTCTTGTCCACAGGGGAGTCAGGCCTGGGAAAATCTACCCTCATCAACAGCCTATTTCTCACCAACCTCTATGAGGATCGGCAAATCCCAGAGGCCAGGGGTAAGACCCCCTCCTCACCGTGCTCTCCAGGCACTCTGACCCCCTCCTCCCATGTCCCTAGACTGCACTCTCTTCCTTTCCATCTGGGTTTCCCATGACATTCTGGGGGACTCAGGCAGCTCACTGCTTTTCTCCGAGACTCACTCTCCTCCCCTGAAAAATGGGTGGAGGCAACTGTGAGTCTGAGAAAGGAAATTAGTCCTGCCTCAGGCCCCTACCCAGCTCCCTGACCTCTCCCCATCCTCATAGCTCGCTTGACACAAACACTGACCATCGAGCGCCGGGGCGTGGAGATCGAGGAGGGGGGTATTAAGGTGAAGCTGACCCTGGTGGACACACCTGGCTTTGGGGACTCAGTGGACTGTTCAGACTGGTGAGGAATGGGGGAGGACCTGGGGCTCAGCTTCCCAATGTGGCTACTCTGTGGAGACTGAGGGGTCAGATTCTGGGCTGGTCTGCCCTGCCCTACCCCCCGTCCCCCGCCAAAGGTGGGGCCTGTTTCTGGTGGCCTTGTGGCCCAAATTGCCCTGTACTTCCCAACATCTCACCTGCCAGTTTCCTCTTATGTCTTTGGTTGGAGCCAAAGAAACTACTTCCCACACCCACAGTCCTGGCTAGCCTTTTCCCCTTCCCTGTGCTGTGGTCCCTGTTCTCTGACTTGCCGCTCTCTCCCCACACCCCAGCTGGCTGCCCGTGGTGCGCTTCATTGAGGAGCAATTTGAGCAGTATCTTCGGGATGAGAGTGGCCTGAACAGGAAGAACATCCAGGATTCCCGTGTCCACTGCTGCCTCTACTTCATCTCACCCTTTGGCCGGGGGTCCGAGGGGCACCCTGGGGAGTTGGGACATTTGGGGAGGGCTGGAGGGGGAGTGTCTCTGTGCCCTGAAACTGAGCCCTGACCAATCCCTGGGTGCAGCCTCCGGCCCCTAGATGTGGCCTTCCTCCGGGCGGTGCATGAGAAGGTCAACATCATCCCAGTCATTGGCAAAGCAGATGCCCTGATGCCTAAGGAAACACAGGCCCTCAAGCAGAAGGTGTGTGCGATGGCCTCTGACATTTGGCCTCACATGAAGCCAAAAGTCATGATCAAAATCGAACTCAGCCTTGACTTCTTTGATCTTGGGGTAGCCCTTTTGGAGCGTGATGTGTCAGGCTAGACTGTGGAAGAAAGTTTCTGAGGAAGGTGGGTCATAAGCTGCCTAGGGAAGCCATGTCTCTGGAGGTTCGGAATAGAATCCCTGGGCTGGATGCTTGGCTAAGGCCTGTCTGAGGCCAGGGGTGTAGACATAATGACCAATATTATCCTTCTGGCCCCAGGATGCTGACTGCCCCACCCCCCCACCTTCCCACGCCCCTGTGTCTTCAGAGCCCTTTCCCACTGTTTCCACTTATGCCTCTCTCTCCTGATCTTTCGGTGTCTGCTCAGCTTCAAAACTTCCCAGGCATCAGTCTTCCCATTAGGGTAACTGTCTCAGTTTTTCACCATCTACGTCTCTGTCTCTCGTTGTTTGAGATTTTGTTTTCAGTCATCCCGTATGTCCATCTTTCACCATCTCTGTCTTTCATGTCTTCCTCTCTGTCTCTTCCACCCCGTGTCTGCATCTATATCTCACTGTCTCTGGTCATGCAATGTCTGTGGTTCACAGTCTCTGTGTTTCTCACCGTCTCTGCATCTGTCTCCTCCAAGATCCGGGAACAGTTGCAGGAGGAGGAGATCAATATCTACCAGTTCCCCGACTGTGACTCTGATGAGGATGAAGACTTCAAGAGGCAGGATGCGGAGATGAAGGTGCAGAGGCAAAGGAGGAAGGGGCAGAGAAGCCAGGGAGGGCGGATGTGGAGGTGGGAGCTGAGAAAGAGGTTTCTGCCCAAAGGGCGCCAACGGTGATCGCTGACTCCTGCCCTCTAGGAAAGCATCCCTTTTGCTGTCATCGGTTCCTGCGAAGTAGTGAGGGACGGCGGGACCCGACCGGTGAGGGGACGCTGCTACTCCTGGGGCACCGTGGAGGGTGAGTAAGGCCAGGAACGCATTCTGAGGCCAGCAGGGAGCCCAGGACGCCTCCGAGTCAACCGCACCCAACAGGTGAAGTTGGGGAGAGTTCTGGTCCCGGGGGTCCTAAAAGTCAAAAGAGGGGTCCTTGGGCAGCAGACCCGACCCAAGCTCCCCGACTCTTGCCGGTCCGCCCCCCAGTGGAGAACCCACATCACTGCGATTTCCTGAACCTGCGACGGATGCTAGTGCAGACACACCTGCAGGACCTGAAGGAGGTGACGCATGATCTGCTCTACGAGGGCTACCGGGCGCGCTGCCTACAGAGCCTGGCCCGGCCTGGGGCGCGTGATCGAGCCAGCCGTAGGTGAGAGCCAGAGCTGACTCCTAGGTGCTTCCAAGGCTCCGCGTTCACCATCCATGACCCCGGCCTTCACCTTCTAGACCTCTCTCCCGGAGCCTTTCTTTCCCCACCCACTTTGCGTATGGCCCTAACCTGAAGGACATGGTCCCGCCAAACCCCAGGCCCTGCCTCGCGGCAGTGACTCACAACCACGGTTCTCGACTTTGATTCCTGCCCCTTTCCTCCACCCCCTAGCAAGCTCTCCCGCCAGAGCGCCACAGAGATCCCGCTGCCCATGCTGCCTCTGGCCGACACGGAGAAGTTGATCCGCGAGAAAGACGAAGAGGTGAGCAAGCACCTCTCTTTCCCCCAGATCAAGGCCCCAAATCCTCTTCGAAGTCCCTTTCTGGCCTTGCCCGCCCAGTCCCACTGCCTGCAATCTTGCCCCGCACAGCTGCGCCGCATGCAAGAGATGCTGGAGAAGATGCAGGCCCAGATGCAGCAGAACCAGGCTCAGGGCGAGCAGTCGGACGCTCTCTGAGACCCCCGCCCGGACCCTACTTTACCTCGCCTCCGCCTTCAGTTGGTCTCTTGTCCAATCCTCGAGCCCTAGGCTGCCCGGCGCTTAATCCCGGAGCCCCAGCCTGTAAGGCCCACCCTTGCAAGGGGTTAGCGGGCTAGCAGGTTCTCCCAATCCTGGAGTGTGTAGCCCCGCCTTTGGCTCCGCCCCGACCCCGCCTTGGCTCCGCCCCAATCCGCCTCGGCCCACCTAGCGAGCCAGAGCTTCCCTCCCATCCCCTAACTCTCCCAGCCCCTAACTCTCCCACCCCGCCCCACTTCACCCAAACGGCGACTTCAATAAAAACTGAATTTCCCTGAGGCCACGCAAGTCTTCTCTTTCCCAGCGGGAATAAGCGGCGGGCGTAGCGGGTGAAACCGTTCCACCCAGGCCTCTGGGCCACTATTTATTCATTCATCTGCTGGGCACTCGTTTCGTGCCAGCCGGTGTTTCAGCGCAGCCTCCCACCTGAGCCCTGCTCACACAAACGCACTGAAGCCGTCGCGGATAAGAAACGAGACCAGTTTAATTTATTAGGAGTCAAGGTGGGGTGGTCGCACTGGCAGGAAGGCGTTGCCCAGCAGAGGCCTAAGAGGGTCCGCTACTCCTGGTCCTTGGCGTCGCCATGCGTGATGACGTAGCATATGTTCTTGTAGTCTACGTTGCCGCCCACGTCGGGGGGGAAGGCCGCCCACATATTCGTGATCTGGGGAAAAAACGCAGGGGTATCTCCAACCGGTTCCTTACGTTCCCCTTCCCCCAGCCCTCCGCTTCTCCTAGGCCCTTTCCCCACTCACCTCTTCGCGGGTGAAGCGGTCACACTGCGTGGTAAGCAGCTCCTCCAGGCTGGAGAGAGGTGACAGAGGTTGGGCTTCGTGATTCCTTTCCACTCCCTCCCACCTCATGCCCGTTGCCATTCCCAGTCTTGCCTTGAAAACCAGGGTTACTCTGGATTCCTCTTTGGTCTCCCAAACACTCTGGCCTCCCCCCTTTCGCCCTTCCCCCTGTGTGCTGTGAAAATTTAACCCCATCGCCACAGTCCTAATTTTTCCCTTATCTCTGGCAGTGCCTAACTCTTGGTAGGAATTTAAGGAGGCTTTCTGTGTGGGAGCAGCTGGAGGGTGTCACTTACAACTGCTTCTTGATGGTGCCCTTCCCCTCAGGGTCCAGGACCTTGAAGGCTCCAGTGATCACATCCTCAGGGTCGGCACCTGGGGGGGTCAGAGGGCACATGAAGCTGAAGGGTTGCTAAAGGGTCAGTCCCTGAAAGGTCTGGGGACAGGCATCTGGGGGTTTGGACCCAGGACACTTCATTCACCTTTGAGCTTCTCCCCAAACATGGTCAGGAAGACAGTGAAGTTGATGGGCCCACTGGCTTCCTTCATCATGTCATCTAGCTCCTCATTCTTCACATTGAGACGCCCTGGAACAGGGTGGGGGAAGCATGGAGTGGAGTGGGGTCTAGGGGCCAGGGAATAATGCTTCCCATAAATTCACATCATCCCATCCATTTTTTATCTGGGTAGACTGAGGCCCAGGGTGGACCTGGCAGGGCTGGAACCTAAGGCTGCTGAATTCCCAGGACTCTGCAGCCTTGAATCTTTACAGGTGGAGTAGGCTCACCCATGGCTGCGAAGGTGTCCCGCAGGTCCTCCTTGTCGATAATGCCATCACGATTCTGGTCAATTACTGTGAAGGCCTGTGGAGGGCCAGGGTAGGGAGAGGTTAGGTCCCCCATGGCCAGGCTTCAGCATCCTTACTCTAGGCAGATCAGATTCTGAGATTCTGGCCCCCAGCCAGCCGTCCACTTCCACTCCAAGCAGGGAGGAGTACAAGGAATTCTAAACCCTTCCCCTCCCGCCAACAGGTGCACATTCCAGGGAGGGGTTGGGGGAGGGGCAGCAAGGGGAGTCTTTGGTCAGCCTTCAGTCTCCCTTCTCCCCGCCCTTACCTCCTTGAACTCCTGGATCTGGGTCTGATCGAACATGGAGAAGACATTGGAGCTTCCGCCCTCTGCCACTGCCTTTCTCCTGGCCTTCTTGGGTGCCTGAGGGATGAGGGTTGGGCAGAGGGGTTCATGGACCAATCCCTACTCCTCTCTAGAGGCGATGGATTAGATTCAGGCTTCTTTGAGTCCATTCCTCTAAAGCAACTTTTCTGGCTCTAGGCTTCCTCTTCCTTATGCTGAGGAGACCTGCTGCACTTGTACCCCCGAATTCCTCTGGGTAGCCCTCAAGTCCCCATCCTTCCGTCCTACCCAACAAGTGGAGTGTACCTCCCCTTCTCAGTGCCCTGACCCTGCCTCCTCTGAGTCCCAGACTTGCTGCGTGACCCTGATCACTCACTCACCTGAACCTCTACTTTATCATTTATAAAATGGGAGTGGGAACACTTGTCTGGCTGGCCCCGGGGGTTTTAGGAAGATGGAGTGCAGGATGGCATGGAGCATGCTTTGAGAGGGACTGGGCTCCTGCGAGTGGAGTGTCTAGGCATATTATCCTTGGTTGGATCCTCTAGGGCATCATTCTGTACATTCCCCATTAGTGATATCAAGAAAGGGAAGATTCATCTTTTTTCCTCTTGCCAGACTGGGAACCAGCTACTTTCTTTCAAAGGATGAGGCTGCCCTGAGGTCTGAGGGATCTGGGCAGGGGCTGGGGGATTCTCACTCACCATATCTTAGGTCTCCTGGGGGCCAGGCAGTGGCTCTGGCTGGAAAGGAGCAGAGAGTCAGCCTGGGGCAGTCCCTCTGGAGTTATATAGTCCTGCCCCAGGGAGTCATTAACATACCAGGGTAACCTTAGCCCTGTGGGTGCCCACCCCAGATACCAAAATAGCCCAGCTCAGGGCCTCTCCTTTCTTGGGCTCGCAACAGCTGGAGCCCAGGGAGGGAGGGAGGAGGGAGTGAGTCTTGGGATGCAGGTATCACTAGGACCTGGGCAGGAAGGAATGTTCTTTCTCCCCAAAGGAGGCTGGAATGTGCCAGGGTTCAGAGAGGGCCCAGGCTGAGACACAGGACTAGGAAAGAGATGCACCAGGCTCCTGTACCCCTGTGTGGGGTGGGCCCAGATTTAAACCCAGTAAATTTATTGAGTACCTACAGTGTGCCAGGCACTGGTCCATGCTTTGCAGGTGCACTTTGACAAACACAGTCCCCCCCACTGTGGAGTTCACACTCAAGGGTATGTATATGTGGGGGTAGTGACAGAGGTTACAGGTGGGAGAGAGCTGCCTGGGGAAGCTGAGGATCAGGAAGTCTTCTACATCCCCTTCAAGAAGAGGGGGGATTTTGTGAGGAAAGATGTGGGGCATGGAATCACTAGGTATGAAGAGACTAGACAGCCTGGAGCAGAGAGCCTGCTCTGTGACCTTGAGCTTTGCGCTCCAACTCCCTGGGCCTTGGTTTCCCCCTCTATAAAATGGGGACGTAATTCCCATCCCACAGAACTTCTGGATGTGAACACTATTTGGAAACAGTTAGTGAAGTATAATCATTATTTTTATTTTTATTTTTTGGCTGCACCACATGGCTTGTGGGATCTTAGTTCCCCAACCAAGGATCGAATCCGGGCCCTTGTCAGTGAAAACCTGGAGTCCTAACCACTGGACTGCCAGGGAATTCCCATAATCATTATAATTAATATTCAGGCCCTGCCTTGGTAGAACTTACAGTCTAGCTGTGGAGACAGGGTAAATGCAGAAAATGACAAACCAGCTGGTCAGGAGTACAGAAGTAGAGGGCATAGCAGCCCTATCTAGGAGTACGGGAATGACGTTATAAAGGCTGGTAGAAGTGAGTCAGGTGAAAGTGGAGGAACAGCCATGCTAAGTGGTGGGCACAGATGGGCAAAGGCCTGGCGAAGTGAAAGATCAGAAGTGTTCAGTTCGCCAGAATTGGGATGGGGCTCGAGCAGAGGATACAAGGGGCTGGACATCAGACACTGGAGGGTCTTCAAATGCCATGCTGAGGGCTGAGACCTTGGGAGCCTTGGAAAGGTTTGAAACAGGAGAAGGACATGGTCTAGTGTGAGTCTATAATCACTTTTTTGGATACTGGTGTGAAAGTTGGAACTCAGAGGAGGGGAGTCAAGGACACCAAGAGGGAAGCTAATTGGTCACCTCCTCCTCGGTGGCTGGGATGGCCAATGGCTTCTCTCTCCAATCTGGGCTAGAACCAGCTAGGCTGACTGTGTGTCTTTGAGGTACGCTCTCCCACCCCTCTGGGCCTCGGTGCCCCAGTCCATTCCGTACAGTGGAGGTCTGCGGAAACTGTGGGTGAGGAAGCCCCAGGAGGCCCAAGGTTGGCAAGGACACCCGTGTCTCCTCCTCCTCCTGTTCCCTCTAGGACCTGATGTCCTAAGGAAGTCTCCTCCTTCCCTCCCCCTCCTCCAGCCTCATACCAATGCCTCTAAGACATTTGCTTTTCTGGTCACTGGGGTCCAGGCACCTGTTGTCTCTAAGAAGAGAGACAGAGCCACCCTAAACTTAGCAGCTGCCCTTGGCCTCCTGCACTGGCCCCTCCCTGCCTCAGTCGACAGCTGCCTCACCTTATACGGTTACCATGGGGGTCCAGGCCCAGGGAGGAGCCCACTTATTACTGGGTTCTGGGAGGGGAGGAGAACTCCAAAGAGGGGGATGGGGCAAGTGCTTAGGAAGCTTGGGCCAAATGGAAAGTGGAGAAGTTGAGGAGGAGGAGATCGGGAGTGGCATATCTCAGACACTGGTTCACGGGATCTGAGTCTGAGCTGGGAGTAAGGAGCCTCAGAGAACTCAGCAACCAAGTAACTGGGAAGCTGGGAGCTAGGCCTGACTGAAATTTCAGGATGGTGGACTTTGTATGGAAATTGGAGCCCTCCTGGTGCTGAATCCTGAATCCTGGACCTCAGGGGAATGAGAGCCAGAGAGAGAAGGGGCTGGTAAAGTCAGGGCTTTGTGTTTGTGGTCTAGGGTAGCCTGGAGGGCTCATGAGATTGGGGTCTGATTTCTTAGCAGAGAATGAGGAGCACAGAGGGGTGTATCAATGAGGAGAGAGGAGTTGATGGCATGGGTCCTGGATCCCCAGAAGAACACAGATATGGGATTTCATGGTATTGGGAATTCATGATTTGGGGTCTGGGATCCCCACTAGAATGGAGGGGGCACTCAGAGGATGAGTTCCAAGGAACTGGAGCCCAGATCCTGGGGAAGAGCTCAGATAGAAGGGGCTGAGGAGAGGGACTTGGGGATTGGGATACCCACAGGAAATGGTGGATCCAGAGAGATGAGTCACTTATAGGATTTTGGGGCTCTGGTTATAGTCGCCTGGGATTTGTTGCGGGCTGGAATGAGAATTAGAGGCTAAGTGAAGGGCAAGAGTACCTGATCAGAGCACTGGATCAAGTGCCCTGTGGTGGGCTTGGGAGCTGAATAGAGAATGGGGCCCACGAGAGGACTCAGGCAGGGCAGCGTGGCGCTCTTATTGGCTAACGGTTGCACCCGGTCCCCGCCCCCTCTCCGCGCTGTCCCCAACTGTCACCCCCACCTCCCGCGCTTGTCTCCGGTTGTCACCGACATCCCTGGCTTGGCACTGCCTGCTGGCAGCACCCCTTCCCTTTGGATGCTGCATTGGCTGAGACAGCTGTCTATCTTCCTCCTTTTGCTAAAGTGAGAGAATGCATTCATTGGCTGACGAGGCAAATTAATCGCAAATTTGACCCTCCCCTCCCAGCTGTCATTTCTTCCTGACCTTCTTGGGAGACCCAAAGAATCCCTCAGCTCCTATCGACTGCGGAGGCTGTCTGTCACCGCCCAAATAGACATCACTGTCTGTCAATTTGACCTCCGCCTACTCCCCTTTTCATTGGCTCCCTTTTAACCATTCCTATTAGGCAGGCCCGCCTCTTCTCGCACAGCACCCGCCTCCTTCTACAGTCGTTCACTCTTCAGCCAACTTTATTGGCCAGGAGGTTCATCTTCCTGCTTTTCTATTAGTTACTCCCTTCGTCCCGCCTCCTCCTGCCTTCACTCGCCCTCTCATTGGTTTTATAACCTCCGCCTTGTCTGTTTCTTCTTCCCAAATTACCCACCCCCTTCCCACCTCCAGCCCCACCCACACTTCCAACGATTGGCAGAAACCCAGTTCTCTCTCTCCTATTATTCGTCCAAGCCCTCTGACGAGGAGGGAGAAAAAAGGAGCGCGATGGGACCGCCCGCGCGCAGGCGTGAAGCGCCGAAACGCTGGCCTCTTGGCCGGCACCGGGGCTTGTGCGCAGGCGCGAGGTGGGCCGCTCGCCCGAAGCGGGAGGGAGGGGGAGGCGGCGAGAGTGCGAAAGGGGGGAGAGGGCGCGAGCGAGACCCCGGCGCCTGGCGCCCCGGGACCCGTGCCCCGGCTCCGCGCGCCGGGTGGCCCCCCGCGCGCCAGCAACGACCCCGGCGCGCGCCGGGCCGCGCCCTTCGCCCTTTCCCCTTCCTCGGCGGGCGGTGGGGAGCGGCCTGAGGGGCGGCGCCTTTTGCGGCCGCCGCGGCGGGGGGATGTGAGGGGCGGCCCGCGGTCATGGAGACGGGCCCGGCGCCCCTGGTGGCCCCGCCGCGCCGTCATGGCGCCCCCGCGGCCCCGTCGCCGCCGCCCCGCGGCTCCCGGGCCGGGCCCGTCGTGGTGGTAGCTCCGGGGCCGCCAGTGACCACGGCCACTTCGGCCCCGGTCACCCTGGTGGCCCCCGGGGAGGCGCGGCCCGCATGGGTACCGGGTCCAGCCCAGACCTCGGACTCGGCCCTGGCTCCCGCCCCGACAGTCACCGGCAGCACGGAGGTGGGGCTGACCCTGGAGGCCTCACCCGAAGCCCTGAGGGCGCAGGTCTCCGACCCAGAGCCCTTGGTGCCTGAGGCTGTGGCAGGAGCCGAGAGGTCCATGGCTCTGGCCCCAGGGGCAGACTCTCCGAAGACGGAGGAGGCCAGAACCTCACCCGATCCTGGGCCAGGTACCCTCACCGGGACCTGCACCAGGACCCCTTCAAGAACGGCTCCTGGGGCCCTGACCGCCAAACCCCCGCTTGCCCCCAAGCCGGGAACCACTGTGGCCTCAGGAGTGACTGCACGGGTTGCAGCAGTGACAGCAGGACAGGTGACAAGTGGACATGGAGCTGCAGCATCAGCATCAACAGGACAGGCACCAGAGGACCCCTCAGGGCCTGGCACAGGCCCTTCAGGGACATGTGAGGCCCCGGTAGCTGTCGTGACGGTGACCCCAGCTCTGGAGCCTGCTGAAAACTCTCAGGACCTAGGCTCCACGTCCAGCCTGGGACCTGGAATCTCTGGGCCTCGAGGGCAGGCTCCAGACACTCTGAGCTACTTGGACTCCGTGAGCCTCATGTCTGGGACCTTAGAGTCCTTGGCGGATGATGTGAGCTCCATGGGCTCAGACTCGGAGATAAATGGGCTGGCCCTGCGCAAGACGGACAAGTACGGCTTCCTTGGGGGCAGCCAGTATTCGGGCAGCCTGTGAGTACCCAGCGGGCACCCAGCGGGCCTGCTTCATGGAAGTAGAGGTTGCAGGGTGGGGGGGATGATACGCCTTGCCCACGCTCTCGCTGCCCATCCTCCTCTGAGGATCCACGGGGTGATTAGTGGGAGTGGGAATGCTTAACAATCCTTATCACGCCTAGAGTTTCCTGAGGATTCTGTGGCACCAGCGTGTTAGGGTTTGAGACCAGGTGTCGGGAGTCCTGGGTTTGAGCCTAAGCCTTGCCTTTGGTGTGTGTGTGCTCTTGAGTTAGTGCCTTCCACATTTGAGTTAGTGCCTCACTTTCCTCCTCTGTGAAGTGAAAGGTTGAATGAGATTGTACCTCAGGTTGTCCCGGCTCCTCGGTGGGAAACTCCAGCTACAGGTCAGATATTCTGGAGGGTTGGCTGGACAGGGGTTCTGGTAGAGATCTTTGGTTCCTCAGGGAGAAAGTCTGGAGGGATGCAGGCAGCTCCCTTCCCCCATAGCCTTAGGTCTGATGTGGTGGTGAGGTGGAGAAGTCTGTTTGATGGAGGAGAGACTCTGAAGGTAGGGCCCGTCTGTGAAACAGAAGAGCAGTCTTGTGTTTTCACTGAAGGAAAGGGGGTGGAGGAGGCCTCTTCCCCATTTCCTCATCTCCCCAGGCGGGCTTACTCTTTCCTAGTTCCCTCCAGGGGCCTGAGTCACTTCTGAGGTGAGGGTGTGATTGCTTCTGACTTCTTCCTTCCTTCTCTTTGGATCATTGTTCCTGTACCCCTTTAACCTGCTGGTCAGTTCAGTTTACAGCACTGCCTGAGAACCCCCAGTGCCAGGCCCTGTGCTGGGTACTAAGGATAAAATAATCATTTCAAGGTGCTCATCATCTAGAGGAGAGACAAATACTTAAACAGTTGGTTTCAATATAATACGTTAGGTTTAGCCTGGAGATCATCACAGGGTTTTGTGAGCAGCTAGGGAAGGGATCTTTTGCCCAGTCTGGGCATTCAGCTGGACTGATCTGAATTGTGAAGAATGAGTAGGATTTAGTCATGGCTGTGCGTGTTGGGGTGAGGGGGACCTGCCTGGTGTTGGGGGAAGCCCTGTGGGAGGGATTGTAATCCAACAAAAAAATCAGAAAATCTTTGAGTACCAACATTCTCGGTTCTGTGTGGGGAGGGCAACTTAAGTTTGACCCTGGTGCTTTCCCATGCATGAGGGATGCATTGCTGTACCTAATTTATAGATGAAGAAACAGGATTAGAGCAGTTGAGTGACTTGCCCCACTCAAACAATTTGGATCTGTGTGACCAATGGCACTCTCCTCAATACTCTGCTGCCCTGAGGAACTTGGATTGAATTGGGTTTTAGTGAGCCCCTCTTGTGTACCAGGCACGGTGCGGGGTGCTAATTCTCTGCTTTTTTTTTTTTTTTTTTTTTTTTTT